>NW_028274822.1:87334587-87647920 GCF_037043125.1 Eumetopias jubatus | reverse complement strand
TGTTGTTTGACTCTCTCCCTGCTCTAGTATTCTCTAACAACTCCTTTCTACTGGTCCTTCCATTCTAGACCACACTCCCTACCCTCCCTCACAGGGTTGGAGGAAAACACACACACACACACACACACACACACACACACACACACACACACACACACACCATAATAATTACAGTTAACTTGTACTGAAGACTTCGGAGGTGCCAGGCACTAATGCTAAGCACTTAATTCCCCTCACATCTCAACACTGTCAGGACAGAGGTTCTACTATTACTGTCATTTCAGATGAGGACGGAGACACACAAAAAGCTTTCTTTTGTCCCAAATCACAAGGCTAAGAAGTAGCCTTGCCAGGGAGTTACATTCAAGGGCTTTTACCACTCCAGAACTTGACTTGAGCGCTTAGTGTTTTCTTAGATGGCTGTCACAAAATATAAAACTTTGAAGATGGGGATAGCAACAGCAACAACAAAAACCAAGAGGATTCTGTGTTTTTGAGGCTGAGGAAAGAATCCCTTCCCCAATCAACAAGAAAAGATCATAAAAGATCCATCAAATAAAACTGATATTATTCCACATAGAACTCCTTTTCAGAGCTTTAAGAATTCTTTGATGTAGGAAAGACATTAGGGTTCCAAGCCGACAGCCAAGAAGGTATTCTTGAAACATCTTTGGTACAAAAAGGTGGTTTTATTAAAGCACGGGGACAAGACCTGTGGGCAGAAAGCTGCGCTGGGGTCATGAGGAGTGGCCCATTATATACTCTCAAGCTGGGAGGAAGTTAGGGATAGTCTAAGTCTCTAGCAATTTTGCAAGCAAGGTTTCCAGGACCTTGAGGGGGCTAGCTGTTGTTGGGAAAGGTAACGTATTACTGTCTAATAAAACCTTAGTCATGAGACCCTTGATGTATATCGGTGGATCATATGCTTGGGGGATGATTGCCAACACGTACCTTGAGGGGGTAGAGATAAAGGAAGTTTCCAAAGGAATTTTTATATATTAAAGTAGACTTACAGGATCCTGAGGTTTGGGCTAAGATTGCCTTTTGCCTTTAGCAAAGTATCAGCATCGAGGCAGTTGAGTCCCTAGAGGAATGTCACTCTGCCTGTTTCAAGGACTTGTCAATGGGCTGTAGGTAGTGAGGAAATTTAATAATTTTTCGTCTGCCTTTGTTTCCCACATCATTCTTCAAATTAAAATTTGAAGAGAATTACAAAGGAATAGTCTGAATTTTGTTTCTCCTTCACGGGTATACTTCTATCAATACTAAATGCCAGGGTGCCTGGGGGGCGAAGTCAGTTAAGTTGTCTGCCTTCAGCTCAGGTCACCATCTCAGGGCCCAGGGATGGAGCCCCACATGGGGATCCCTGCTCAGTGAGGAGGCTGCCCCTCCCCCCCACCCTGCTTGTTTGTTTGTTTTCTCTCTCTCAAATAAATAAAATCTTAAAAAAATACTAAATGCCAAGGGGGGTAAAACACACACACACACACACACACACACACACACACTAAATGCCAAGAGAGCAGCAGGCTTCAGGGCTTCTCATTCATCTTTCTGGGAGTATTCCCTCCGTTGCATTATGTTGAGATTTCCTACAATTTCTTCGGATTTTTAGATAAATGTCATTATTTCAAAAACGGGAATGAGATGTGAGAGATGAATGGTGGGGGATGAAGGTGGATGGGGAAACTAATCTTAATTAAAGACAAAAGTGTGAAAATGAACGAGAACACGGGATCGGAGACAGAACACACCAGGTTTAAGACCTAGTCCGGTCTCAGGCAAAGTTTAAATCATCTGTAAAACGTAGCTACAAGCCACTTCACTAGGTTTTTGTGAAGATTAGGTAAGACATTGCCCGTGAGTGTGCTTTATAATTAGAAATTATTAAACACATCAGTTATTACGAAAACGTCCCACAAAGCCTGCCTCCCCTTACTAAATCCCGAGCTTAGAATATTCCCGCGCTTTGCATCCAAGTTAACTGAAGTCGGACCCGCGGAGCCCTCCCGAGCATGCGCAGTGGCGCCGCGGCCGCGAAGGCGGAAGTCTGGGGGGAAAAGCCTATACTCCCAGTAGCCCCGCCGCACCTCAGCCTTGACCGAGGGCCCTCGAGGCTGCCCCCCCGCACACCTCTCACCATCCGAGTGGGAGAACGGGAGAAGAGGCCCTTCTTCCACCCGAGCTATCGCCCCCGCTTTCCGTCGCACAACCCCAGAAGGGCTCCCCCCTTTGCCAGGCTTCAACATGGCGGCCCTTACACGAGTGGACGCACCGTCCGGGCCGAATTCCCTCGTCCTTCCCGCTGGAGTGGGCCCTGCTGCCACCCGGCCGCTCCCACTCACCTCAGCAAGGCTCGGGCTTCCCGTCCCACCTTAGCCAGCGGACTCCACGGACTCGAAGCGCCAGGAGATTCCTCGCGCCTGCCTGAGCGGTCCTTTATATTGGAAGAAGCAGATTCGCCACGAGCAGTGTTTCTCGCTTTTGCTTTTAAGAAATTTAATCCACATATGTTGAGCCTCGAGGGTATATCATCACGGAAGAGAATGGGCTTTCCGTTTTTCTAACTTTTTGCCCGACGACAGAAACTGCTACATTGAACGATTGAGTTGAAAGACTATCGAATGTGCGGTCAGTGGTCTGGGAGGAGCCGAATCGCCTTTCTTAGGGAAGGGAATCTGTCAGCGCGGCGAGATTGTCAGTTCTCGGACTCCCTTTAGGAATCGGATGATGTTATGGTGTCTTCAGAGGATGCGTGTGCTGGTTCCCACCGCAGAAGAAAAGCGGTCGGGGAAGGGTTGACAACCCTGACTCCATCTTGCATCAGCCACCATTTTGTGGAGTTCTCGGAAGAGCAGCCCCTCTGGGAATCACGATGAACATTCTGAGGTTTGAACACCTGGAAAGTTCCCTGCGTCTCACAGACATGAGCAAAAAAACGTCAACCGATCACTCGGCAACCCCACCAACGGAAATTTCTCCCTCCCTGGGGTAAACAAGCTTTTAAAAACGCCTCTAGGGACGGGCACACCAACTGAGTTGGATGGTGCTTCGCAGTTTGCAAACCTAAGTGAAGAGTTGTCTCCTTTTTCCTCGCTGTTTCTTCGCTCATAGGCTCCCTTCTGAGGTTTTTCCTTAACAGTTTGGAGCAGCCGAGGAAAAAAATGTGACGCAATCCAGGCACCTCCTGCGGACCTCCGGACCCGCCAAAGTGAGCACCACAGCCCCGCTTTGCTTCTCTTAGGGCGGCTCCTGTAATGGGGGGTGGTAGTGACAGGCATGGACCTCTCCTCCCCAGCCTCCCACCTCGGTAGAGCTCAGGAGACTTTTCTTTCTGTCCTCTTTTTTTTTTTTTTTTTTTTTTTCCTTTAAGATTTTACCTTTAAATAATCTGGACACCCAAGGTGGAGCTCGAACTCACGACCCTGAGATCAAGAGTCGCGTGCTCCACGGACTGAGCCAGTCAGGCGGCCTGAGACTTTTTTGGGGGCGGAAATTGCCTCGCTTCAGAACTGTTAGCAGTTCAGGGCAAGGTTCCTCCAGTACAGAATGTGTACCAGTCTCTCAGAGCTTTTGATGATCCGCCTGCTGATGGTACAGATAAAAACTATGGCCCGGGGGCACCAGGGTGGGTAGCCGTCTGATTTCAGCTCCGGTCACGATCTCAGCGTTGTGAGATGGAACCCTGCCCCAGGCTCCTCCTTCGGTGGGGAGTCGGCTGGTCTCCCTCTCCCTCTGCCCTTCCCCGCTCGTGCTCGCCCGCCCTCTAAACAGATAAATAAAATGTTTAAAAAACAAAAAAAACGTTGGCCCCCGGGAGCTGTAAGTTTCCTCAACCTGGGTTCAAATCACAAAATATCATTTAAAACTTCACTGGCCTCCTTGGGGCACCCTTGATATCCCTAAATTGTGTATTTAAGAGCACAATTGGAAAGGTGAAGCTGTCGTACTTCACAGAATCAACGGAAGCCTATTTCATTTGGTACTTAGGAGCCCCCAAAAGAACCTACTCAGTCGTAGCCTCTGCAGAAGAAAAAAACTCAATCAAAGAAAGATGAAAACAATTAGAACAACTCAACACTGAATCAAAAATTACCCCACATCTTCCATTTCCAGTTCTCTGTCCCCCCACAGCCTGCCTTCTATTTCCTCTGCTATATGCAGATCTTTCCAAACTTCCTTTCTCCCCTCTGAAGTTTCTCCTTCCCCAGCCCTGCCACCAGCCATCCTCCCAAAACTATCCATAGCACCTTTTAAAGTCACAGTTACTTGTCCTGATCCCAATAATCAGGTCCTTTCTTTCACATCCTAGTCCTAAACAGAACTTCTTCATCTTGCAAAAGACTTTCCTAACCCAAAAGAAAATTCGAAAGAGTTCACCTGACAATTAATTTGGACTGTCAATGCCCTTAATGCAGGCCCTTCTGACTTTTACCAACTACTATGCATGCTCGTTGGACCTCTACAGGCCCAAGAATGGATAAATAAAGCTGGATAGGAAGACCCCCCCCTGCAGGATTTTAAACTTCCTCATAATGAGGCCCTAAAATAAAACTTCTAATATAGCTGCAAATTTAATCAAAATGATTCCCCATATGTGGGCACCTCAAATAAATTAGAAGGCAGTACAAAACAAAAAAGGAAGAACTTGTTTTAGAGTTTTTTGATAGATTCGAAAAAGGTTTTGTCCAAAATTCTGGAACCCTTAGATTGGATAAAGTATCAAATTGTTTAATTCAGTGTTTCTACAGGGCTTCCTTTATTCAGTCTTAACTCTGGTCAGACAACATGACCCTGACCAGCAGACCAAAACTCCTCATGATCTAGCCACCACCACTAACAGATTGGCAAAGATGATCGACTAACAACAAAAATAAATTTTAAATAGAACAAATGGCTAACCTTATGGCTCTACAAACAGCAAACCCCAAATCCATGTCATAGTTAAAACATCTGGGGATGCCTGGGTGGCTCAGTCGGTTAAGCGTCTTCCTTCCACTTAAGGGTCATTATCCCAAGGTCCTAGGATCTAGTCCGAGTCTTGCTCAGCAGGGAGCCTGCTTCTCCTTCTGCCTGCAGCTCCCCCTGCTTGTGCTTTTGTGTTCTCTCTGGCAAATAAATAAAATCTTAAAAAAAAAAAAAAAAGTTAAAATATCTGGCTCAACTGATAAAACATGTTTCTTTTGCAAAAACCTGGACATTTCAGGGGTCAGTAGGGTGAGCCACTCTTGATCTTAGGGTCCTGAGTCCAAGCCCCACATTGGGCATGGAGCCTACTTAAAACAATTATAAACAAAAATACCCTGGGCCTTTTTTTTTTTTTAAGATTTTATTTATTTATTCATCAGAAAGAGAGAGAGAGAGGCAGAGGGAGAAGCAGGCTCCCAAGGAGCAGGGAGCCCAATGCGGGACTCGATCCCAGGACCCTGGGATCATGACCTGAGCCGAAGGCAGACGCTTAACCATCTGAGCCACCCAGGCACCCTACCCTGGACCTTTCAAAAAGGAATGCTTGAAATATAAAAGATGGCTCCAAAAGAACAAAAAAATCTTGGGGTGCCTGGGTGGCACAGTCAATTAAGCATCTGACTCTTGATTTCAGGTCAGGACATGATCTCAGTGCTGAGATCAAGCCCTGAGTCTGGCTCCTCACTGGGCGTGGAGCCTGCTTAGGATTCTCTCTCCTCCCTCTGTGCACCCCGCCCCCGCAACCCCACTCACATATGCATACATGTGTGCACCGTCTCTCAAAAAAACAAAAACGAAAAAATCAAAAATCTCAAAAACAATTCCTCAATCAGATTAGAGATGTTCTAAGGACAAAGGGGGGATTTTTTTCCCCTTTCTCCTAGCAAACACCACCAGAGAAACTCCCATAACAATTCAGAATGAAGATGGTTTTATTCTTTTTTTTTTAAGATTTAATTTGATTAATTAATTTATTTCAGAGAGAGAGTGTGAGCAGGGGGAGGAGCAGAGGGGGAAGGACAGGCAGACTTGGCGCTGAAACCAAAGTCTGACTCGGAGCCCAGAGTCTGACGTGGAGCCCAATCCTACCACCCCAAGATCATGACCTGAGCGAAAATCAAGAGTCAGATGCTGAGCCACCCCACCCAGGTGCCCCTAAGACATTTTATTCTTATAGACCCTGGAGCAACTCCTTCAATCCTCAACCACTGATCTGTTTTCCAGTCCCCAGCCTCAAGAATACAAAAGCACTTAACCATCAGGGTCAGGGTCACTAATCAGCCACCAACTGTCCCATCTCACCCCCTAGAGTTCATTCTTGGCACTTGACAAGGCAACCATTCCTTTTTATTGGTGCCCTCATCCCCAGCACTTTCTTTTATTTTTTAAGTAGACTCCATACCCAATGTGAGGTTCAGACTCAGGACCCCAAGATCAAGAGTCACTGCTCTACCAACTGAGCCAGCCAGGCACACACACCCCTCCAGCACTTTTGTTAGGAAGAAATTTTTTGCAGGCATACCAGGCCCATATTTCCTTTGACCAAAAAAATGAAGTGCCGTTATATCTGCCTTCTCTCAATCTTCAGAATTCCTAACTGATCTGCCCAGTACTACCCTCCAGTAAGTCCACTGCCCCCCTCCCCGTTCCTAATGCACTCCCTGATCAATTGTAGGTAACCTCTTCTACCAGTATAGGACACATAACCTCGGCTCCCCCAATAACTATTCAAAATGATCCATTAAAGGCCTTACCCACTATTAAGTAATACCCTTTAAGCACTATGGCCATTAAAAGAATAACTCCTATTATTCAAGACTTTATCAACAAAGGATTGATCATCCCCACTACTAATCCTTGTATTACCCCCATTTTTCCAGTTAAAAAGCCCCATAATAGAGGAAGGCATTTTGTTCAAGACCTTAGGACAAGTACCAATACAGTCATACCCTGTCACCCTATTGTTCCTGACTCCCACACCCTCCTCTAATATACCAGCTGAAATTACTACTTTTTCTGTCATTGCCTTGTGCAGTGCCTTTTTCAGCATCCCTGTCAGCCCCCAAAGTCAGTATCTTTTTACTTTTGCATGGAACAATCAACAATACACTTGGATAGTCCTACTCCAGGAATATGCTAAAAGTCCTACCTATTTGCTGACCTAAAAGATCTTGATTTCCCTGGGACATCTACGCTTTACAATATATAGACGATTTATTACTATGTTCTCCCACCCTAAAGGCTTGTCCCACTGATGCTCAATGCCTTCCCAAACAATTAGCCAACAAAGGACACAAAGATCTAAAGATAAATTACAGCTCTGTTCTGCTTCAGTCAAAATCTTAGGCCACCTTTTCCTGGATGGGCTAAAAATAGAACCAGACAGAATTACTACCTTCACCCAGTTCCCTCAACCCCAGACTAAAAGACAATTACAGGGTTTCTGGGTCTTGCTGGGTACTGTCGCCTTTAGATTCCCAATTATTTCCTCACAGCTCAACCCTTATATGCCTGCCTTTGCAAACCTGATCCACGGCCTCAAGAGGCCCAAGATGACTTTATATCTTTTTTTTAAAGTTTACTTATTTATTTAAGTAATCTGTACACCCAGCATGGGGCTCGAACTCACCAGTAAAGATCACAAGCTCACCAACTGAGCCAGCCAGGCGCCCCACCTTTATATCTTAAAAACAAAACAAAACAAAAAAAAACCCAGCTCATCTTTTCCACAACTCTAAGACACCCTAATTGCCAACTGCCCTTCTTCCTTCTTGTTCATCTGGGAATTCCAAAGGCTTGGAGGCCTACAACATCCCATAGGATATTATAATCTTCAAGTAGACCCTGTGGCCAAACGTTTATCTCCCAAATTCCATGCCCTAGCAGCCCGCCTCTGTACTCATTACTGCTGCTGAAAAACTAATAACCAGGGGCGCCTGGGTGGCTCAGTTGTTGAGCATCTGCCTTCGGCTCGGGTCATGATCCCGAGGTCCTGGGATCGAGCCCTGTATCGGGCTCTCCGCTCCGTGGGAGGCCTGCTTCTCCCTCTCCCACTCCCCCTGCTTGTGTTCCCCCTCTCTCGCTGTGTCTCTCACTGTCGGATAGATAGAATCTTTAAAAAAAAAAAAAAAAAAAAACTAATAACCAGATTCTCTCCTGCAGGTATTAGTTCCACAAACAGTTAAAACTCTTAGACTCCCGCCACACCCAACGCCTATCTGCCAGTTGACTTAAAAATTTGAACTAATTTCCTTCCTCTCCAAGCATTTCAGTCTCTCACTGTCCTCCTTGCAATCCTGCTACCTTATTTCCCTTACCCCTCAAAAACTCAACTGAACACAACTTCATCATTGTAACTGACTCATTACTTACCCCTCAATTAGACTTTCACGAAATTCCCTTCCCAAATCCAGATTTTATTTGGTTTACTGATTGATCTTACATTAAAAGATGATCAAGGGCCACCTGGGTGGCTCAGTCGGTTAAGCATCTGCCTTCGGCTCAGGTCATGATCTCAGGGTCTTGGGATTGAGCCCCAGAGGAGAGCTTCCTCTCCCTCTGCTCCTCCTCTCTGCTTATGTGCTGTCTCGCTCTCAAATAAATAAATAAAATCTTTTTTTAAAAAATGATCAATAAAAATACAATGCAGGACACTCTAGTACCACTGAAAAAATTATTGAAGCAGAATCTTTATCTCAGGTTCATGTGGCCCAACAAGCTGAATTATGTGCTCTAATAAGAGCATGCCAATTGATAAATAAAACTCTCATCGTCTATACAGATAGCAGATATGCTTTTGGGATCACCCATGATTTTGGTAAGCTCTGGAAGCAGGGTTTCTAACATCCTCTGGACAACCCATAAAAACAAAACTTAGGGGCACCAGACTGGCTCAGTCGGTGGAGCATGGGACTCTTGATCTTGGGGTCATAGTTTTGAGCCCCATGTTGGGTGTAGGAATTACTTAAAAATAAAATCTTTAAAAAAAAAAAAAACCCAAACGTATTTATTTATTTTTTTTTTAATTTATTTATTTGACAGAGACAGTGCAAGAGGGAACACAAGCAGGGGGAGTGGGAGAGGGAGAAGCAGGCTTCCGCTGAGCAGGGATCCCAATGTGGGGCTCGATCCCAGGGCCCTGGTATCATGACCTAAGCCGAAGGCAGACGCTTAACGACTGAGCCACCCAGGTGCCCCCCAAAACTTACTTATTAAAACTGCTTGACTCCATTCTCCTTCCCTCCAGCTTAGCTCTTATAAACGTTCAAGCCCATTTCAAACTTGATAACCCTAAAGCCAAGAGCATTCATTAGGCTGACCAAGTCACCAAAGATGTGACACTTCAAACTTCTCATTCACAAATATTCATCTGTATGACACATGGGGCACAAATAAAATGGTCCTATGGGCACAACAATACTATTGGAAACCGTCTCTAACTGTTGCCCAACTAATATTTCCAAATGTACTATTTGCCCCCTTGCACAATCCTGGGAAACCATATCACACTGCGTTAGGTCAAGTTCCTCTTCCTGACAGGCCTTTTGACATCTGGCATATTGATTTCATCCAGCTTCCCCAGTGGTAATGATCTATATATTTTCTCACAGAACTGAGGCATTTCCCTGCAGGCAAGCAACAGCAAAAGCAGGGGCCAAAAACCTATTAGAAAACAATCATTCCCAATTGGGATATTCCTTGATAGCTACACTGTGATTGAGGAACCCATTTTACTGGACATATTGTCCAAGAGGTCTGCAAAATCTGGCCATCTTCCAACATTTTCATTGCACCTACCATCCTCAATACTCAGGATTAGTTGAACACTCTAATGGCCTAATCGAAACCCAGTTGGTCAAACCAACAACTGCCTTTGGTCCACCCAAGTCCAAAGCCTTGCTTCTTGCCCTTTTAAATCTAAGATCTGCCCCTACTAGAAAGACTCAGTTGTCTCCACCATCCAATATTGGCCTGAAGTCATTCATGACCTCTGCCTTCTCCCTTGGTTTGACTTAACTGAAGACTTCCTTACTAACCCTTAGGCTTTAATAAGACTTGACACCAGGGCACCTGACTGGCTCAGTCAGTAGATGTGCACTCGATCTTGGGGTCGTGAATTCGAGCCTCACGTTGGGTGTAGAGATTACTTTAAAAAATAACATATTTAAAAAAATAATAATACTTGACACCCTATAGTCTCTACCCTTTGTTCTCAATTCCTATGCACATTCAAATGAAAAACCAGTTAACAATATTCTTACTATATGTTCCATCAAAGGGGGAACCCCCTCTGATTGGAATATCAGCTCCATTGTTAAGCTGTCCCAAGCCATAGCCCAGGAGACACTCCCCCCCCCCCCGCAAAGAATTGCTGGGTGTGTCTCGACAGACACTCCAACCAAATACAAAATGCTCCCTCTTTACTCCTCTCCTATCAATAACATTGCCCCACAGATTAAGATCCTATGCAATGCCTCTAATCAAATACCATTGCTCCTCCACCCCAGAAGTACCCTAACCCCATGTGCTTTAACCTCTTTCCCTATTTTGACATTATTCCTGTCCATAATTTCATTTCTTATGTAAGATATGTCCGCCTGAGACCTAGTGTGGTCTCTACAGATATAAATCTCACTTTTGTATTAGCTGATTGCTATAATCTATTAAGCTGCAACTATATCTCATCCACCTCCCCTAACGCTACTGCCCTCTGCCAGGTCCAGAGCAGAAGATGAATAATGAAACTTACTATCAATGCTTGGGTCCAATAATCTCCAGGGGAATGATTCATAAAAAGCCCTGTCACTGGAACGCTTGGAAGAGGTTTTGCTATAATCAAACCAATACCAAGTTCTAGCCTTACTGCAGGGCCCCTATCTTCCCACTGTGCCAAATCTTCTTTCCCAATCATCAGTAGCACCACTCTGGACAATAAAACAGGAGCAATTCAATCTCGGTGTGCTCCTGAAGGGTACAAGTGCATCTGTGGTAGACCCCTTAATGATCTTCCCCTATTGGCAACCCCTATGGAAAAACAACTAACCAAACCCTACCCTTCAAATGCATTAACTGGGTCACCCCATCTGTCTATCATCCTGCCCACAAACCCCACAGTCCCTCACAGAACCAAAAGGGCTTTAGGTATGATAATTGCTAGAACTGGTCTGGCCATAGGCATGTTGGCCCCTGAGAAGAGTTTGCTTATCATGAAGCTAAACTGTGTAATCCAACAAATACCCTAGAAGAGTTATCCCACTATATTGCTTCAGTCCTACAAAACTTATCATTCTCGCACTCCCTTGCTTCAGTAGTCCTAAACTATCAAGTAGCACTGCCAGTTGGCAGGACAAGGGGGTGTCTGCTGTTGCTGATGGCTCTTGTTGCACCTCGAGAAATACTTCCTCCAAAGTCGAACTACATAATTTTTTTATACAAGCCTCCTAACTTCACAATATCAACAACCCCACCTCCAGTGAAATTTGGAATCATGTTAAAAGTTATCTACCATTATCCAATCTCTTTAGTTGGTTGCCTGGCAAAATAGGAAACATCCTTCAATCTGGACTACAGGGGGTGCCTGGCTGGCTCAGTTATAGGTTTGAGCCCCATGTTGGGTGTAGAGATTACTTAAAAATAAAATCTTAGGGCACCTGGGTGGCTCAGATGGTTAAGCGTCTGCCTTCGGCTCAGGTCATGATCCCGGGGTCCTGGGATCGAGTCCCACATCGGGCTCCCTGCTCCTTGGGAGCCTGCTTCTCCCTCTGCCTCTCTCTCTCTCTCTCTCTGTCTCTCATGAATAAATAAATAAAATCTTTAAAAAAATTTTTTTTAAATTATAAAAATAAATCTTAAGGGGTGCCTGGGGCTCAGTCGGTTAAGCGCCCAACTCTTGATTTCAGTTCAGGTCATGACCTCAGGGTCCTGGGCTTGAGCCCCGTGTCAGGCTCCGTGCTGAGCTCCGTGCTGAGCCCAGAGCCTGCTTGAGATTCTCTCTTGCCTTCTCCCTCTGCCCCTCCCCACCCTGTCTGAAATAAATAAATTTTTAAAAAATTAAGTCTTAAAAAAATTCTGGACTACAGTACTGTATGGTACTATTAATTTTGGGATTAAGCATCTGATTGCTATATAAAATACTCTTTCTAGGGGTGCCTGGGTGGCTCAATTGGTTAAGCATCAGACTCTTGATCTCAGCTCAGGTCTTGGATCTCAGGGTCACGAGTTCAAGCCCCGCATTGATCTCCACGCTGGGTGTGGAGCCTACTTAAAAAAAAAAAATACTCTGCTTGTTTCCAGAAGTTGCCTCTCTTTCTCTTCTTCCACTCCCAAGCTAATTGGGCTTCTGAATGTACTGCTCCAACCCTATGCCCTGTGATTCTTGAAGCATAATTAAAGACCCCTGCCATTAGAGTCACAGTTAAGAAGCTCAGATTTAAAATTTGTGTGTGAGATGGAGGAGAGAACCATGTGGTCAATAAATATTTGTAGAGCGGATAGATGCATTCTGATTATGTTATGTTTCTTTTTTTTTTAAAGATTATTTGAGAGAGAGAATATGAGAGAGAGAGCATACGAGAGGGGGGAGGGTCAGAGGGAGAAGCAGACTCCCCGCCGAGCAGGGGGCCCGATGGGGACTCGATCCCGGGACTCCAGGATCATGACCTGAGCCGAAGGCAGTTGCTTAACCGACTGAGCCACCCAGGCCAGGCACCTGTTATGTTTCTTTTTTTGATAGGTGCTTCTACTGGGGTAGATTACAACTTGATTGTGTTACAACTTGAAATTTGTTGATACAATCATGCTTAAATTTGATGGTGGGTGTCTTGTGGTTTTCTTCAGCCACTCATTTTATGATCAATCCTGACAAGTGGATGATTTCTGCAACTGATGTCATTTTCAGTCTAATCTTATCCTTAGAAGGTAAGTTTATCTCTAATTACTAAGAATGTCTTACTGTTATTACCTAGTCTTCATTGAATCTTTATTACATAGGTAAATGTAGCTTTCTTCATAGTACGTTTTCTTAAAATATATTTAATAAAAATGTATTATTGAGTAAAAAATGAGTAACATCTATGGTTTAAAATTGTGTTTAAAAATACGTGTGTCGGGGGGGGGCGCCTGGGTGGCTCAGTCGTTAAGCGTCTGCCTTTGGCTCGGGTCATGATCCCAGGGTCCTGGGATCGAGCCCTGCTCGGGCTCCCTGCTCAGCGGGAAGCCTGCTTCTCCCTCTCCCACTCCCCCTGCTTATGTTCCCTCTCTCGCTGTGTCTCCCTCTGTCAAATAAATAAATAAAATCTTTAAAAAAAAAAATACGTGTGTGTGGTTAAAAAAAGTGTGTGTGTGGTATATGTGTAGATGCAATAGAATACTACTGAGCCTTAAAAGGAAGGAAATCCTAATCATTGCAATAACATGGATTAACCTGGAAGACATTATGCTAAGTGAAATAAGCTGGCATGAAAGGACAAATATTGTACGATTCCATTTATATGAAAGACCTAGAATAGTCAAATTCACAGAGACAGAAAGTAGAATGTTGGTGGGTTTAACGTTAGTGTTTAATAGGTACAGAGGTTCAATTTGGGAGGATGAAAAGTTCTGGAGGTGGATGGTGATGGTTACACAACATTGTGAACGTACTTAATATCACTGCACTGCACACTTAAGAATAGTGAAAATGGAAAATTTGTATGTGTATTTTACAACAATAGGAAAAATTTTGTTAGATATATATATGCGCAGTCCAGTAGCATTGAGTACAACTTAACATCCAGATCTTGGTTTCTAGTATTTTCCAATAAAAGTAACCTGTGCTCCTTGGAGAAATGGCAAATTCTAGCACTCGGGCAAGAAATACACAAGGTGAGTTCGGAGCAATGTGTAGTGCCAGAAAATAAGGAAGTGCTAAAAACAAAAAACTCACCAATGCTGATGATGTCACAAGGACATGGGAGCCACCTGATAAAAGCAGATAAAGTAGTGTTAGATTGTAAACCAAAATAGGGGCGCCTGGGTGGCTCGGTCAGTTGGGTATCTGCCTTCGGCTCAGGTCATGGTCTCAGGCTGGCATAGTGGCTTCCTTCTGAAGAGAACAGTATGGAAAGGGGATAGGGAGGAGTTAACTTTCCAGTGGGGAAACCTAACACTACCTCAGTTTGTGGTCGAGGTCAACATCAATGGTGATAAGTCATGTTGATGGCATATACCTTTGACATGATATGTGGAAAATGTCACTTTACCTATGTAGACTTTCTTCCCAAAACCCATAACCCTATAACCCCTCTAATCATGAGAAAAACATCAGACAGGTCACAGGGAACATTCTACAAAATAGTTGACCAGTACTCCTCGAAACTGTCAAGGTCATGAAAAGGAAAATCAGAAACTGTCACGGCCAAGGGGAGCCTAAAGAGATATGGCAGCTAGATTTAGTGTGGTGTCCTGGATGGAGTCCTGAAACAGAAAGAGTTACACGTTTATGAAAAATTCATCAAGAAGTACATCTAATGGTGCAGCCACTCTGAAAAACAGTATGGAGATTCCTCAGAAAGTTAAAAATAGAGTTCCCTACGACCCAGCAATTGCATGCACTGCTAGGTATTTATTTATCCAAGGAATACAAACATGGTGATTTAAAGGGGCACATGCACCCCAATGTTTATAGCAGCAATGTCCACAATAGCCAAACTATGGAAAAAGCCCAGATGTCCATCAACAAATGAATGGATAAAGATGTGGTGTGTGTGTGTGTGTGTGTGTGTGTGTGTGTGTGTGTATTTGTATATAAAAATAAAAAATGGAATATTACTCAGCCATCAAAAAGAATGAAATCTTGCCATTTGCAATGACGTGAATGGACCTAGAGGGTATTATGCTCAGTGAGATAAGTCAGTCAGAAAAACAAATACCATATGATTTCACTCATATGTGGAATTTAAGAAACAAAACACATGAACACAGAAGAAGGGAAGGAAAAATAAAATAAGACGAAAACAGAGAGGGAGGCAAACTGTAAGAGACTCTTAGCTATAGGAAACAAACAGGGTTGCTGGAGGGGAGGGGGGTGAGGAGATGGGGTAACTGAGTAATGTGCATTAATGAGGGCACTTGAAGTAATGGGCACCGGTTTGTATGCAACTGATGAATCACTGAATTCTACCTCTGAAACCAATAATACAGTATATGTTAATTAAATTGAATTTAAGTAAAATTTTTTTTAAAAGATGTACATCTAAGATTTGTGCACCTTAACATACAAGGTATAATGTGTTACACCTCAAACAGGAGGCACTGTTACTGCCAGTATGGTAACCTCTAGCCACTTGCCACTGGCTGTATAAAGTTTGACTTAATTAACTTAAAAAAAATCTTTTTTGAGAGAGTGAACGTGGGGGTGAAGGGGCAGAGGGAGAGAGAGAATCTTTAGCAGGCTCTTCGGTCAGTGCGAAGCATGACGCAGGGCTCAACATGGGGCTCAATCTCAGGACCCTGAGATCAGAATCCCGAGGTCACGCCCTGAGCCAAAATCGAGAGTCAGATGCTTAACTGAGCCACCCAGGCGCCCCTGACTTAATTAATTAAAATTTAAAAACTCAGTTTCCCAGTTGGATTAGCCACATTTCAAGTGCTCAACAGATGTGGTAGCTAGTGGCTCACATATTCGACAGTGTAGATACAGAACATTTCCATCACCATAGAAAGTTCTGTCAGACCACACTGGTGTTGAACAGTGTTGTTCCATAGAAAGAGAATGTCAGCCCATATGCCATCTTAAATTTTATAGTAACCACATTAAAAAAGTGAAAAGAAACCAGTGAAGCTAATTTAAATAATATTTTTTATTTAACCCAGTACATCCAAAACATCATTTTAACATGTAATCATTAGAAATATCATCAGAGAGAGAGCTTCTATTCTCATTTTGGAATTCCAGTATGTACTTACAATTATAACTCATCTCAATTAGGACAAACCACATTTCAAGCACTTGTTACTCACATACCAGAGGCTACTAGATTAGTGCAGGTATAGGTTACATCAAACTGCTAACTTTAGTAGCTTCTGGGGATAATGGCAGGATTGTGCAAGAGGATCTCTCACTTTGAAGTATATCTAACCAAGTAACATTTAAAAAATTTTCACAATGAGCATATGTTCACGTGTTTCTTGTGTTAGTTGGATCCTCCAATTAACAGAGGGTCAGACCAAGTTAGGAGCACAAAGAGGGTTAGTGGAGATACCCCTGTGAGTCACAGAGAAGGAGGAAGCAGTGCTGGGCAGAGAAAGCCTTCAGACCAGGATTGCAGGTTTGGTGTCTAAGAAAGGAAAGGAAAGAAACAGGAAGCAAGAACCTCAGACGGAAGCATAGACTTGGACCCCCGGGGTTGGTTGTCCCAGAGCAGATTGCTGTTAGAGTTGTCTCATGTTGGACACAAATGTCGTGGTCCTAGTCTCCCTGCTGTGCTTAGTCATCAGCAGAGAGGCTGTGGGAAGCGTGTCCCGGCATGAATGCTGCGCAGAATCCAAAGGTGCTACAGCTGGAAGCTGGCAGCAAATACCAGCCCTCCCACTGACCGGCAAGTTCTTTTCTCTCTCTTTTTTTTTAAATTGTTAATTGCGGTCAAACAAACAAAACATAAAATTTACCATTTAAATTTCTAATTACCATCTAATTTCTAAGTGTACAGTTCTGTGCTGTTAAGTATATTCATATTGTTGGGCAACCAACCACCAGAACTGTTTTGCCTTGCAAAACTGAATCTCTGTCTCCATTAAATAAAACTCCCCAATCCCCCTGCCCCTGGTAAACCACTGTTTTGCTTTCTGTCTCTGTGAGTTTCACTGTGCTAGGCACCTCACGTGAGTAGCATCATAGAGCATTTGTCTTTTGTGGTTGGCTTCTTTCACTTAGCATCATGTTCTCGGGTTCATGCATGTTTTAGCAATTGTCAGAAAGTCGTTCCACTGTATGGGTAGACCACACTTTGCTTATCCATTCATTTGCTGATAGAACATTTGGATTGCTTCCACCTTTTGGCTAGAATTGAATGATGCTGCTATGAACATGGGTGCACAAATACCTCTTCCAGATTCTGCTTTCAATTCTTTTGGATATATACCCAAAAGTGGAATGGCTGGATCATATAGTTATTCTATTTTCAGTTTTTTAGGAACCACCATACTGTTTTCCACATCAGCTTTTCTGGGTTTTGTTGTTGTTTTTATTTTAATAATAGCCATCCTGATGGCTGTGCAGGGTGTTACCTCCCTGTGGTTTGATTTGCATTTCTCTAATTAGTGATGTTGAGTATCTTTTCATTCGCCTCTTGGCCTCTTGAAGGGTCATCTGAAAGGCATTCTCCCTGACGGCCAGGTCTAGAGAAAGCCGACTCTTGAATTACATGGGTTTAAACTCTGTGGGGTCCACCTGGATTTATTTCGGTAAGTACAGGACAGTCCTGTAAATGTATTGTCCTTATGATCTTCTTAATCACATTTTCTTTTCTTTTTTTTTTTAAGATTTTATTTATTTATTTGAGAGAGAGAGAATGAGAGAGAGCACGAGAGGGAAGAGGGTCAGAGGGAGAAGCAGACTCCCTGCCGAGCCCGGAGCCCGGAGCCCGATGTGGGACTCGATCCCGGGACTCCAGGATCATGACCTGAGCCAAAGGCAGTCGCTTAACCAACTGAGCCACCCAGATGCCCAATCACATTTTATTTTCTCTAGCTTACTTTATTGTGAGAATACAGTATATAATACATAGAACATACAAAATATGTGTTAATCGACTGTTTTTATTATTGGTAAGGCTTCCGGTCAACAGTAGGCCATTAACAGTTAAGGTTTGGGGGAGTCAAAAGTTATACGTGGATTTCTGACCTGGGGGGGGGAATTGGTGTCCCTAACTCCCGTGTTGTTCAGGGGTCAGCTGTAATTAAAAGTAAATAGCAGAATACTTTACAAACCAAGCAGAAGATCTAGAGGGCAGCAGGGACCACCCTACTTGAGATTTCTGTAGAAGTTGCACACTAATAGAATCTTAGAGCAAACCTGCCCGGCACTGGACTAGGCTCATTTCATCGTCTCAACAACTCTTTGAGGAGTGTATTTTTATGTTCCAGGGTGCAGCAAGAGCTAGCCTGGAGGGTGGGACAGAGGACTGTATTCTCTTCTGCCAAAATCTCCTGTAATGCTTCTTCACCCACTCACCACAGTGAATAAACATTTCACCTAAGTTTAAAAACAAAACAAAACAAAAAAAGTATGTTCTTATGCAAACACAGATTCAAAACTAGTGCCCTGGGTACCACCCTTCCTGCAACCAGATTGTTTTCTAAAGACCTTTAACTCCTAGAGATGAAGTCACTGACCCAAGGTTGCAGGCATTTAAGCCAAACTGGAAAATTTCCAGAATCCTTGCTGTTTCAGTACATGATTTAAAGGTAAGAACACTTGAAAATAATGTGGAGAACACGAAGAAAGCTATACTGAGTGTACCACTCAGGAAATAAATGGTGCCACAGGTATTCAGAAGGAGAATAAAACTTACTCTGCTTGATGTATCAAAATAGTGATGAGGGAGCTGAAGGCAAGCTGAGGACAAAGCACAAGCTGACACCCTGCTTCCCGCACCCCCCCGCTCCCCACTCCCAGGTGGGACAGGTGGAACATTTCTCAGGCACTCCTGGCTGCCCTAACGCTAAGGGAAGGAAAAACAAATGGTTAGCTAATAGAGATCACAGTCCTGCAGGACATGGGTCTCCCTCAGCTTACAAAATGTCTTCGTGATTCACAAGAAAAAAAGCGTCCTTATCAATAAAAGAATTCTTGTCAATAACCTAACTTCCAGAAGGAAACTCCCAACTGTCTTAACGTTATGTTTTACTAGAGGGAAAAACTTGACAATGACAAGGCCTCCAATATCTTGTAGGTCGTCCTCTTTTAGCATAAAAAATTCTTTTGAAAACCTCCCTTTTCCTTACCTCCCCCAACTCTCAAGTATATGATCACTCACCCCTCACAATCCCGGGGCAGCGGCTCTGTCTGCCCACGGGTTCTGTCCCCGGGCTTTAATAAAACCACCATTTTGCACCAAAGACGTCTCAAGAATTCTTTCTTGGCCCTCAGCTCTGGAACTCACCTACATACCAAAATTACATCAATAGGACCACAGATATTTGCTAATGGGACTTTTTTCTTTTTTTTTTTTTTAAGTTTTATTAACTTAAGTAACCTCTATACCCAACATGAGGTTCAAACTCACAACCGTGAGATCAAGAGTTGCACGCTTTTCCGACTGAGCCAGCCAGGGGCTGCTCATGGAACTTTCCTATTGGTGGACATTAGCCTGCAAACATTTATAGCTGCTTTTTTATTAAGTGTGGCCCACCCACTGCTTCGGTTTTCTACATCACTTTTTCCTTTGTTTAACCATAGGGCATAACCTTATGACCTTTTGCAGTCACTTTGGTTTCTACTCAAAGGCGGGGCGGTGGGGGGGGTGGAGTGCAGCTGCATACATGGTCTTAAATCTCAGAGGAAGAGTGTTTTTGAAATTCTTTTTAAAACTTTGTATCATGGGGTGCCTGGGTGGCTCAGTTGGTTCAGCGACTGCTTTCGGCTCAGGTCATGATCCTGGAGTCTCAGGATCGAGTCCCGCATCAGCCTCCCTGCTCAGCAGGGAGTCTGCTTCTCCCTGTGACCCTTCCCCCTCTCATGTGCTCTCTCTCTCTCTCTCTCTCTCAAATAAATAAATAAAATCTTTAAAAATAAATAAATAAATAAAACTTTGTATCATGATAGGGGCGCCTGGGTGGCTCAGTCGGTTGAGCATCTGCCTTTGACTCAGGTCATGATCCCAGCAACCTGGGATCGAGGCCCACATTGGGCACCCTGCTCAGTGGGGGGCCTGTTTCTCCCACTCTCTTGCCTGCTACTCCCCCTGCTTGTGCTCTCTTTCTGTCAAATAAATAAAGTCTTTAAAAAAAAACTTTGAGGGCGCCTGGGTGGCTCAGTTGGTTAAGCGACTGCCTTCGGCTCAGGTCATGATCCTGGAGTCCCGGGATCGAGTCCCACATCGGGCTCCCTGCTCGGTAGGGAGTCTGCTTCTCCCTCTGACCTTCCTCCCTCTCATGCTCTCTCTCTACCATTCTCTCTCTCTCTCAATAAATAAATAAAAATCTTTAAAAAAAAACTTTGATATATCTTGTGACTTTAAAAAGTTTTGTTGTAAATCTATTCTACATTGCTAATCCAGCTTTCCATATCTGGTTCTCCAATAATTATATGAACTTGGGAAATATCTTATATTTCATATTTAGGTGATAAAAGTAGCTTATAATAATAATAATGATAGCCAACATAGGGGCGCCTGGGTGGCTCAGTCGGTTGAGCATCCAACTCTTGATTTTGGCTCAGGTCATGATCTCAGGGTTGCGGGATGGAGCCCCACGTTGGGCTTCATGCTCAGCACGGAGTCTGCTGGAGATTCCCTTTCTCCCTCTGCCCCTCCTCCCACTTGTGCGCAATAAATAAATAAATAAATAAATAAATAAAATTTTTTAAAATAATAGTAACAATAACAGCCAACATCTCTTGGGTACTTACCATGTGCCAGACACTGTTCTAAAGCCTTCACGACAATCTCACAAACTAGATTATATCATTACCCCATATTACAGCTGGGAAAACTGAGCCCCTGAGTAAAGGCACAATTTACTTGCCTAACATCACACAGCATGCAAGTGGCAGAGTCAATCACAATTTCACACTTGTGATCTGGTCTCGAACCCACCCCTTTGAACACTGTGCTATCACTTACTGTTTTTCACTTGAGCATGCATTAGAATTGCCTGGAGGGCAGGGCGCCTGGGTGGCTCAGTCAGTTAAGTGTCTGCCTTCCGCTCAGGTCATGATCCTGGGGTCTTGGGATGGAGCCCCATGTAGGGCTCTGGAGCCTGCTTAGTGGGGAGTCTGCTTCTCCCTCTCCCTCTGCCCCTCCCCCCTGCTTGTGCTCTCTCTCTCTTTCAAATAAATAAATAAAATCTTAAAAAAAAAATTACCTGGAGGGCTGTGGAAACACAGATTGCTGGGGCCCACTCCCAAAGTCTCTGATTCAGTGGGTCAAGAATTTGCATTGCTGAAAAGTTTCCAGGTGATCCCAATGCTGGTGGTCTGCTGAGTACACTTTTAAGAACCTTAGCTAAATTTGTAACTCATAATTGTTTTCATAATTTCTCGATGGAGAGAGAAGGGTCATGACTAGCTACCAACAGATTGTTGAATTCTATGAGGGATCTAAGAGTTAAGATTACTAACACTTTTTTATAATAGCCAATAATAGACAGCATCCATTGATGCTTAAGATGTGCTAGACCCTGGACCAGGCACTTTTCATGCATTATCTCATCTAACCTTCACACCATTCTTGGGAAATACTTTTATTTTTCCCAGTTTACATTGAGGAAATAGGGATTTGGAGAGATTAGGGAACTTGATCAAACTTATGTACCAGCAAGTAGCAATTGTAAGGTTCAAGTCAAAGACTGCCTAACTCCACAGCCCAGTTGACTATAACACTCTAGACTTTGCATGCAGTAGATGTTCTCTCTCTATGGACTTGCCTGTTCTGGACATCTCATATGAATGGAATCATACAATAGGAGGTCTTTTGTGACTGGCTTGATTTAGCATAACTTCCCAGTAATGAGTTATGACATCTGTGAAATGTTGTCTATGAGAGAAGCTCATTAGAGACTGTGCCAAAGGTTTTTAAGGGGGCTTGTCATGCAGGCACCTTCTGCCTAGCGCATACCAAAATTCCATACTCCCAGGAGGAAAGCCGGTAAACTATGTTGTTTGCATAAACAGTTAAGGCACACTGAGCTACTCTTATCAGTTGGGGTGGTGGAACCCTCCCCAAACACAAATTCCCAGATCCTAGCCAAGGGCCAACCTTGGAAGCAGGATTTTCAAATGATGGTATCCCTGGGCCTGCTATGTTAACTGTTTTGTGCACAGATTTTGATAGGAATTATGCTGATCTATAGATCAACTGGAAATGTAAGATGGAGAATATCACCATCTTAACCATATTATTACAATTTTTGAACACATGATGTCTTTCCATTTATTTACATCTTAATTCCTCTCAATGATATTTTGTAGTTTTCAGTGTGCAAGTCTTGTTCTTCTTTTGTTAAAGTTATTTCTAAGTATTTTATACTTTTTGATGTCATTGTAAGTGGAATTATTTTCTTAATTTCACTTTCTGGTTATGTCTTGCAAATGTATATAAATGAAATTAGTTTTTTTTCTTAAGATTTTATTTATTTGAGAGAGAGAGAGAAAGAGCACAAATGAACGCTGAGCAGGGAGCCTGATGCAGGGCTCCATCCCAGGACCCCCAGATCACAACCTGAGCCAAGGGCAGCCACTTAACCAACTGAGCCACCCAGGCACCCCACAATTATTTTTTGTATATTGATCTTGTATTCTGCAACCTTGAGCTGTTTATTAGCTCTAATAGTTGTGTGTGTGTGTAATCTTTAGCCTGTTAATATGGTGGATTACATAGATTGTCTTTTCTGAACCAGCCTTGCATCCCTGGAATAAACCCTACTTGGTCATGTTATATAATTTTTTTGTAGTGCTAAATTCTGTTTACTAGTATCTTGCTAAGGATTTTGCATCTATTTTTACTTTGCGTATTTTTTAATCAGTTATTTAGGTTTTTTTTTTTCATTGCATTGTAGGAGATACATATACATCTCTCCTACTACATATTCATTCTGGATATTAACCCCGTATTAGATATGACTTGCAAATATATTCACTCATTCTGTAGGCTGCCTTTTCACTCTGTTAATTGTGGTCTTAGATGCACAAGTTTTAAATGTTGATATAGTCCCGTTAACTATTTTTTTCGTTTGTTGCCTGTGCTTTTGAAGAAATCATTGCTAAATCCAGTGACATAAAGCTTTTCCCCTATGTTTTCTTCTAAGAGTTTTATAGCTTTATGTTTTAGATCTATTTTGAGTTAATTTTTATATATGGTGTAAGGCAAGGGGTCCACCTTCATACTTTTACATGTGGGTATCCAATTTTTCTAACAACATTTGTTGAAAAGACTGTCATTTCCCCAAAGAATGGTCTTGGCACCCTTGTTGAAAATTATTTGACCATATTTGCAAGGGTTTATTTCTGGGCCTTCATTCCTTTTTATGGTAGAATAATATTCCATTGTGTGGATACACCATATTTTATTTATGGCAAGCTTAACATTTCATCTCATTTAATCACTGGGTGTAGTCACATCTGTGATTTATGAATTACTGAGCCCTTGCCCAGAAACCTGGTTTTGATCATTAGAACATTGTACCCTCTGAAAATAGTGTCTATTTTGTTTGCTTGCTTTGGTTTTTGCTTATTTTATCCTTGGCCACTCAACATGGGGTTGCTGGAATCTCAGTGTAGAGAAAATCAGGCACATCTACCACAAAGAAAGCTAGCAATATATTCCTGGGAAAAATAGACAAGCTCCACTGTTAAGTTTTCTGCCTATGACTATTAGAAATTTCTAATAACGGAGCGCCTGGGTGGCTCAGTCGTTAAGGGTCCTGGGAACTAGCCCCACATTGGGCTCCCTACCTGGCAGGAAGCCTGCTTCTCTCTCTCCCCCGGCTTGTGTTCCCTCTCTCGCTGTGTCTCTGTCAAATAAATAAATAAAATCTGTAAAAAAAATTTTCTAATCAAACCTAAAGTAACTCGCTTTGTAATCCACGCTGCTAATATTCTAATACCCTATCTGTAGAATGCTTTCTAACTTTCAAAGCAGAGAGTGATTTTTTTACTTGTTTATTACTCCTTCCAACCCAACCCATGTGCTACGTGTGTCCCACACAAGTTTAATGTTTGGAGGGCAGAATGACGAATACAAGCTAACATTTTTTGAGTACTTCCTAAGTACTTGTGTCACACACATTATCTCATGACCTCATCTTAATATGTTCCTGCAGCAACGTTACCACATAGGTGCTGTTATTCACTGAGCAGGAAATTGAGGGTTAAGTAATTTGCCAAGGCTGCAAAGCTGAGTTAACGTGAGGAGCCCAGGAATACGCAAAGGGCACAGCGCAGGGATTCTCCATTTTATTGAGAGTCAGATTCCGCAGGTCCCGGCGACAGTGGGCCCGGGAGTTTTGTGCAACCCAGGTCTCTTGACTCCCACGCGCAGACACCAACAAATGTCCTCTGTTTTGCCGCAGGCTTCTGAAAATACCCCCCAAACACAGACCCGGATCTTCCTCCACGTAGAATGCAAATTCTATGGCTGAAAAGCTTGAGCATAGAAAGGAAAAAGTTGTGTGCTTTTTACCCTCTTTCCCAGACTGGAGGTGGAAACTCCACCCTCGTCTCCATGGAAACCCGGCAGCGGTGGCGCCTGTCACCAAGGGCGGGGCTCCGGCGGCCGCCCCTCCCCCACCCAGTTTGCAATACTCCCAGCCGGGAGCAATCGCGGTCACCCCTTAACCTCTCCGTTCCTCTTCTCGGCTGTCCCCCCTTTCTGTTGTCTTTTCGTGCCCCAAACCACATCCTGGGGGCCGCCCTCCTGCACGGTACTCAAGAGGGGCCGGTGCACCCCGTGTCCGGGCCTGGAAGCCCCGGAGCGCGGCCTTTCTGCCCCGGGCCCACCCCTCGGCTGCGCTGATTGGCCGCTCCTGGGCCATCCCCTCCCGCCCGGGGCAGGCAGGGTCTCTACCCCGCGGAAAGTTTTCTGAGCCAGGAGGAAGTTGGAGGGTTGGGGATTCTGAGAAGGCTGCTCCTGCAGCTGCGGGGGTCTGGGTGGCCATGGAGGAGCCCCCTTTGCGACAGGAGGAGGAAGAAGAGGAGGA
This sequence comes from Eumetopias jubatus, assembly GCF_037043125.1. Classification (NCBI taxonomy): domain Eukaryota; kingdom Metazoa; phylum Chordata; class Mammalia; order Carnivora; family Otariidae; genus Eumetopias; species Eumetopias jubatus. Next base: position 87,623,059 of record NW_028274822.1, on the reverse strand, counting down.
GGAAGGGGACGAGGCTGGGCCCGAAGGGGCTTTGGGCAAGAGCCCCTTCCAGCTGACGACCGAGGACGTGTATGACATCTCCTACGTGATGGGCCGCGAGCTGATGGCCCTGGGCAGCGATCCCCGGGTGACACAGCTGCAGTTCAAGATCGTCCGCGTCCTGGAGATGCTGGAAACGCTGGTGAATGAGGGCAACCTGACGGTGGAGGAGCTGAGGATGGAGAGGGACAACCTGAGGAAAGAGGTGGAGGGGCTGCGGACAGAGGGCTCGGCGGCCGGCGGGCAGGTGAGTGCCGGATTCCGGGCCCTGCGGGGGCAGCCTGGGCTGCGCGGGAGGGGAGCTCCCAGTGGCCCGGAGGCCGCTCTCCCAGGAATAACCGAGCGCCTGAAAACGACCACAGCGCCCACCCAGTCCTCAGATGAGAAGCATCCTCATAGTTACATTTATCGAGCACTTAATAGGTGCACTTACTTGGGCTGCGTTAGTTCTGAATCAGGGGCTTCGAGCCTTTTTGACTTGACCTAGCTCAGGGGCTCTCAAGCTTTAGCCTGCAGCGAAACCACCCGGAGTGTTCGTTAAAGCCCAGATTGCAGGGCCCTAGCCCCAGAGTTTCTGATTCAGCAGGTCTGGGATGGGACCTGAGAACCTGCATTTGTGACAAGTGCCATCGCATTCTGAGAATCTTGACCTAGAATAAGAAGTAAATTTTAAGTGAGGGGAATCAGTGCTGTGACCACCAAAAGACGCCTATAAGAATATTCAGAGCACCTTTATTCAGAATTGTGCCAAACTGGAACAAGTGCAACAGAATGGATTTTAAAAATTGTGGTATAGTCACACAGTGCAATACTACACGGTAGTGAAAAAGAGCAGAGCGCTGATACACACAACTGTGTGCGTGACTCTCAGATGTTACGCTAAGGGACAGGAGCCAGGAACAAAAGAGAGCCTACTATATATATTTATGGGAAATTCAACAACAGGCAAAATAATCTGTATTTATAGAAGACTGATGGTAGCTCCAGTTGGTGGGGGGTGGGAGTTCATAGGGAGCACATCTGGGTGTGATTACATGGGTGTGTACCTATGTTAAAAATCATCAAGGGATGTCTGGGTGGCTCAGTCCATTAAAGGTCAGATTCTTGGTTTTGGCTCAGGTCATGATCTGAGGGTTGTGGGATCCACCCCTGGTCCAGCTCTGCACTCACTGGGGAGTCCGCTGAAAATTCTCTTTCCCTCTCCCTCTTCCTCTGCTCCTCCCCCTGCTCATGCATGCATGTGCTCTCTCTGTCTCTCTAAAGTAAATAAATAAAATCTTTTTTAAAAAAGTCGTCAAGCGGGGCGCCTGGGTGGTTCAGTCGTTAGGTGTCTGCCTTCGGCTCAGGTCATGATCCCAGGGTCCTGGGATTGAGCCCCATGTTGGACTCCTTGCTCAGTGGGGAGCTTGCTTCTCCCTCTGCCTGCCAATACCCCTACTAGCACTCTCCCTCTCTCTCTCTGACATATTAATTAAGAAAAAAAAAGCTTGAGGAAGTGAAGAAATATTTTTAAAAAATCATCAAGCTATAAACTCAAGATTAGTTCATGTATGTTATACCTCCATTTTACAAAATTACCAATTATAGCGCTTTCCAGTATTGATGAAACAAAAGTTTTAAGAAACAATTTATCTTAACTCACCCTTATTAAGTATGATGCACAATCACACTTGCATATTCTTTTTTTTTTTTTAAGGTTTTATTTGTGAGAGAGAGAGCAGGGGGAGTGGCCGGCAGAGGGAAAAGCAGGCTCCCCACTGAGCAAGGAGCCCAGTACCCCGGGATCGGGATCGTGACCTGAGCCAAAGGCAGACGCTTAACCAACTGAGCCACCCAGGAATCACTTTACTTGCCTATTCTATTTTTATGAGTTTTTAAATTCTTGTTGCAATTGATTAAATCAATATGAATTACTAAGGGGTCTCCAGCCACACTTAAAAAAAAAAAAGCTGCCCTAAGTGGACTATCTCATTTATTCCTCTTACTATCAGTATATCCATTTTACAGAAATGAGGCATAGAACAGTTAAGTAATTTGCCAAAGGAATTACTGCAAGTAAGAGGTGAAGGCAGGATTTGAACTCAGAGATGCCAGTCTTCACCACCGCACACGAAATACACATATTCGACCTTATTTGTTGGAATGACATTTGATGAGTGATTGCACCATGCTGGACCCTGGGGCTGCAGAGGTAAATTAGATGGGGACCCTGCCCTCACAGAGCTCCTGTCTAGTGGGAGAGGTAAGACACCCACACCTCCAGAACTGCAGTACAAGATCACAAACTGAGAAGCGTGCCAAGAAAGGACAGGAGGAACAGGGTCACTGACATTTGCAGGGAAATAAGAGCGAAGGTTTCTGGTCACTTCCCTGGTACACTTATGTCAGCTACTTGTTCGTCCCAGTAACAACTGTACTTGTAGATACATTTTCTACTTTAGTGTCCATCATACGAGATAGTTGAGTATCATGATCACAGTCTGGCTTTTGAGACTCAAGAGAAGTTAAGTGACCTGCTCAGAGTGGCTCAGCTCACGTTCTGAGCTCATCCCTGCCACCTCCAACCCCAGGAACAAGGATATGGAGGGGGCCCCCACCATAGACCGTGTACAGCGTGCTCTGCACGGGGCCCGGGTGATTTCCTCTGTGGGGCACAGTGGACAAGCTTTATCAACCAGCAGATGAGATGGCATTTTCCTCCCAAACCGCAGTCTTAAGAACAGGGGTGGGGAAAAGGGCAGAGAGAATGAATTAGTTTAGCATCACGAGGCAGTTCATAAAAATACACCTTATTATTTTTTTCGGGTTTTTAAATTATCTTTAATTGCGGTAAATTACATGTAAAATTTACCACCCTAACCATTTTTAAGTGCACACTTCAGTGTCATTAAGTACATTCACATCGTTGTGCAACTATCACCCACCATTCCTGCCCGAATTCTTTTCCTCTTGCAAAACTGAAACTCGTCCACAGTAAACACCAGCTCCCTACTCCCCCTCCCCCTGTCTACTTTCTATCTCTATGAACTTGCCTATTCCACTGTTCTACTTATATTCATATAAATAGACTTGTATAGTATTTGTCCTTCTGTCACTGGCTTATTTCACTTAACATAATGTCTTCAGAGTCCATCCATGGTGTGGCTTGTATCTGAATTTCCTTCCTTTTAAAGCCTGAATAATGGGCGCCTGGGTGGCTCCGTCGTTAGCAGCAGGAGTGGGAGAGGGAGAAGCAGGCTTCCCACGGAGCAGGGAGCCCAGTGCAGGGCTCTGTCCCAGGACCCTGGGATCATGACCCAAGCCAAAGGCAGACGCTTAACCAACTGAGCCAGCCAGGAGCCCCAGCTGAGGGTTCTTAACTTGAAGTTCTTGGACACCCAAGGGGATCGTTGATTCTAATCCAAGAGGCCCATGTCCTTGCATGGGAAAAAAATTATATTTTCATTAACTTCCAACTGAAATGTGTCACTTTCTTCAATTGTGAATGTAGACAGCAAACCACAGGAATATTAGCAATACCTGTGGTAGTCACTGATGGAAATCACAGATATCTTCATGTCCCATTACAGTGTAGTTCACATCTCAAAGTTTCGCTTCTGTTCAGTATTTCACTGGCCCTGCGTCTAGCTCACCTTGTTTAATAAAGAAGCAGGTATATTAATCATAAATTTGTTTTTAGAGGATTTTGATGAGTGTATGTCACCTTAGTTGGTCTCCTTATAATTTTGTGCCTTTCATTTTATACATTTTAACACATTGTTTGGAGGAGGGCCACGTGGGCTTTCCCAGGCTGCCAAAAGGGTCCGTGGCACAAAAACGGTTAAGATTCTCTGCTTTAACCAGTCTCCTATCAAAAGATGTTTATGTTCCAATCATTTGCTCTTAGCACATGCAACACTGAAAGATCCTAACCAATGTCATTTGGCTCCTGAGGGAGAGTGTCTTGAGGAAATGGATCGGAGGGAAGGAGCATCTGAAATTTGGATAATATGTAATGTTAAATTACGCTTCCGAGAGGCCAAGGAGACCCACTCCTCCGGCAGTCAGCACAGGTACCTGCTTCCCCACAGCCCTTACAACGCGGGGAGTGTTCAAACACCCTGACTCTTGTCAGTCTGCCAGGAGGAACGTGCTCATTATTACTATTATCTCTTCCTACTGTGTCTCGTTCTGTCCATCACCCGGAGAACACTGTGGTGTGGTTGTGCCTTAGTTTTATTTAACTGGGCATCTATTCGTGGACATGTAGGTTGTTTTCAAACAGTTGCTTAAATTTTAGTTTGAAAACATTTCAAACCTATGGAAGAGTTGCCAGAAAAGCACCATGAATACCTGTATACCGTTCACTGAGATTCAGGTGTCTTCAGTTGTGTGCGTGTGTAGTGTGTAGTATGTCTTAGAAGATACACGCCAAAGTATTTATATACACACGCAAAACACATATATGTGTATATCTATGCATATACAAAAATAATATGTATATATATTATCTCTTCACCACTAGTTTTCCTCAACTATTTGAGCAGACATTTTGTTAGTTGCAGGATTAGTAGAAGATTAGGGTCCTTTACCCTAAACACTTCAGTGAGTATCTCACAAGACATACTATTGCATAGCTGCAAGTAAATGATCGAATTCAGAGGGAAAAAGTGATAGCGTACAAAGACCTGATATACTACCCCTATTCAAAATTCAGAATAATGTCCTTTACAGCATCTTTTTTCTGGTGCAGGACCCAATCCGGGGTGTTGACATCTCTCTTCAGTCACCTTTAATCTGGAACGGTTCCTCAGCTTTTCCTTGTCTTTTACGACCTTGACTTTTTTTTTTATTGTTTTGTTTTGTTTTAACAGTTTCCTTTTTTTTTTTTTAAGATTTTTTATTTATTTATTTGACAGAGAGAGAGACAGCAAGAGAGGGAACACAAGCAGGGGGAGTGGGAGAGGGAGAAGCAGGCTTCCCACTGAGCAGGGAGCCCGATGCGGGGCTTGATCCCAGGACTCTGGGATCATGACCCGAGCTGAAGGCAGTCGCCTGACTGAGCCACCCAGGCGTCCCCCGACCTTGACATTTTTGAAGATTATGTATCAGTTGGTTTGTAGAATGTCCTTCAATTGGGGTTGGTTCTGAGGTGTCATGGGTGAATTCAAGTGATACATGTTTAGCACAAATACTGCTGAAGGGATGCTGTGTCATAGTGCATTGTATCACGAGGCACCCGACTCAATTTGTCATTATTGGTGATGTCAACTTGTATCACTTGGGTAATATGGTGTCTGCAAGATTTCTGCACTGTAAAGGGGACTTTATTTCCCTTTGTAATTCACAAGTACTTGTGGGAAAATACTTTAAAACTGTGGAAAATATTCTGTTCCCCAACAAGCTTTCACCCAAAAGTTTTAGATCCATTCATTAGTCTCCCCTGAATCAATTATTACAAAGTTGGTTAAAAAAGGATGATTTTTTTTTCTGGTAAAGATTTTTTTAAAAGATTATTTATTTATTTATTTATTTATTTATTTATTTATTTATTTATTTGAACGACAGAGAGAGTGAGTGAGAGAGCATGAGCAGGGGGAAGGGAAGAAGCAGACTCCCTTGCTGAGCAGGGAGCCTGATGCAGGGCTCCAACCCAGGACTCTGGTATCACGACCTGAGCCGAAGGCAGTCAGCTTAACCATCTGAGCCACCCAGGTGCCCCACTGGTAAAGATTTTATTTTTGGGGCACCTGGGTGGCTCAGTCGTTATGCATCTGCCTTTGGCTCAGGTCATGATCCCAGGGTCCTGGGATTGAGCCCCACATCGGGCTCCCTGCTCGGCGGGGAGCCTGCTTCTCCCTCTCCCACTCCCCTTGCTTGTGCTCTCTGTCTAGCTGTGTTTCTCTCTGTCAAATAAGTAAATAAAACCTTAAAAAAAAAGATTTTATTTTTAAGTAATCTCTACACCCAACATGGGGCTTGAACTCACAACCCCAAGATCAAGAATCTCACGCTCTACCGACTGAGCCAGCCAGGCGCCCCAAAAGGATCAGTGTTCTACTCTCTCATCTTGTACACTCATTAATTGGCCTTCTGCTCCTCTTCATTCCCTGTTTTAATCGGAGTTCCCCAGAGAAACAGACCCAACAGGGGATATAGCTATCGACATAAAGGGGATATTATTTGAGGCATTGGCTCATGCAGTTATGGAGGCTGAGAAGTCTTACAGTCTTCAGTTCGCAAGCTGGAGAACCAGGACGTCCTGTGAACTCAGGGGTGGGGTGGGCTGATGGTGTAAGTCCTGGTCTGGAACCAAAAGCCCAAGAACCAGGAGTGTCAATGTCTGAAGGCAGGAGAAGAAGGGTGTCCCACACCAACAGACAGAGCTCAGAATTTACCCTCATTCCACTTTTTGTTCTCTTCAGGCCCTCAGTGGATTGGATGATGCCCGTCCACCCATCAGGGAAGGCCATCTGCTTTACTCAGTGCATCAGTCCAAATGCTAATATCTTCCAGAAACACCTTCACAGACACACTCCGAAATAACGTTTAACCAGCTATCTGGGCAATCCTTAGCCCAGTCAAGTAGACACATAAAATTAACCATCACATCCCCGTTAATGAACTAATTTAAATATTTAAATTTTAAGTGTGAACAAACAAGATTTGCCTTTTTGGGGTGGACAGTCCATCCCCATGAGGGAAACCGTATAAGCGACCAACGTCTTTTCTCGCAGGTAAACCTGGGGCCGGACAAAATGGTGGTTGACCTGACAGATCCCAACCGACCACGCTTCACTCTCCAAGAGCTGCGGGACGTGCTCCAGGAGCGCAACAAGCTCAAGTCCCAGCTGCTGGTGGTGCAGGAAGAGCTGCAGTGTTATAAGAGGTGGGGCTCTGCTGCCCTGGGTGCCCTGTACCGCAGAGCCACACCCCGCCTGCAATTCCTTGACACGCTCTGTATTTGTTCTTATTTTCACTCAGCCAGTTTATTGGAGACCTACTCGATGCCAGGCACTATTCCTGGCACCGGGCTATAGCAGTGAACAAACCAGAGAAAGTCCATGCTAGTCTAGGGGGGAAGAGAGGCAATTGACAAGGAAGTCTGAGACGAACATGCAGGGTTATGGTGGTAAGTGCTCTAAAGAATGTAAACCAAGGTGACAGGGGGCTCCTGGGTGGTGCAGTTGGTTGGGCGTCCGACTCCTGATTTTGGCTCGAATCATCATCTCGGGGTTGTGGAAGCGAGTTCTGCGTCGGGCTCCTCGCTGGATGTAGAGCCTGCTTGAGGTTCTCTCGCTCTCCCTCTGCCCCTCCACCCTCCTCTTTCCCTCTCTCCCTCTCTAAACAAAACAAAAAAACAAGGTGACATATGACAGCAAAGTGCTGGGGGCTTGGGGAGGGGCCTGTTTTACATGGGCTGGTCAGTGAAGACCCTTCTGAGGTGAATGACGAGAAGCAGCCGAGCATGTAAAGGTTGGTGGGACAGAAGTGGGGCGAGAGCGCTAAGAGCCCGAGGTGGGGACCACCATGGCCAGTGTAAGAGACCCACCACGGTAGAAGTTGGAACAGGTGGGGACCACCATGGCCAGTGTAAGAGACCCACCACGGTAGAAGTTGGAACAGGTGGGGACCACCATGGCCAGTGTAAGAGACCCACCACGGTAGAAGTTGGAACAGGTGGGGACCACCATGGCCAGTGTAAGAGACCCACCACGGTAGAAGTTGGAACAGGTGGGGACCACCATGGCCAGTGTAAGAGACCCACCACGGTAGAAGTTGGAACAGGTGGGGACCACCATGGCCAGTGTAAGAGACCCACCACGGTAGAAGTTGGAACAGGTGGGGACCACCATGGCCAGTGTAAGAGACCCACCACGGTAGAAGTTGGAACAGGTGGGGACCACCATGGCCAGTGTAAGAGACCCACCACGGTAGAAGTTGGAACAGGTGGGGACCACCATGGCCAATGTAAGAGACCCACCACGGTAGAAGTTGGAACACAGGCAGAGGATGAGAGGTATGCCTTGTGAGCCCCAGAAAGGGGCTCTGATTTTATTGTAAGTGTAGTGAGAAGTCATTGGAAAGTTTCAATCAAGGAAATGACAAGATCTGATTTACTGTTTTGTTTGTTTTTATTTTTTATTTATTTTTTTAAGGAAGCTCCATGCCCAGTTGGGCTTGAGCTCACGACCCTGAGATCACAAGTCAGAAGCTCTACCCACTGAGCCACCCAGGCACCCCTAATTTAGTGTTCTCAAAGATCAAATGTGGGGCACCTACCTGAGTGGCTCAGTCGTTCAGCGTCTGCCTTCGGCTCAGGTCATGATCCCAGGGTCCTGGGACCGAGCCCTGCATCGGGCTCCCTGCTCCGCGGGAAGCCTGCTTCTCCCTCTCCCACTCCCCCTGCTTGTGTTCCCTCTCTCGCTGTGTCTCTCTCTGTCAAGTAAATAAATAAAATCTTTAAAAAATAAATAAATAAAAGATCAAATGTGAAGGGCACCCGGCTGGTCTTGATCTCAGGGTCATGAGTTCAAGTGCCACGTTGGGTGTGGAGCCTACTTTAAAAAAATCGGGGGCCTTGGTGGCATAGTTGGTTAGGCATACGGCTCTTGGTTTCAGCTCAGGTCTGATCTCAGGGTCCTGGAACTGAGCCCAGTGTGGGGCTCTGTGCTCAGCAGGGAGTCGGCTTCAGGATTTTCTGTCTCTCCCTCTCCTGCCCCTCCCCCTGCTCACTCAGCAGGCGCACGCACACTCTCTCTCTCTCTCTCTCACAAATAAATAAATAAATCTTTAAAATAAATTATTAATGTGGTAACCTGATAACTGAACCAGTGAAATACACACTGAAGTATTTAGGAATATAAGGGGGTAAGATGTCTCCAGCTTACTCTCAGGTGGTTCAGAAAGAAGATAGATGCATGGATGGGTGGAGGGGGGGGTGGACAGGCAGATAGGTAGAGAGATACACAGAGAAACAATTGGGAGGGGGGTCTGGGTAAAGAGTATATGGGAATTCTTCATACTAATCTTACAACTTTTCTGTAGATTTGAAATTATATCAAAGTTAAAAGCTTAAAAAGATCACAGTAGGGCACCTGGCTGGCTCAGATGGTTAAGTGTCTGCCTTCGGCTCAGGTCATGATCCCAGGATCTTGGGATCGAGTCCTGCATCGGGCTCCCTGCTCAGTGGGGGAGCCTGCTCCCTCTGCCTCTACTGCTCCCCCTGCTTATGCTCTCTCACTCTCTCTGTCAAATAAATAAAATAAAAATTAAAAAACTATTATTATTATTAAAAAAAAAATCACAAAAGGGGCACCTGTCTTGCTTAGTCAGTGGAGTGTGTGACTCTTGGTCTTGCGGTCATGAGTTTGAGCCCCATATTGGGTGTAGAGATTACTTAAAAATAAAATCCTAAAAAAAAAAAAAATCACAGTAACACGTGAAGGGAAAAGACTGTAGGACAATCAAGAGACAAAATAAGAAGCTGTTGACCTATGAGGATTGGACTTTGCTGTATTCATCTGCACCCTGTTTCCCAAAACGTTTTCTTTCGCGTAAGTGCTTCTTGAAAAGGGGGCTCTAAAAAAAAGAAAGAAAGAAAAAGAAAAGGGGGCTCTGTGGCCAAATCATTCTGGGAAACCGTTGAGTTAAACAAAGCAGATTCCCTTAGAGACAGAAGAAGGAAAGCCCAAGAGAATAAAAACTCAGCGCCAGCTAATATTTATCAATGCATACTGCATGCCAGGCACTCTGCTAAATGTATTCCAAGCATCATTTCAGTTAGTGCTCACAGCAAGGTGAGCTAAGGTAATGTTATCTCCAAGGTGTTCTAAGGTTCATGAAAGTCAGGTGCCTGCTTGAAGTCCCATAGCTGGTGGGGACAATGGTGAGACGTGGCCTCAGACAGCCTGATATCAGAGCCTGTGGTTTTAGTAATCATGCCACATTTGGACTCTGAAAGTTTAGAAGAAATACGCTGGCTCAGGGGCGCCTGGGTGGCTCAGTCGTTAAGCGTCTGCCTTTGGCTCAGGTCATGATCTCAGGGTCCTGGGATCGAGCCCCGCATCAGGCTCCCTGGTCAGCGGGGAGTCTGCTTCTCCCTCTCCCTCTGCCCCTCCCCCTGCTTGTGCTCTTTCTCTGTCTCTCAAATAAATAAATAAATAAAATCTTTAAAAAAAATAAATTCATTCAATGTAGAATTACTAAGGGAGCAGCAGTACAGTAAAAATGTTCTAGCAAGCCAAATCTAAAAGGGCTGAGTTCTGCCAACAAGAATTTAATTGTCTTCCTTCTGCTGAGGTTGGAACCGTGTTAATGGAAAGACCTGTCTTCCTCTCATTAAATAAGTACTTCAGACACAGGTAGTTGAAAACAGGAACGGCTGAACTGCTGGGGCTTGAGCAGCTTGTTAGCGAATAGAGCAACACACTTTGGTTACAGTTTTGAATTCCCAGAGAGCATCCGCCGTGTACTTCCCCTCTGGTAGAGGCCAGTTGATGGCAGGATTCTGTTTACTCAGTTGGGTCCTGTATTCTAGAGAAACCAGCATGTCACCTGAGGTATTCTCCTAGCAAGTGCATCAGTTTCAAGGTCCAAGATCATACTAATGATTGTTTCTCATTGAGGCAGATGGGGTAGGCTGCTTCCAAAGATGGCCACGATTTTTCCCATCCTGCATGCCTTCTGCAGTGAGCCTTTTCCACCCCTCAAGAGGTAGAGTCTATTTTTTCCCTGTCCTTGAGTCTGGGCAGCCCAGTGACTTGCTTTGGCCAGTGGAATGTGGTGGAGGCAATGCTGTTTGGCTTCTGAGGCTAGGGGAGGCCTGTTGCAGCTTCCATTTTGGTCCTCATGGAATTTTTTGTCCTTGTGGAATGCTTGAGACCACACTCCTGTGAGGGAGCTCAAGGTAGTACCAGGGAGAAGTCACACAAAGAACAGAGATGCCCCAGCTGACGGCCCCAGCTGTGCCCAGCCCCCAGATGACCCACCAAGCCAACTGTAAGAAATGGAGCCATCATGAGAAATCATAAATCTTCATTGTTTTAAATCACTATGGTTTAGGGTGTTATGTAACAACAGATAATGGAAAAGGGGGGTTATTAATAATAAGTTAATAATGTATTAATATTAATACTATAATAGGTAAATAATATTAAATAATAAGAGCTCACTCTTTGCCAAGGAGAGAGAAGGATGAATCCTGCTGTCTGACACTCCTGCCTCAGGAGGTGGCTCGGTCGGCCGGGCTCTGCCAAAACAAAATACCACACACTGGGTGGTTCAAACAATAGACATTTTTTTCTCACAATTCTGGAGGCTAAAGTCCAAGATCAGGGTGCCAGCATGGTTAGTTCTGACTCTTCGTGGCTTCTTGCACACGGCAGAGAGGAAGCCCTCAGACGTCTCCTCTTACAAAGGGTTCTTTTTCTTTCTTTTTTTTTTTTAAGATTTATTTTTTTTGACAGATAGAGACGGAGAGAGAGAGGGAACGCAAGCAGGGGGAGTGGGAGAGGGAGAAGCAGGCTTCCCGCCGAGCAGAGAGCCCAAAGCAGGGCTCGATCCTAGGACCCTGGGATCATGACCTGAGCCAAAGGCAGATGCTTAACGACTGAGCCACCCAGGTGCCCCAGATTTTATTTATTATTTGAGAGAGAGAGAGCTAGAGAGAGAGAGAGAGAGCACAAGTGGGGGGGAGGGGCAGAAGGAGAAGCAGATTCCCTGCTGAGCAGGGAGCCCAACGTGGGGCTCGATCCCAGGACCCTGGGATCATGACCTGAGCCAAAGGCAGATGCTTAACCGACTGAGCCACCTAGGCACCCCAGTTTATTTGTTTATCGACTGCTTCTTTCCCCAATGGAAAAACATAAATTGCATGATAGGAGATAATTTTGTCTGTTTTGTTCACTGCTATAGTGTCAGGGGCTGTGTATTACCTCACTTATGCAATCCTGGGAGGCAGTTACTCTTATTGTCCTCATTTTTAAAAAAATATTTTATTTATTTATTTATTTATTTGTCAGAGAGAGAGAGAGCACAAGCAGGGGGAGTGGCAGGCAGAGGGAGAAGCAGGCTCCCCGCTGAGCAAGGAGCCCGAGGCGGGACTCGATCCCAGCACCCTGAGTGGAAGGCGGACACTTAACCCACTGAGCCACCCAGGCGTCCCTCTTATTATCCTCATTTTATTGATTAGAAAATCAAGGCTTCAGTTAGAGAATTGATATGTGGTCATATTCCTAGAAAGTTGAGAAACTTGAAGTACTAGCCAATGCAGTTAGACAAGGGAAAGAAAGGAGGCATCAACATTGGAAAGGTGGGGGGAAGAGTCTCCTTATTAGAAGCAGAATCTCTCTTACTCTAGCTTTCAATGATAATATTACTAATATAACAATAATTATTATTAAGACCCTTCACTTTCAGAGCTGCTCAGACAGAAGGTCTGCAATAAAACAACCCTTTTATTTGTCCCCTTTTCCCCAGTGGTCTGATTCCACCAAGAGAAGGCCCAGGAGGAAGAAGAGAAAACGATGCCCTTGTCGCCAAGACCAGCAAGACCAGCAGTAACAAGGAGGAGAAGACAATCATAAGGAAGCTGTAAGTTACTTGCTGCCCCGTTGCCACTAAATCGTTGCTGAAGGAAGGCAAGGAGGCCCGAGGAGGCTGGCCAGCTACCCAGGGTGGGGACGTCCTGGTTCGTGGTGCCACAGCGGATAGGAAAATTCGGGGCTGGACTGTTAGGAGATCCATGTTGGGCAGTAGTCTAAGCACTTGACTCTTCACAGTGACCCCGTGAGGTTGGAGCTGCCATCATCTTCATTCTACAGGTGGAGAAGTAGATGCTGAGAGGCAAAGTAATTTGCCTGAGGTCACCTAGATAGTAAATCGTAAAGTCAGGACTTGAACCCAGGAAGTCCAGATTCTACACTACTGCCTCCCTATGATAGAATAATACTACAACAACAAGAAAACCAACGATAATTATTAGAGTTTAAGGGCGATTCATGGGGCACCTGGCCGGCTCAGTTGGAGGAGCATGTGACTCTTGATCTCGGGGTCATGAGTTAGAGCCCCACGTTGGGTGTGGAGATGACTTAAAAAAAAAGGCAGGGCTGGGCGCCTGGGTGGCTCATTTGGTTAAGCGACTGCCTTCGGCTCAGGTCATGATCCTGGAGTCCCGGGATCGAGTCCCGCATCGGGCTCCCTGCTCGGCAGGGAGTCTGCTTCTCCCTCTGACCCTCTTCCCTCTCGTGCTATCTCTCATTCTCTCTCTCTCAAATAAATAAATAAAATCTTAAAAAAAAAAAAAGGCAGGGGTGGCTGATTCATTACCTCTCTTACCTCCTACTTTTTTTTTTTTTAAGATTTTACTTATTTGAGAGAGAGAGAAAGAGTATAAGCAGGGGGAAGGGCAGAGGGAGAGGGGAGGCTGAGAGGGAGCCCAACGCGGGGCTTGATCCTGGGACCCTGGGATCATGACCTGAGCTGAAGGCAGATGCTTAACTGACCGAGGGAATGAGCCCCTCTTACTTCCAAATTCAGAGGACCCTGTGTCTCCCATCATTGGGCCACATAATGTGATTTCCTTTGAATACTCCCCTCGTGTTTATGCTCCCTTGTTAATCCCTCATTTCTTCGGGTGCTAAGTCTCAAACCATAGAATGTGTGGTCCTTGTTTGAAATTCAGATTCTCAGAAGTCAAGTCTAGGATGAAGCGCAGAAATCTGGATTTCTAATAAATTCCCCAGGTAACTCTGATGTGGAGACCCCTTGGACCACACTTTGAAAGGTGCGTCCTCAGCTGACAAGTGTCCGTACAATGAGGCGGGCCCTTTCCCCACCCCTCTGTGAAGCAAACAGTCCATTTGCCTTGGCTGCTCTGAGAATGTCTGGCCCGGTGACATACCAGCCCCTGACCTCTTGGACGGAACTGAGAAACAGCCTCAGTCAGGGATCTCAATTGCCTGTAGGGGCCAGGCACTTAATGCAGATGAGTGATGGGGGTGTGGGGTGGGGGGGGGACATTTGCCAGGGTCCTGGCAAGAAACAAATAGCACACTTAAAAGGAGTGACTGAAAAGATTTAAAGAAGGGTCATCTTACAGACATGACACATGAGAGCAGGGCTAAGGGAACCAGCAAGGGACAGAGAAGCACTCTAGCGTGGCAGCTGGGCTGAGGGAGCAATGAGGGAAAGGGAAGGGGGGTGGTCAGCAGAGGGACACAGCAGCTAGTAAGACCAGGCCTGGTGGGGAGGGAGCCGGGGCATCAATACATCCCCCAACCTACCTCCCCAGCTCCTGCTGGGGCCTCCCAGTAACTGAGCCCATCCTGAAGCTAGAGGACAGAGGAAGAAGATTTGCTGTCATCCACAGAGACCAGCCTCCTGGAGCAGAGAACGGATGAGATGAATCTGAGGGCCAAGCAGCCCACAGGTTACGCACATACATAGTTTAGTTAAGTATTACCAGGCTTTCTGGAATGCCAGCATGAAAACCGCTGTGTCAGACAAGACCACCCGAAACCCAAATGATTCATCCTTCAGCACATATTTATTGGGGGCCTACCATGTGCCAGGCATTGTTCTAGGTCCTGGGGATGCAGTGAACAAGACAGAGCCCCTGCCTTCATGGTGCTTCCATTCCAGCAGGGGAGTCAGAATGAGCAGGTAAGGAAGTGTATTGACAGGACCGTTTCAGATATCCATTCGATAGGCTGCTGAGAGAGAAGTTGACAGGGGGCAACTTCAGATTTGGGGAGTCCTGGAAGCCTTCAATGAGGAGGTGACATTCAAGCTGGGCCCTGAAAGACCATAAAGATGTGAGGGAAGTGCATTTCTGGTGGAGGGAACAGCAGGTATAAAGGCCTGAGGCGGGAGAGAAGCACGGAGAATTGAGTGAGGGCTGAGGTCAGTCAGGGCAGGGGGCAGGGGTTCCCAGTGGGGACCCTGAGTTTCACGGTGAGCACTTTGGGAAGACATGGAGGGTTTTAAGCTGGAGAGTGACATGTGCGTATTTACATGGAAAAGCTCACTCTGGCTGCTTTGTGGAGGAGGTGGTGGGGGGGACAGACTCAAAGCCAGGCCTGGGGGAGTGTTTCTTTCCCAAGGAAGGTTCTCCTGAGGTAAGGTAATGAAGGAGAGAGCATCTCCATGATGCCACACCAGCTGTTGCATCTGAAGGCATTTGTTTAACACTCCTATTGGCTGGGCAGGAGATGTATACTACTGGTTTCTTTGGGCCGCTTGGAGGAGAGTTCTTTGGGCCCCTTAGAGTTTGAGACTGCTAAGGCAAAAAATAAGATGCTTGTTCTGTGCACGAGCCGGCCTGAGGCCATGTGTCTAATGAGCATGAGGCCACAATTTCATGGTCAGACAAGCTCATTATAATGGAATGAGTGAATGGATGAATGAATGAATGAATGAATGGCTTTCTGAAGAAGTAGGTCATGCTAAGAAGGATTTTGGTCTTTATCCTGAGGGCAGTGGGGAGCCACGGAGTGGTGTGAGCTGAGGAATGACTTAGCTCTGTATAGTGACACGGTCATTCTGGCTGCCGTGTGAGTGGATTGTAGTGGGTGGAGGGAAGGCTGTGGTGCTTATCATGGTGACTCGGACTGGGGGGTGGCAGTGGAGGAGATGAGGAGTGTTGGGATTAGGAACATATTTGGGGCATGATGACTAAAATATAGCAGATGGTGGGGGAGGAGCTGAGAACAACTCCCGGGTTCCTGGCATGAATGATGAGGCGGGGGATGATGTCACTTCCTGAGACAGGGAAGGGGGGGTGGGGTGGGGGTGCCGGTTTGCACAGGTTCAGGGGAGGATGGCTGAGTCTGAGTACTAGTCCAGGGCCCGCCCCAGCCATTGCGAGCAGAGCTGCTAACGGTGCTCAGGGGGTTTGTCTTTGACAAGAAGTACTAGCCCATACTCCCGGTCACTGGCTTTCCACCCCACCAGGCAGCTCTGGGTCTTTCTCATAGCTGCAATTAGCACTGAGATTGAACGTTGTGATCGACCCCAGATAGCTTTCTTCCTTTTCAAAACTTTGCATATGAGGGGGAAGAACACCGAACGTTTGGTATTCGTGTCTCAGGGCGTATCTAGGTTTTATCCAAGAATTTACATGCCAATCTTTATTCATTGCAAAGATCTGTTTTATAATTGTAAGTAACATGGATACTTCCTCCACAATAAAACCTCCTGAAATTAAAAAAAAAAAAAAAAGTTCGGACACCATTTTTCCGCATAGCACCGTGCTTAAGTGGGCTGTGGGTCCAACTCCTGGTGCTACAACTTACTGTGTGACCTTGGGCCCGTGACTGAACCTGGCAGGACCTGTTTGCTAATCTATAAAATAGGGATATGGAGGGTACTTACCTCATCGAGGTGTTATGAGTGTAAAATGAGCTGATAGATGGAAAACCCCTGAACAGTGCTGCCCCCACTGAGCCCTGAGCAAACGTTTGAGTCAGTGGCCTGCAAGAGCCTCTCACGGATTCCGCAGGGCTCTGCACTCCTTGCTTCATTCTCTGCCCCTCTGACCCTTCTCTCTCTATACCCAGGTTCTCTTTCCGATCGGAGAAGCAGATGTAGCTCGAAAGCCCCGACTAAGACAGAGGTTCTTGGACTCAAGAAGGCAATGCACCAAGACTTCCAAACTCATCTCTCAGTTTTTCCAAACTCGGCCATCTCTCACTGGCACCCCCCAGTGCCACGCATACTCACTGTACTTGCTCATCTGCTTCCCCTGAAAGCCACCAAGGAGGAAGGAGAGGAGGCTCTCTCATGATAATTTTTTCCCTGGCCTCAGAACTGGACACCCCTGAAGCCTCGGCCAAGGCTGGGGAAGCAGCACAAAGAAATCAAGAAAGCAGAAGGCAAGCAAAATGAGGCCCACTTCCTGCTGCTCACCAGCCGTCCAGAGGGACCTCCAGTGTGCAGGTGTGTGCTCTGCCTGTCTGGTCTCACGAGGACCTGGGTCTTTACCGCGTAGGAGCAGCGAAAGTCGTGAGCCCAAAGGGAGAGGGGAGGAGAGAATGCAGGAAAAAATGGTATTGACATTCCAGTGATGATTTCACAGATATTTAGTGAACATTCGGTTTTGCTAACATGACTTTCTTTACATGATTTTGTATTAAAGTGAAATGACTTTTATACTTTCTCTGAGTGTTTTAGAGTGGTGCCTGGAGTTATGTGACCTTGTCTATGGTACTTTAACCTTTCAGAGTCTTGGTTTCCAAATCTGTAAACTGTATTTATGTACGTATGCGTATTTATTTGGTGGTGTATATATGGTGCATATACATTTCAGCGACTCTAAGTGAAGCACCAGTATTTTGTGTGTTGCTATGAGAGAAAAAAAATGCTGCAAATTATTATTATTTTTAAAGATTTTATTTATTTATTTGACAGAGAGAGAACAAGCACAAGCAGGGGGAGCAGCAGAGGGAAAGGGAGAACCAACATGGGGCTCGATCCCAGGACCCTGTGATCATGACCTGAGCCGGGGGTAGATGCTTAACTGACTGAGCCACCCAAGCGCCCCTTATTATTATTTTTTAAAGATTTATTTATTTGAGAGAGAGAGAGCATGAGCAGCAGGAGGGGCAGAGGGAGAGGGAGAGAATCTCAAGCAGACTCCCCACTGAGTGTGGAGCCTGATGCAGGGCTCGATCCCACAACCCTGAGATCATGACCCGAGCCAAAATCAAGAGTCAGATGCTTAACCAACTGAGCCACCCAGGTGCCCCTGTTATTAGTTCCCAACTAACCAAAGCATCTTTTTTTTTTTTTTTTAAGATTTATTTCTTTCTTTTAGAGAGGGAGAGAGGAAGACAGAGAAAGAGCGAGCATGGTGGGGAGGGGCAGAGGGAGAGGGAGAGAATCTTAAGCAGACTCTGCACTGAGTGTGGACCCTGACACGGGGCTTGATCCAATGACCCGGTGATCATGACCTGAGCCGAAACCATGAGTCGGACGCTCAGCTGACTGCACCACCCAGGTGCCCCCCAAATAACCAAAGCATCTTGAGAAAGAAGAACAAAGCTGGAGGTATCACAATCCTAGATTTCAAGATATAACACCAAGCTAGAGTAATCAAAGCAGTCTGGTACCGGCACAAAAATAGACACATAGATCAACAGAACAGAGAACACAGAAATAAACCCACATTTATATGGTCAATTGGTCTATGACAAAGGAGGCAAGAATATACAATTGGAAAAAGTCTTTTCAACAAACGGTGCTGGGAAAACGGAACAAATTATAACATTAAGATGCTACCGATTTTAAGGCTCATCCTGATTCCAAAGATGTTAAAATGTGGGGGGCGGGAATGCGTTTAGGATTCAATGAAATACAGTCTATAGAGAACAGATGGCTGCACTTTGCAAAGAAACTAATGGGCCTGCTGAACATATCCTGTGAGCTGGTCGTGCTAGTGACCAACCCTGGCTTGCTGAATGTTCTGCCTGCTGTATGGACCTCGCTTATTCCTGTAACAACTCAGGGAGCTGGGGACCAGCACTAACCCGCCAGTGCACAGATTCGGAAAGTGAAACTCCAAAAGATGAAAGTACACGAGGTCACAGAGCTAGGGAGTGGCTGCCCAAGATGCACGTGCGGGCCTGATTCTAAGGCCTGGGTTCCCACCTGCAACGTGCAACGTGCCCTTCTTCTCCAAAAAGCACTCATGTTGATAATGAAGGTGTGTCTCCCTACACCACTTGGAGGACTTTTTGCCCACTGCCTCATCGTACCTCTGTGGGATGGGTGTCATCATTCCCGTGGTGCACCCAAGGTGACAGCACAGTGGGGCTGAGGAATTCATCCAGGGTCCAAGCTCCAAAGTGGTAGAAGTCAGACCCGAACCCAGAGGTAAACTCCACAACCCAGGCTTCACCCACTCTGCCTCCTGAGAAATGCTGGCCCCACTCAGGCTGGTCCAGAATGCCATCTTGGCAGAGCCTTTGATCAGGGGCTCCTGATTTCTAACCCCAGATGATGCTGTCATCCTCATGGGGTGCTCCCCTCTTCACAGGGGCAGGGAGGAGAAAGCTTTCTGTGCCTTGGAGGTGACAGCTGGCTGGGAAAACGGATCTATGCCTCCTGCCTTCAGAACCCCCACGCAGAGGCTGGGCAGGCTGCACACAGGGGCAGTGAGACCACAGAACAGAGAAAGAAAGAGAGAGAGAAAGAGTGAGTGTGTGGGGGGGGGCGGGGGCGGGGGGAGCACTCTGTCTTTTCCAGGAGTGCAGAGCGGACTCAGCTCCTGGGAATGACATGGAAAGTCCACCCTCCAAGGCAACAGCCTTACATCCTAGAGTCCCAACGATGGCAGCCCACTTCCCTACACCTGAGCCATTCTTGCTTCGGTTTCCATCTCCTTGTCTCCAGGCTGTAGGACAACCAGAAAGTCTAGAAGCAGACAGATTGTGTGTTGCTGCCTGTAAGCCATTTATACATATTACCTGCATTTCCAGACCCGGGGGTCCCCCTGTATAAATGCTCAGCTGCCTCTTTCTCCCTCGTGGAGGTAGATAAGGCAAGAAAACCCACTCCGAGAGAAATGTCAAGTTAAAACAGCCCTGGTTCCTGTGTATCCTGGGGGGAAACTTAAAAAAGAAAAAAAAGACAGTAAAGAATGCTCAGATTTTAGCAACTCTTGGTCAAATCAGACACTGGGGTGTGGGAGTTCCACAAGGTAATCCCGGGAGCATTTCTCCTGGAGCTGGGGCCCGGTGTGACCACGGAAAACTGCTAGAACTGCTCCCACACTGCGGGCTTCCTTCGCCAAACCCAGCACCAGGAGGAACCACCTGAGAAGTGGGTTTCCAAGCCAGGTTTCACAAGGCACAAGAAGTGGTTGCTGTAGAAATCATCTTTTAAAAATGAACAAGTAAATACAGCAACTGAGTATCAGAGCTCAGAGGCTCTTAGCTATTAGTCCCCGGCACTTGCAAACAGTGAATGGTAGAAACAACGCAAAGTTTCTTTTCCTTTTTTTTTCTTTCTCTTTCTTTCTTTTTTCTCTCTCTCCTTCCTTTCTAGATTTTATTTATTTGAGAGAGAAAGAGAGAGAGAGAGAGAGAGCACACAAGCAGGGGGAGAGGGAGGGACAGAGGGAGAAGCAGACTCCCCACTGAGCAGGGACCCTGAGATCATGACCTGAGCCAAAGGCAGATGCTTAACGGACGGAGCCACCCAAGCGAAAAATGCCAGGTTTCGATCCTAACAGCAAACATGGATGACTAAGGGGTATCTAGGTGCAAGGCAGTGCTCCACATGCTTTCCCCGTACGAACTCCTGTAACGCAACCACCTGCGTGCGCACACCAGCACTGCTCCATGTTGCCGAGGAGGGAGGTGGTGCACACAGAGCTGTCACCTGCCCAAGGTCACACAGCTGGCTGTTCCAGGGCCGAGTGCACTGTGTTCCCTCCAAGGTGCAGATGTAGTCATCCATGACAGCTGAATCCTCTGGACACCCCTGCACGTCGGCAGGGCAGAGGCTGTTCCCGTGTGATGGTCAAGCTTCAGAAAAGGAAAGGGATTTGTGCAAGGTGACAGGCTGGCCAACACAGCTGCTCCTCGTGCCAGATCTTCTGCTTGTCAACCAAGGACTCTATCTGCCTCCAGTGCAGGTGGCTGGTGAGGACAGAGATCTGCGACTGATAGGAGGGGCTTCCCGCCAAGACAGGGCGCAGATGATGCCAGGTGTTGTTCTCAGGGAGGATTCACATGCATTAGTTTTTAATCTTCTCTGGCACCTATGACCCCCACTGTACAATGAACAGACTGTCCCCCTAGGAAGACATTCACCAAAACAGACACTCTATAACCCTTTTTTTAAAAAAGATTTTATTTTTAAGTAATCTCTGCACCCAACATGGGGCTTGAACCCACGACCTCGAGATCGAGAGTTGCACGCTCCACTGACTGAGCCAGCGGGTACCCCTGCTGTGTAACCCTTTTGTAAAATGAAGCAGAAAATTCCAATCCTCTCTGCCATGTAAAAAACAGACACACAGGTGGCCTCGCCTGGCAATAAATATTTTAATTTTTGTTTCATTTTTATGATGACAAATAATTTTCAAGTTATTTCCTTTTTTTTTTTTAAATACAAAGCTAAACCACAAACAGGTACAACCAAGACATTTTATCTCACATTTACACACTCTGTCGGATCCTCCTCCAATTCTCTGACCACTGACCAGGCAAGTGTGGGGTGGGGGCGGGGGGAAGACTTTCTCAGGTAGCACCGTGGTGAGGCCGGGGAGGGGGGCGGGGGGCGGAGGGCATCAAGGTTGAGGACAGGCTCTCAGACCTGTCTCCATTCACATTTACCTGGGACCAGGGGAGGCCGGGAGACCCCAGGTCATGGATCCAGAGCCATGGCTCCCTGGACTGCAGGTTAACAGAGTGAGAATAGGTCCCCTTTCAAGAGGGAGGAAGCTACGTACTCCTCCTGCATCACAGTCAAGGTGAAAACTTTACCCTTAGCCTTGATCCCTGGGCTGCTGGGCCTGCCCGCTCCACTGGTGTACCAGCGGCTGGGGTAGGGGCCCTGCATTTCAGGGTCTGTGGGTTCCCCCTTCGGTTCATGGCTGCATCTTCATTTTTGCAGGAAGGACACCAGGTGGTCTGACAAACAGAAAGCCTGACAGCAGGTCTGGAACTTTCAACCCATTGGAATTGGGTCAGGGTGGGGGGAGGGGGGTGATGGGTAAGTAATTTCTGGTCCCGCTACAAAACTTTTATTTTTGATTAGAATAGAGTACCATCTCAAATCTCTTCTACAAAAACAAAAATCAAACCAAAACAAAACAACAAAAAAAAGAAAGAAGAAAAAAAAAAAAACGCAGCCACTTCACTCACTTCAAGACCTATATACATGTTAAGTTGTTTTCTGTGGTTTTTTCTTTTTTTTTTTTTTGTCTTTTTAAAATTTTTTAATTTTTATTATTTTTTTAAAATAAATTCAGTGTTCACATTTCTATAAAGAATTAACCCAGTTTTGGGAAACCCTGCCCCGGCAGGGCGAGCAAGCAATGCTTTTCCCTGCCCACATCTACTCTGATTACCCGCCCTGATGCTTCGAGGTGCCCAGAAAAGCGGCAGCCTGTGGAAGAGTAAACCGAGGCCCAGCCCGCGCCCGGGGGCCACTGGGTCAGTAAGCTTTCAAGAAAGCAAAGGGGAAGACTAGCTTACTGCGAAACCTTTTTAAAAAATATTCATACACTTCCATGTGCGCCTGTCCAGACGTCAGGAAAACAAGAGCTTGGGAACACCCCGGCCGGGCCCCGGGAGTCGCCTGCGCGGGGCGGCCGGCGGGGGTGTGGGGAGGAGAGTCCTGGCTCTTCGGCGGGAGGCGGGAGTCACCCGGCTTCCTAGTTCATGTTCACTCTTTCCTCTAAAACCTGTGCTGCGTCCTTGACTGCATGCACGGGAAGCACAAACGTGTGACTTGTATGCAAAAAAGGTACAAAACAACTAGAATATAAAAGTTTTGGTAATATAAGGCCATCTGTTCCAGTCCACCTTGGAAACCTGTAACAGATATTTAAATACTACAGTGAAAAGGCATCTTAATATACTTTTTAAAAACATCTGAAGTAATCTGCTAAGATTAAGTGTGTAAAAAAAAAAAAACAAACAAACCAAAAACTCAATTCCCTTTGAGGGCACTTTGTCCATGGAAGAAGGGAGGGGCGGGGAGGGCGGGGGGGTTAATGCTTCAGCCAGGGGT
Source organism: Eumetopias jubatus (assembly GCF_037043125.1). Classification (NCBI taxonomy): domain Eukaryota; kingdom Metazoa; phylum Chordata; class Mammalia; order Carnivora; family Otariidae; genus Eumetopias; species Eumetopias jubatus. The sequence continues at coordinate 87,600,298 of NW_028274822.1, read as the reverse complement.
GCGCTTCGATGGAGGCGCGGCTGCGGTCCCCGTAGTCGTACAGGAGCTCCTCCCCGGCCTTGATGTCGCGGGAGGCGATGAGGATGAGGTGAGGCACGCCGTCAATGTCGTGCAGTTTGGTTTGGCAGTTTCCACATTTACTGTGATTGATCAGTCGTCCCAGGCGATTTGTCTCTCTAGTCGCATCCACACTGGCGGGAGGGAGGGCGACAGAGGATTACACTGACAAAGAGACTTTTGATCCCAGTCACGGCCAGCTCTCGACTCTGCTGCGATGCCGATTTGTGGCCGCGTTTTGGGGAAAGCGGTTCAAATCAAAAAACCATCTTTAAGAGCCCAGGGAGGCACTGGGTGGGAGGAGGCAGGAATGCAAAAGGCTCTTTGTGGGGGCCCGTGGGGCAAGTGCATAACGGATAAATGAGTAAAATCAACTCTGCTGGTAGCGGGGGAAGCTGCGCGTGAGGAGGCAGGGCGCTTCGGGAACTCTCTGTACCTCCTGCTCCATTTTACTGGGGACCTAAAACCGCTCAGAAAAATAGAGCCTAATAAAAAAAACAAAAAACAAAAAAAAAACAACCCAATCGAGTGCACTGGCCATATGGGGAAAGGAGCAGCCAGCGATGTCTAGAGCTGCTCTGGCCGCCCGCCACGAGAGGGAGCGGCCTGGTGAGCCTCGGAGCAGGCTGTCCCCGACGAGCCCGCTTCTGCTTCTCGTCTGGTCAGACGGCAGCCAGAACAGCTCCAACCCCACACGGTAAAATGGCAAGTAGGGGAGAGCTGCCTCACGGCTTTGGAAAAAAACGTAGCAAGAGTGAAACCGGAAGCAGGATGCCCTCGTGGCTCCCGGCCCTGAGGCCTGTCCTCTGCCAGGGCACGGAAGAGCCACCTGAAGCTCCAGCGGACTTACCAGTAGGTTTTGCTCAGATACTGAAAATAGTACATGTAGCAGCCCGTCGAGGGGTCCTGTGCATACAGAGCCTCCCGCTTCTTGGCGTCGGTGATCTCGATGAGGTCCCCGTGGTACTCGACCACAAACTCGCCCCGGGAGAACTGCTTGGTGGCGATCACACCCCTGCCCTTGCCGTCGATGAGGTCAATCTGTTGGGAGGTGAGGAGAAGCGCTGCTTCCTGACCCCGCGCGGGGCCGGCGGCCCGGGCCTGCCCCACCTTCTGTTAGCAGCTTTGCTGAGGTGTATGCCCGAGATGCCACACACTACGGACACAGCACGACGGGTAGCATGAACCGTATACAGCTGTGCAACCGTCGCCACAACCCATCACCCCACAAACGGCCCCTGTGCTCTTTGCAAAGCACTGTTACATCTGAGCCTCCGGGGAGATCTGCCGGGTGGCTGTTGCCCCATTTTGTAGAGGAGGGAACGGAGGCTCGGAGAGGCAGAACCACGTCCAAAGCCATGTGGCGGAGAAGTGATAAAGCCCGACTCACAGCCACACACGTGGCCTCTTCTGGGGAGTAGTAGGGTCCCGTGTTTCAAGTGTCTCCTTTTTCTGGAATTTACCCTCCCACGCTTCTCCTCACTGTTATAAATGGGGTTGCAAGGTGACTGCTCGCGGGGCCCAGACTTGAGTTCGGGTCCTCCTGGATGGGTGTGTGGAACTGGAGCTTTTTTCTGACCCCGGAGTCCAGCCCAGACCCACCTGGTGGCCACTGTAGGGCTCTGCCCCTCTCGTCCACCCAGTGTTCGCAATACACGAGAAGAAAAGGAAATTTCTTGGGCCCTGTCGTTTCCCAGGAAAACAGAATTCAGGAAAAATGTTTGCCCAGGCCTCATGCTAAATGAAAGCCAGATACGACAGGCCATCTACTCTGTGACTCCATTCATATGACACATCCAAAACAGGCAAATCCACAGACACAGAGCTGGGGCTGGGGGAGAGGGGAGTGATGGCTACTGGGTGCAGGGTTTCCATTTGGGAGGATGAGAAAGTTCTGGAACTAGACAGGGATGACAGTTACACAACACTGTCAATGTACTTAATGACACGGAATTGTACACTTTAAACGGGTTAAAATGGTATGCTTTATGTTACACATATTTTACCGCAATTTTAAAAAGTTTTCTCAGGATACCGTTTCCCATGTAAAGACCATTAATGTTTCCTTCCTGAGACGTTCCCTGGGCAGATTTAGTATCTGGCCCCTTGACAACCTCAGAGTCTGACTAGTCGCAGTGACCGTTACAGGGTTAGGGCAGCCCGCCGGCCGCTGGGAGCTGAGGGGCAGGTGGGGGGTGGGGGGGTGTACCTTCCAGCCTCAGCCTCCGAGCAGTAGACCCTGCTGCCCCTTACCTTCATTCCTTCTTCCTTCCCACTTTCAATCAACTCGTCTATTCTTTTCCTTTCTTCAGACTGGGTGGAGGGAAGAGAAACAAGAAGCACTTCAGCATTCTCTCCTGGGCCACTCTGGGCAGCCTGGACCAGCCGCAGGTCACTCACGGCTGGCCTCCGTGACATCGGTCCCCAAAGACGCCCACACCCCACACCCCCATCCGTTTCTCACTGCCCGTCTGTTGTGGACAGTTTGCCACCTGGGGCTCAAATGGACCAGGAGGGACACAGTGGTGGCCCGACTGCAGAACTGGGTTGGGGGCTGGGTTCTATTTGGCATGCGCAGTGTTTTTTAAACCATCTAAATTGCCAACATGAAAAAATCAGGACTCGACTTCATATAAAATCGGCTAGGGCAGACGAGAGGCTGTGCCTTTCGAAGGGGCAGGTGTATGTCACGTCCCTTCTGATGGCCCCTGTAGGCACCCTGGTTCAGGAACTTTGACCTGGGTCTCCACGAAGCCACTGCCATGGATGAGAACATGGCCTCCCAGCCCCAAGAGGCAGTACCACCCTGAACAAAGAAGTCAGACAGGAGTAGACACTCCTGGCCACACCGGCTGCTTAGGGCCACCACCTCCCTCCCAGATCCAAGTCCCGTGCTCTGTCTGCACCTGGGACTGCGGGAAGGCACGGGCAGCCAAACAGAGACCACCAGAAGCCCAGGCCCTCCACTGGCTGCCATGGCTGGGCTCACAGGCAAGGCCTCCACCCAACGCTGAGCACAGACCTGGCCGGGCCAGTGGACCCCACCCGCAGCGCACATGGACTCGGTCCCTCTCCATGTGGATGTAGTGAATGCCTGTGGCATGACGGGGAGACCCGGTCTCTGTAGGTTTACAGACACCGTGCAAGAGCCACACCAGACACCCCTGCATCCAGCCCACGCCCCAGCTCTTTCACAGTCGCCTCTCCGAGCTCCTGGCGTCCACCCTGACCACCCCCTTCACTCTACTCCCCGCACAGCAGCCAGAGGGGTCTTGTGAAAAGCTGCGTAAGGGGTGCCTGGGCAGCCCAGTCGGTTAAGCGTCCGACTCTTGGTTTCGGCTCAGGTCATGATCTCTTGGGGTCATGGGATCGAGCCCCACCATCAGTCTCTGGGCTCTGCAGGGAGTCTGCTTGAAATTCTCTCTCTTCCCTTCCTGCCCCCCACTCTCACTTGCTCTCTCTTCCTCTCTCAAATAAATAAATCTTTAAAAAATAAATAAAAAATGGGACGCCTGGGTGGCTCAGTCGTTAAGCGTCTGCCTTCAGCTCAGGTCATGATCCCAGGGTCCTGGGATCAAGCCCCGCGTCAGGCTCCCTGCTCCCTCTGTCCCTTCCCCCCACTCGTGTGCTCTCTCGTTCTCAAATAAAAAATAAAATAAAATAAAATAAAAATGTACATAAGATCATGTCATTTCCCTGCTTAAAGCCTTCCAAAAAGTTTACTGAATAGTAATGGGTCAATGTTGGTTCGTTGTGACAAATGTACCAGGACAGTGTATGTAAGGTGTTAATGGAGAAACTGAGTAAATGGTCTATGGGAGTACTCTGTACTATCTTTGCAACTCCTCTATAAATCTAAAATTATTCCAAAATAAAAAGTTTATTTAAAGAGAAGCAAAAGCTTGGGGCGCCTGGGTGGTGCAGTGTGTTAAGTGTCCAACTCCTGGTTTTGGCTCAGGTCATGATCTCAGGGTTGTGAGACTGAGCCCCTCACTGGGCTCTGCACTCAGTGGGACTCTGCCTGAGACTCTCTCTCTCCCTTTCTGTCCCTCCCCCTCTCAAATGAATAAATAAATCTTAAAAAAAAAAAAAAGAGAGAGAAGCCAAAGCTTTTCCATACCTTCCCACTGCTACGGGGATAAAAACTCACTTTTCCAATGGCCTGTAAGGCTCTGCAGGGTCCCAGCCCCGCCTCAGCTGCCATCTTCACCCCTTCTCCCACATTCTGGCCACACTGATGACTCTCTTGGAGGGCCAGGCTTGTTCCTGCCTCGGGGCCTTTGCACGTGCTCTTCCCCCTGCCTGGAACACCCTTTCCCCAATCCATTCACCTGGCTTGTGTCCTCCCTTCCTTCTAAGCTCTGCTCAAAAGGCACCTCCCTCAGTGAAATTTCCCTGACTACTGTAGCTAAAGTAGCCTTAGCCTCACTGTGCTTTCAAACTACTGTTTTATTAAATTAATGTCAAAGGACTATCTGAAATTATCTTGTTCTTTGGTTGTTTTTTTTTTTTAAGTTGTTAATCACTCTCCACTTGAATATAAGCTCCCTGATGACAAGAGATCTTGTATGCCATGGGATATCCTGGCCGAGAACAGTGCCTGGCACAAAGTAAGCCCTCAAGCAACGGCAACATTAACACATACACATCACGCACACACAACCACCTTGCTGAAAATTAGTGTGCAGAGAAGACCAGACCAGGGAGAAATGCAGTGAGCTCTGTAACCAGGAGTGATGGTGGGCTAGGCACCTGGGGACTTCCCTGCCAGGACTGAATGAGCCAAGAGAAGCTGAGCTGAGGGGGGAAGCTGGGCACAGGCTAGATGCCCTGAATGCAGAGCTGCAGTCTGAGTTTCGTTCTGGAGGCTCAGTGCTTGGAGGCATGCACCAACCAGCTCCAGGCTTCCGAAGAGAATTCAGGCAGGCAGCAGCCTGGGCGGGGTGGGGGGTGGGGGTGGGGAAGGGGTGCTGGAGGCAGACTGAGTGGGTAAGCAAGGTCTGAATTAGGTCGAGGCTGCTCTGCACATCAGGCCTGGGGCTGGGCTGGGGAGGAAGAAGCCTGGGCACTGCCCCAGTGTAGGCTGTCACCCCACCCACAAGCAGGCCAGCCAGCTAAGGGGCCCCCGCAGCGAAACGAGGGGTTCAGGGTATCTCTCCAAGGCCCAGTGTCCACCCTCTTCCCTGGCCCTGGCCCTGCCTGCTCTGCCTTCAAACTCAATTAAGTATCCGCAAAGGTTTTAATTTTAGTTTCTCCTCTGGCTACCCCCAGCACCCTCTTATGCCCCTTGTGCCTGGGCCGTGGTTTCTGGGACCTCAAAGAGCAGACAGGTCAGGACTGACTTCACCCCTCAGATGAGGCCCAGCTGCCCTACCCTCGAGCTTTACCTGTGCCATCAAGAGAAGACACCGCCCTGGCCAACCACAGTGTCACCACCTCAGCCAACAGCCGCCTTACTACCAGGCCAGCAACCCCCTGGCCCTGGAGTTCACTCAGCAGAGCCAACCCAAACAAGGGGAGCACAGCACGGCTCTCCTCGCCATTGGCTCTTTGGTGACACAGCGAGCTTACTAGCTGCAGACCAAGCTTCAGAGAAGTGAGTGTCTGTTCCCTTCTGCTCATCTGCCGCGGCATTTTGCAGACCTGCGTCACGTCCCTCCTCCAGCCAGAAAAGCCCTTTTTTATTAAAAAGGCAAACTCAGCTGCCCCTGCTCTGCAGCCCGTGGCAGGCCTCGGCGAACCCCCAGCGCTCCCTGTGTGGGCACCACAGCCCCGACCACGGCTGGGAGGTGTTTTGGGTTCTGGGGCCTGGCACCACCTCGCCCTCTGCAGTGCTGCCTGTAAGAGTGACCTAGCACAGTCTCCCACTGCAGGCAAACATTTTATAACAGCTTGTTCTTGGCTCAAAGACATTGCCTTTCTAAAGAAATAAAACCGAAGCTTCTCTCTGCGGGGCGGGGATGGACCCCTTCCCTCATTTATTTTAAAGGAAGCCTCATCAATTCACATAAGCAGAGGAAGAGAATACTCAATTGCCCTATCTACATCTACAGTTTTAACCACAAAATGCGGAAGGAGTCTAGTTCAGGTTGAAAAGCTAAAACCAACAAGGCCTCAGGGAGGAGGCCGGGGGTGGGCGGTGAGCACAGACCTTCCCCGCCTCTCTGTGGGGGCGGCGATCCGAGCTCTGCTCCTGCCCCCGGGGCGGCTCTGAGGCTGCGGGCAGGTGGGCGGCCGCAGGGCTCACGGCGCCCGCGGCCCGTCTCCTCAAACGGAAAGGCGGCACCTCACCGCGCCCAACATTGATCTGCTGCTGCCGGACTGCTGACCGCGGAGCCGCCCGGCGCCCTGCAGAGACGGCGGGCCCAGCTTGCTCTGTCCACCTCCTAGGGCCAGAGCCTGAGGGAGCGAGGACAGAGCGCCGCAGGAAGTGACAATGACGGGGAAGCAACGGCGTCAGTGGTAAGAACTGGCCAGTGCTTCCCGGGTGCCAGGCCCGGTGCCCAGCGCTCCTCGTGCACCTGCTCACCGAGTCCTCCCAGCTACAACCCTACAAGCTACTGCTTTATTGTCCCGTCGGACACACAGGGCGACCGAGGCACAGAGCAGATGCGTGACTGGCCCGAGTTGTACAACCGTGAGTGGCTTCCAAGCCGCTGCTCCGTGCCCCCTTGAGAGGCGACACGGGAGTGCGTGACGAGCAGACGGACAAGCCTCGCAGCGAACACGCGGCCCTCCCGAGGCCGCAGGCTCTCACTGCCCTGCCCACACCCTGGAAAAGACGCTGTCGCCGGACTGCTGGACGCGCCACGCCATGTGCCTTCACGGAGGTGCCATACCGAGCCTTGCGGTGACCCCAAATGTCAGGATGACACCCGCTAGGCCACGGCTGCCGCACAGAAGGCGCCCGCCCTGCCCCGCCGCCCCCGCGAGCCCGGAGGGAAGCCGCGGAGCTCTACCTGCAGCTCGGCTTTGCTCTTCCGGGAGCTCCTGCGCACCGGGTAGAAATCCGTGAGTTTGCGGTTCTGCTGTGTCTTCCCTTGAGCTCTGGGGTGGGAAGGGTAGGGGAGAGAACGAGGGTGAGCACTGAAGACGCACTCAGCCAGGAGGCACACCACTCCTCAGCGATGATGTCACTTCCACACCTCTGTCCACTGGGACCTGCGGTCACGTAGGCTCACCTGCCCAAGGGGGCGTCGGAGTGTCAAAAGACAGGCTGCCTCCTCTCGGTGGGGGTGGGGGGGGGGGCTCCTGAGCTCTGGACTCAGGCCAGACTGACATGCGGACAAGTAACGGGGTCCCCGGCGGTGACGCACAGCAGCTGAGCCCCAGGGACACGGACGCCGGGCGGGGGCCCTGCTCCCCCTGGCCAGCACGCTGCACCCTGGCAGGGGACGGGCTCCGGAAGGCACTTACTTTTTCCGAGGGGCCTGTTTGCCCTTGACGGGCTTTCTCAGGGCTGGCCTGGCCACGGCGGCAGTGGCAGGGTCACAAGACGAGGTCGGAGTTTTCGGAGGTTCTGCTGCTTCAGATTTTTGGTTTGGAAAAGGTGCCAGGGGACCTCTCCTGGCGTCTTTGAGCTTCTGTTCCTCGGACTTCAGGGCGCTCCGTACCGCGTTCCCACTGTTTCTCTTCTCTGCAGGCAGAGCGTGGGGAAAGACAGAGGGTTAGACTCCACTCTCCGTGCCCCAGTCTCTAGACCCTCAGCTGCATCCTAAGACAGGCCTTCAGAGGAGAGAGGATCCTGGATGTGCCAGGCGCAGTGCCCCCTGCCTGCGAGACCCCGTGTCTACCAGCGGCTTTCGGGGGAGAAGCATGTGGCTTTACTTTCAGACCCACACGCTGGGCAGAGCTGTTCGTCTGCATCTTTTTTATTTTTTTTCCTTAGCTTTACTGAAGTATCGCTGACAAATAAATAGTAAGATATTTGCAGTGTACTTCCTGATGAGTGGACAGACATGGTGGAAGGACCGCGCCCATCTAGTCTGTGAACGTTTCTGATCTCCTGCAGACCCCAGGAGAAAAGCTAAATTCCCAGAGTGGGCCAGCGTTGATGGACAGGAATAAGGTAATAAAGCGGAACTTCTTCCCCAGCAAAGACCTCTTCCCCAAGAGCCACCTGGCATGCTTCATTTCAGACTCTTAAGAAAAAAAACCTTTCCTCTTCTAACGGGGCCAAAGCCCTACGTTCACGGTGGTTCTCAGCACAGTGACTTGACACTGGTCAGTGCGGCGCCAGGAGGGAGGGCGAAAAGGACTCGTTACTAAAAATAGTTGTGAAGCACCAGCGTGGGTGAATGATCCACTTTTTAAAAAAACAACTTACTTAAAAAAAATAAAACACAATAAGTAAATGATACGCAGCTGGTAGGAACGTAAAATGGCGCAGTCACTTTCAAAAAGAGTCTGGCAGTTGTTCAAAAGTTCAACATGGAGTTACCATATGACCCAGCAATTCCACGCCTAGGCGGCCGCGAAGACAATTAAAAACATATGTCCGCACAAAAAAACCTGTGTGTGAATGTTTGTGGCAGCTTATTCACAATAGCCAAAGAGGAGAAACCACCCAAATGTCCATCCACTGATGACCGGGTGAGTACACTGGGGTCCATCGATGTGACGGAGTATTATTCAGCCACAGAAAGGAGCGAAGTCCTTTCGCCCTTGAAAACGTGATGCTGAGTGGAAGAAGCCAGACACCCAAGGCTACAGATCCTGCGTGATTCCATTTACTTGTGTCCAGAACCAGCAAATCCACAGGGATAGAAAGTAGATCAGTGGTTGCCAGGGGCTGGGGGAGAGGGAGTCTGAGGAGAGACTAATGGGCACAAGCCTTCTTTTGTGGGGCGAGCAAATGTTCTGGTACCAGACAGTTGGTCACGGTTGCGCCTATCTCTGAAGAGACTAAAAACCACTGCGTCGTACGCTTTAAAATGGCGACCACTATGATATGTGAGCTCAATAAATAAGCTAAAAAGAAAACTAAATACATCCAAATCCACCCAGGCCATTCTCACTGCCTTACATGCCTTAAGTGGAACCAGAGGGAGTTAAGTCCAAGACATCATCCATAAAAACCCTAGGAGTGCGTGATGCCCGTGAACATCAGCGACCACGTCAGTCTGAGCAGAAAAAAGGCTGAGAATCAAGGACAAAAGCCTGGCCCTTGGGCTCTCCTCCAAATATATCCGGCCCCAAATCTTAACTGTGGCCATTTAGTGACACTGTAAATCAAATAAGCTAGCTTATGTACCATGCCACCATTTAGGATCATTTACATTCCACCCCACTCCAGGAGGGATGGGAGACTGCCTGACCACCACCTAGGGAGAGCCCCTTCGCCACCCAGTCCCTACGCGGTAGATGCTAGCCTAAGTGCTGCCGACGCAGTGAGGGTCAGGCCAGCACGGGAAGGGTGGCCAGCGTGGAGCACTGTACAAAGCCCTCTGCACCCATGCTTTAACCAATCTTCAGAATAGCCCTGCGAAGTAGAGGAGTTCTCCCTCCCACTTCAAAGATAAAAGAATGAAGGCTCAGAAAAGTGGAGTGACCTACCCCAGCCTCTCCTTGGAAGTGGCAGAGCTTGGATCAGAACCCAAGTCATCTGAAGACTGACTGAAACAGTATCACCCACTGCCCTGGGCGGGGATGGGGATCAAGCCGAGGCCCGGCTCCTACCCCTGGCTCTGGGCTTCCCCACGCCTGGCGCTCCGATCTGGCCCCAAACATTGGCCTCACCATCACTTATGGCACTTTCTGTAAATGAATTACGAGGCTTCCTCGTCCGAAGCTCCTGGCAGCCAGAATTCTGCTTCTTTAAGGCAAGTTTTAATTAGAAGGGAGCTTGGTGAATTGGGGAAAGCTCCTAGTCCCCACTGCAGCTTAAAAAGGGGAAACGTGGAAGAGAGCAAGATTTCTATGAGGTTTCAGCTTGTTTTGCAGGGCCAAACAGAATTTTCAGTAACTATGTATTTTCTTGTTCAATATTTTAACTCCAAATCTCACTACAGAGTACGCTGCTTCAGAGAACAGCACTGAACACTTGAGTGGAAAGAAACTCAGAAATGAGGTCAAGGCCAGCTCAAAAGAGGGAAGGAAGTCGGTTCCCTACGTTCACACAACACGGTTAGGACTGACAGCAACTGGCCTGTACCGTCCAGACTCGTAACTTCTGTACTTTGGGTACTTGTGAGCCTCTTTATCTGCAGCTCAGGTGTTATTTTTGCAACTTGGCAACACACTCAAGCTTGAAGGACATGCTAACTCTTGTGAAAGCAGGGAAAACCTGTTAGACCGACAGGGCACACACCCCGGGACAGGCCACTCTTTCCCCTGTGTGTTTCTTAGCAGCAAGACAGAACGTGGTTCAAACCCTTGAACTTGGGTTTGAAAGGGCTGGATAAACATTTAATATATGTGCACAATTATGAAGGAGAGGGGCTTCTGCAACCCGACCAGCTGTGGTCAGAACAGGGCCATTTCAGAGCCTTACCTTCTCGTTTCCTGTAGAGTCCGGCTAATGGCTTCCCCTGGCATTTGACTTCGTGATGTGCAACTGAGTTCTCTTCCTGAAGGGGGGAACGCATTCCAGAGCATTTGTTGGGGCTCATGTAGGAATAGATCTTTGATTGCCCGGTAAATACATTCTCCTAAAACGACAAATGCATGTTCTGAAAGAGGCTTGAAGAAAAAGATCTCAGAGCAAATGGCGGAGAAGGGCACTCAGAATAACCAAAACCAAAAACCGACACCATCTCTCAAAAGCAGGCCACCAAGAGTCGCCAGCCCCGGGAGAACAGTGGAAGGTTTAGGATCTCCCAGGTCCCAGTTAGACATTTCCTGAACTCATGTGGTCTCTAATTCTGGTCACTAAGGACACACCTGGCCAGCAGGAAGCCAGCTGTATACCAAGCTGTATACCAGAAGCAGACAACCCACCAGTAGCAGACGGGTCAGAATGACCCAGACTGAACAAACTGCAGAATTTGAAGGGCTGGCCTATGTGCAGAAGCTAACTCCCCTGGCAGGAGCTGCAGAAACTCTTAGCACAGAAACAGGCCTCAGGGAATCTGATTAACCACTTCTCGGCCCTGAAGGCCTCCGGTAGGACTTGTCATTACTGTCCGAGCCTTCAGTGTGCCCAAGCCTGGCCCCTCTCAAATCAATGCAGCCCAGCAGCCTCCCAGGACTGCGGGACTGGACTGCAGTGGTAATTGAGGGGTGGGGTTGGGGGTGGAGAGCTTAATAAAAGCAGAGCCTAGAGCCAGGCATGCAGGGCGGTCACTCTATTGCAAATGGCATCCTGGCATTAACAGGAGGAGGGTGGGCAGGCGGGTGGGGCGGTACAGGTCACTGCTGGCGTCTCTGGGCGTGGGGCCTCCCTCTCCTCTCTGAGTAAGCACAGAATGGAGGAGGGCTTCCCCAGAAACATTGCTAGGGCCCTTCTGCCCGGTGAACCTTTAAACACCAAGTCAGCGAGACCCGTGACCTCTCTGAGGGTCCCGGGCAGGCCCCAAACACCCTGGGAAGGCAGCCACCGCCGGGGTAGCTGGGTCTCGGGGTGCGGAAATGCCATAAAGACACAAACTTTTCCGAGGTCAAATATTGCCAGGGTCATGGCGGAGCCAGTGTGGACGCCACTCCCTGGCAGGCAGCTGAAGAGGAAGCTGCCCGAGCCGGGCGCCCCGCCCGCACGCCCGCACCCCCCCCCCCCGCCCCTGGGCCCAGGGCCGCGGGCGGGGGGTCCCGGGGCGCGCGCACGTGCTCGAGGCGCCGGGCCGGCGGAGGCGGCCGGGCCGCGCGGCCCCTCGGGACGCGCTGAGTGAGTGCGGGGAGGGTGCCTGCTTAGCTTACCCCGTTGGTGCGGGGCCTCCCCGGGCCCCTCCGCTCCACCATCTCCGGGCCCGGGGCCGTCGCTGCCACCGCCGCCGCCGCCGCCGCCGCCTCCACCGCGCGGGGCTTGGACATCTTCCTGCCTGGAGAGGGGGACCCGGGGGAAGCGGGGGAGGGGGCGCTCAGGGCGCGGCGGGGCGGGGAGCGGAGCCGCCCGGGCCGGGCGCCGCGGCGGCGCCTCCCGCCGCAGCCATGTTCCGAGGGCCTGGCGGTGGTGGGCCGCCCGCGCCGCCGGGAGGCAGGGGCCGGCCGGCCGGGCCGGGCCGGGGCCCGGGTCGCCCTCCCGCCGCCCGGCCCGGCCGGGCCCCGCGCGCCGCCCGCCCCCCGCGCGGCCGGGCCCGCCACACCCACCTGCAGCCCGGCCAGGCCCATGGCGGCGCGCCCAGCGCCCTCGCCCTCGCCGCCGCCGCCGCCGCCGCCGCCGCCGCCGCCGCCGCGGCCCGGCCACCACCGCTGCCGCTGCCGCTGCTGCTGCTGCTGCCGCCGCCACCAGCGCCGCCGCGGCGCCCCGGGGAAGGGCCGGCGGCGCCCCACGGCGCCCCCTTCCCCCATGGCCTGCGAGGCAGGGCCCGGCACCAGCGCGCCGCGGCAGCCCCGGCCGGCCCGGGACCGAGGACTCTGGGAGGGGAGGCGCTGGCGGCGCGTCCTGCGCGGCCCGCCCGCTCGCCGCCGCCGCCGCCACCGCCCACCGTCCGACTCCCGGCCCGGGGAGGGGGCTGGCAGGGGCGGCGCTGCGAGGCTCCTCCGGAGGGAGGAGGGGAGGAGGGAGGGAGGGAGGGAGGAGGGGAGGAGGGAGGGCGGGCCGCGCGGCCGCGACGAATCCCGACTCGGGCGCGCCCCCTCTCGTGCGTCCTCAGCCACTCGGGGAGGAAGGGGTGGGAAACATGATAATGACAGCCCGGGCTCTCGCCGGCCAGGCTCCTGCTCTGGCTGGCTCCGCGGATATTTTGGGAGACCCGTCGGTGCCAGGCGCAGTCAGCAGCGGTGAGCGCCACAGGCGAGAGTCTTCCTCTGTGCCCGAGCTTGTGCTCCCTGAGCGTTTTATGGGCATTTAATCCTCCCGCAAGTCCCCCTCCGGGGGGAGAGGGGGCCAGGTCCTGTGGCAAACCCGTTAAAAGTGAGGATCCTGGGGCTCAAGAGAGGTGCAGCGGCTTGCCTAAGACCACAAAACTAGAAAGCGACGGGGTCTGCAAAGTGTCAAACCCAGGTGGTCTGCACCTGACCCGCTCAGGCCCTGGGGAGATAGAGCCAGTGGTTTTAATGGCAAGTTGGTGGGGTGCTTCCCGTGCATACACCATCTCATCCAAACCTCACAACAGCCCTGTGAAGGTACACACCGTTATTCGATCCTTTCCACGGATGCGGAAACTGAGGTTCAGAGAAGTGAGGAGGCTTGGCCAAATTCTCACAACTGAAAATGAATTTCCAGGCCAAATGACCCCAGAGTCTGCACTCCCAGGGACAGATGAGGAAATTCAAGATGGGAGGGACAGAGGCTGTTGCAGAAACGTTTAGCAAGTCACCTGGTTCTCCTGTCCACCAACATGAGAAAATGTCCTAGGAAGGCAGGGTTTCCAGCCAGTGGGGTGTCTTGTGTTGGCAGAACTCACTGCCCTGCACCACTGTGCTGAAGCCATTAGGGTTTGAGGGCCCACAGCCAAGAGTCACGTATTTGTGCTAAGTCATAGATGCAAACAGGATACCTCAGGGCACCTAGCTCCTACTGCTTGGGTCATGGCCTGGGAGGCAAGCCTTGGGTTTCTCTCCCTGCATCTGCCCCAGAGGTGCTTTGTGACCACGGCCACGTCACTTCCCTGGACTAGGCCTCAGCATCCTTGTGGGTAAGAACCAAGAACCTTGAGTTCCTTAACCCACCCAGGGCGCCTTCCAACATCCACAGAGAAACAAATGGCTGTCCCTTGAAGTAGCTGCCTCCCCTTAAGAAGGGATAAGACAAAACAGGATTAAATGGCAGGAATAGGCTCAGGACAACATCCCCCAAATCAGTTCATGCCTTAGCATCCTGGACAGGGCTGGGGAGCACCCTCCTTCCTACATCTGTCCCCTCCCCCCGGCGGCCCCCACCCCAACACTAACTCCAGTAGGATGGGGTCCTCCACTTACTTGAATACCCAAGAGACTATGCAGAGAGTGAAAGAGGATTCTAAAAGGACACTCTGACATGCAGGTCAAGCCTTCTGAAGTAGAGTGCTAACGCTCCAGGGCAGAGACTTTTGCAGTTTGTCACCAAACTCTCATGGGAACCGTGGTTTGAGAACAGAAAGCAGCCACTCGGGTCACCTTTTCTACTTCACGTGCTATTTCAACATCCTCCCACCCCCACCCCCACCCCCACACACACACATGCTCAGGGCCACAGCTTTGTCTATTTCGGCCCTCAAATGCAGGGGGTACCTACATTAAGATCCAAGTCTAGCACCCATTCCTCAACTCTGCAGCTCTGGTACTAGAAGATCTAATACAAATCATTTGATGTGGGCGCCGGGTGGCTCCGTTGGTTAAGCAACTGCCTTCGGCTCAGGTCATGATCCCGGAGCCCCGGGATCGAGTCCCGCATCTGGCTCCCTGCTCGGCGAGGAGCCTGCTTCTCCCTCTGGCCCTCGCCCCTCTCGTGTACTCTCTCTCTCTCATTCTCGCTCTCTCAAATAAATAAATAAATCTTTAAAACAAAACAAAAAAAAAAAACAAATCATTTGATGTAACCTTCAACACAGTCTTTCCTGTCTCTGGACAGGAGGTCGTTTATGTGTATGTAACAAATATACCCAACAGCAGAAATAAAAACTCTTAATGTTGTCCAGGATCTCATAGAAATAGAATTCAACAGGAATGATACTAATAGCTAACATTTATTCAATGTTTATGCGCTGGGCCTATTAATAATGCATTATTTAATTTAACTTTTCCAACCCTTTAGGAGAAGGTACTATTCCTATTTCACAAATGTAGAAATTGAGGGGCGCCTGGGTGGCTCAGTCGTTAAATGTCTGCCTTTGGCTCAGGTCATGATCCCAGGGTCCTAGGATCGAGCCCCGCATTGGGCTCCCTGCTTGGTGGGAAGCATGCTTCTCTCTCTCCCACTCCCTCTGCCTGTGTTCCCTCTCTCGCTGTGTCTCTGTCAAATAAATAAAATCTTAAAAAAAAAAATGTAGAAATTGAGGCTCAGGGAAGATGAAGCACTTGACTCAGGATTACACGACTAAAGTGGTTAATAGAGCTGAGATCTCAACCCAGTGCTGCCTTATGAGAGTACTGTACCATAAAGAATGTATATTGCTTCCCTTGAACTCAGACACAAAAATAGCAATTCATTCATTCCACATTTATTGAATACCTACTTTGTTGCAGGCCCTTGCTAAGGACACAACAGTGTACATAAAGACAGATGGAGCACATTGAGGCCCTATAGGCCATGGTGAGGATTGAGGATTTGATCCTAAGAACAGTTGGGGGAAGGAGGAGGAGTGAAGGTCACGCGAACAAAA
Source organism: Eumetopias jubatus (assembly GCF_037043125.1). Classification (NCBI taxonomy): domain Eukaryota; kingdom Metazoa; phylum Chordata; class Mammalia; order Carnivora; family Otariidae; genus Eumetopias; species Eumetopias jubatus. The sequence continues at coordinate 87,584,843 of NW_028274822.1, read as the reverse complement.
AATCTGTGTTCTTGGGGACCACTCTAGCTGCTGGGGGATAATAAATTGTAAATGGTAAAAGTGGAAAGAGGGAGACCAATTAGGAGGCCATCTGGCCCTGGCAACAGAAATGGAGAAAAGCAGATGGACTAATCCTCCTCAAACTAATATACTTAAGGTTGAAAATATTTACATGATTGTAAAACTTCAAAACCACAGAGGAGTTGCCTGGTATCTGAACATTTTGTTTGTTGACCCAGCAGGGTTCTCAAAGTGAACTACAAGTTTGCAACAAAGACAGCTTTTCTAGAAGGAAAAGCCTGACTCTTCATTGGAAGTATTCTAAATGATTTGATATTTACACTACCAAATGCCCAATTTAATAATCTACAAGAGTAATGAAGCCTTAAGAAATAAGTAACTACAGAAAGAAAGAAAGAAAGAAAGAAAGAAAGAAAGAAAGAAAGAAAGAAAGAAAAGAAAAGAAAAAAAAGAAAGAAAAAACTACTAGTTTGGGGGTCAGGCGAGACAGGGAGAACTACTAACCAATAAATTACAAAGGTGATTTGTAAGCCTGCCATGGTAGGAGCTGGGAACACTTGTCTTCACTTTGGCTAAGGGAGATAGAGTGTAAGAAGCAAAGGCACAGCATGGCTAGAGTCTAGACAGTGACTTTGGACTTCAAGCTTCCACTTCTGCAAAATGGGAATAACAATTTGTAAAGATTAACTGAGATACTAAAATGCCTGGTCCTCAATGGTAATTATTATTTGCCTATATTAACTATTTAAATATTTCAGTGGCAAATTGCTTAGTTTTGTTTTCCCTATAGATTAATTAAAGCAAGTCATCTTTTTCTTTTTTTAAGGCACTACTGTTGAAACAGTTAGCTTGAATGATTTTGCTCTAATGGGAAAAATGAATCAGGGAAGCATAGATTTATTATGATTTGTCAGATACTTCTAAATATACTTTTAGATGCTTAACACTTCTGAAGAAAAAAAAATCGTCTTAGCTTTCTCTGTGGATTGGGTTATGAAGCCTGTTAACTTGAAGTTCACTTTCTTAATCAGAATCTGGGTTGTCCCAAAAGACCCTAAAAGGACTCTGGCATAATAAAGGATGCAACTGGGTACAGGGCCTGAAAACAAAGGTGCCCAATAAATATTTGCTGAATGAATCCTTATTTTATTCATTATAATTTTTATAGGGAGCGTACTGCATTAAGGCAAATTCCTACTAACTTGTACTGTCTTGGGATTTTGAGAAAAATGTCAAACCTCAACTCATTTTTCTTAAATAATAATTCTACTCAACCGTCACGCTCAAGTTTTTGCATGGAGGAGACACAGCGGCTGGAAATGACCAGTGGTTGGAGATCACTTTGCCGCATAACGTGGGTCTTACTGCGCTGACAGCAAACTAAGTGTGCAAAGAAGGACTTAAGGCAGGAACATCGCCTCCCGCGGCTGGACAATCCCACCCAAGCCATCTCCCATGGGCAGGAGTCCTGACCAGCTGCAGGATGAAGGCTCGCCCCGGGTGGTGCCATGGGACGCACCTCACCCCCAAAATGAGGTGACTCAGGGCATGGAGAGAGAAGGCGCCTGCTGCGGTGTCCACGCCGACGCGCTCCCCACGATGGAGGTTACCCATCTGCGCCCTGGCCTCGGAGTCACCTCCTTTCCCAGCGAGAGAGAGCCCCGAAATGGGCGAAGCCTTGCCCTCCCCCCTCCTCGTATCACTAACAACCATTCCCTGGAGGGGCCCTGCGCTTTAGTCTCTTAAGAGCTTTGACATATGGATCTGTTGTCCCTGGAGAAGCAGGACAGCGGGTGCTCACACTTTAGAAACGGGAAACCGAGGCATGGGAGTGGGAGGGACTTCTGGAGACTTGGCAGAGGGGTAGGTCGGAGAAGGTTCCGCAACAACCCCCCCAGCCCCGTCTCCGCGCTCCATCCGAGCAGACAGCTCAGCAGAGCGCCTCCCCGCTGCCGCTCCCGCCACCCTGGGGCCCCGCTCAGCGCGACCCCCCACCCCAGCCGCCCCGGCGCTGACCACCTGGGCAAATACCTCTAGCCATGGCCCGGCTCTGTCACCGCCTAGGATCTCCCGGGAAACGCAGCTTTCGAAAAAAGTTGCAACAACTGTAGCCAACTGCTCCGCGGAGCTACGGCTGCTGCCCTGATTGGCGCAGTTGCCCGCCTCTCCCCAGGCTGCCCGCTGTGATAGGCGAACACAGGAGGGGGGGAAAGCCCGCCCTTATTCCCGCCTCCTTGGCTGGGGCGGGGCAAGCGGCCGCACTTTCTACAAGCGCTTTAGGGACAGGTCCCGGCGGAGGAGGTGGGAGGGGGTTTAAATTTTACCGTCTCCCTGCGCTGATTGGCTGAGGTGGGAGGACACCCGCGATGCCATTGGGAGGCCCCAAGCTCCGCCCTCTCCCGGTGCTGAAGCTCCGCCTCGGGAGCTTTAGTCACGCGGCTGGGAGGCCCGGGCTCAGAGTGGACCGGATCTGGGACTTCCGGTTCTTCTCGGGTTTGACAGGAACCCGACCTCTGACCCCTCGATCTCCCCTTATGACCGGCAAACCCTAGTTCTCCCCCACAGTTTGGCGTCTCCAGCCCCTTGACTCCGACAGCAGTTTATTTCATTCATTCCTAAGTTTGAAAGGTTTACTGAGTCTTCTTCCAGTATTCAAAACTAGCTGGCGCAGCCACCAACTAAATGGGTCAGAGGATGAACCTTCCGGAACCTCAGAAATCCTAGCCCATGTTACCTACCCATTTCCCAGATGGAGAAAGAGAGGCGACCAGGAGGACCAGGTAACTTACTTGCTGCCCAAGATCACCCAGCAGTTTAATTGCAGGGCCTGGATCTGTCTTGAGACTCTGAGTCCACTAGATGGCTACCTTAATCTCAGGGAAACAACCCCGCCCTGTGCCTCACTCTGGGGACCCTACGAGTAAGACCCCAGAGAAACACATATGTCTTCGATAATCTTTGCTTTGAACACGGGGAAGGTGTCCAGTTACAGCTCTTCTCTGGGGGCCCCTCCTGGAGATGTAGGCAGAGATCACTCATCCACTGTCTCTCTGGTCCCCGAGATGATTTTGGCGTCCTCGCCATTGCCCAAGGACCCTACCATTGCAGCGAAAAATGAATGAAAGCTAAATAAGGTGATGTATGTGAAAGCACTGGGAAAAGTAGAGAGAGACACTTTTTTTCTAAAAGATTTTATTTATTTATTTGAGATGGGGGGAGGAGTGGGGGAGTGAAGAATCTCAAACAGACTCCTGCTGAGCGAGGGGCTCGAGGCAGGGCTCCACCTCAGGACCCTGAGATCACGACCTAAGCAGAAACCAAGAGTCAGGGATGCCTGGGTGGCTGAGTTGGTTAAGCTTCTGCCTTTGGTTCCACTCATGATCCCAGGGTCCTGGGATCGAGTCCCACATTGGGCTCCCTGCTCGGCGGGGAGCCTGCTTCTTCCTCTCCCTCTGCCTGCTGCTCTCTCTGCTTGTGCTCTCTCTGTCAAATAAAGAAATAAAATCTTTAAAATAAATAATAATTTTTAATGCATTTATTCTACACTTAGTAAACTGTATACCTGGCACCGTTTGGTACCCCAAAGATACAGTGATGAATAAGACACAGATCCTTCCCCATATTTTTTAGGGAAGAAACAAACAAGAAACCACATTTTATTTTTTGATTATTTTTTAAAGATTTTATTATTTATTTGACAGAGAGACAGCGAGAGAGGGAACACAAGCAGGGGGAGTGGGAGAGGGAGAAGCAGGCTTCCCGCGGAGCAGGGAGCCCGATGTGGTGCCCAGGTGCCCCAAGAAACCACATTTTAAAAAGATAATCTTAGGGGAGCCTGAGTGGCTCAGTCGTTAAGCGTCTGCCTTCGGCTCAGGTCCTGATCCCAGGGTCCTGGGATGGAGGCCCACATCGGGCTCCCTGCTCAGCGGGAAGCCTGCTTCTCCCTCTCCCACTCCCCCTGCTTGTGTTCCCTCTCTTGCTGTGTCTCTCTCTGTCAAATAAACAAATAAATAAATCTTAAAAAAAAAAAAGATAATCTTAAGGACACCTGGCTGGCTTGGTTGGTGGAATGTGCTTTTTTTTTTTTTTAGTTTTTTTTATTTATTTGAGAGAGAGAGAGTGAGCAAGAGAGAGAGCATAGGAGCAGGGGCAGAGGGAGAGAGAGAGATGCAGACTCCTCGCTGAGCAGGGAGCCCGATGTGGGGCTCGATCCCAGGACCCTGAGATCAGGACCTGAGCTTAAGGCAGACATTCAACCAACTGAGCCACCAAGGTGCCCCTGGAGTATGCAACTCTTGATCTCAGACTTGTGAGTTTGAGCCCCATGTTGAGTGTGGAGATTACTTAAAAATAAAATCTTAGGAAAAAAAAAAAGATAATCTTAAATAGTGATTAATGCGACGAGTAAGATGAAAATGGGGGAATTTTACAGAACATGAGTGGGGAGAGGGTTGCTTCTGTAGATCTGATGAAGTCAGAGAAATCCTCTGGTTGGTGGCTTTAAGTTATACCCTAAATAAATAGGACCCAAGGGAAAAGGTACTTTTAGGTAGAGGGACTAGCATGTGTGAATGCCTGGAGGCGGGAATGAGCTTAGTGTGCTTGGGAAAGAAAAAGACACGCAGTGTGATTGGAATTGAGCACATGGGGGGAGAATGGAGTGGATCAGGCTGGACACGTAGGCAGGTGCTAGATCACATCGGCCCTCGAAGGCTGGGCTGGCCTCTCAGTTCCAAATCCAGTTTTCTCTCTTCCGTTCCACAATATTGGGGCTGCAAACCATATTGCTCTTTTGTCAGCTAGGGTTAGGTTTTGTCACCAGGAGAGAATCTGGGGAATCTGGAAGGCAGGGGGAGGGAAAAGGGACTTACTCATGACTGTTTACTTGCCGTTCTCATCATGGTCACCTAAGTAATGACATGCTGCTTCTCACAGTGGCATTTGATTCAGTCTCCAGGTTCTTACAGGCTCCCCTTCTGATTCTTCTAGCTCTGCTCCATCAAGGTGGGAGCTACTTCCTGCAGTAAAGTTACCTTAGTGTTCCCACCACCTCTTATATGAATTTCCTACTTTAAATTCTGTTTTCCTAGACCCAGACTGACACGAAAGGCATTGTAAGGGCTCAGACTTTTATTCCAACTCTAATGGGAAGTCACTAAATGGTTTTAAGCCAAGGATGGATAGATTGGTGAATATGAACAGTTAATCACTGCAAATAGTTACATAATTTACAATAATCTATTTTGAAGCTTGGAATCTTGGAATCATGTGACATGTTTCTGGAATGTTTGCTTAATGATCCCCACTTTCCTAAGATGGTTACATCATGTGGGTGAAATCACACCAGTGCTAAGATTACTTTCCTTACTCCAGTGTTATTTTTGCATTCATATTTGCTCCAGGCTTCTGCTATTGTTAAATATTTCACGTTAGCATCAGTTCTTGTAAGGTTCTATCAAATGGGGCATGTGTATCCTAAAGTTCCTCAGCTGGTGGCCACCGCAATCTACTAAATCCAATCTATTCTTCTGTGAATACGTGTAATATATAAACACACATATGTATTCTTTTATATGTCTGTGTGTGTATTTATATATGCATATAAATATATATGTAAGTATGGATGGATGGATACACGCGCAGAATAAAATTTCCCCTCTGTATATATACATATGCATGCATTAACGTGTAATATATATACAATATATGTAATACATTTAGAACTCAAGCAAGTGACAGTAAAACAATACTCTTTACCTCAGAGGCTTATTGTTAGGATTAAATGAGAGAATGAATATAAAGCATATGGAGATGTAGGAGTTGGAAATGGTAGCCATTTAGCAGTGACTAAAATAAAGTTATAAAATTGCATCTTAGGGAATTGCTGTAATTTGGGCTATTAACACTTTCTTCTCTAACTCCATTCTTTTCTCGGTGTTCTCAGAGGAAGCCAAAACTTGTCTACCAAGTAGCATTTCAAGAGAGGATTCTGTGGTCAAGCTCCTTGTTACTGAGCATGGAAGGAATACACAAAAAATGATGTCTATAGCATAAAATTTGGTATCAGACGAAATAGAGCCAATGGCTTCTTTGCTTGAGTCTTTTTACTCATCTGTTAAATGGGTGTGTCTTCTATCCATCCCACATCCTTTTTAAAAAAAGATTTTATTTATTTATTTGAGAGAGAGAGCACACAAGAAGGGAGGAGGGGCAGAGGGCGAGGGAGAAGCAGACCCCCTGGACCCTGGGATCATGACCTGAGCCAAAGGGAGACGCTTAACTGACTGAGCCACCCAGGCACCCCCCCCCATTTTTTTTAAGTAGGCTCCTCAGCCAGCGTTGGAGCCCAACGGGGGGCTTGAACTCACGACCCTGAGATGTAGACCTGAGCTGAGATCAAGAGTCAGGTGCTTAACTGCTTAACTGAAAAAGCCACCCAGGCGTCCCTCCCGTATCTCCTTTTAAGTAAAGGTATTATAAACTAGTTCTTCAGTTGATTGGGAATTAAAGGTTATCATTTTCTTAAAAAAGCAAATGGAGAATGTATATATTGGCCCGTAAGGGTGTTTGTTTGAAAAGTCAGCTTAAAGGTGGTTTAAGAGCACAGATCAAACTCTAAATTTACAATGTGATTTTTAAATTTTTTTCTGTGTGGGCTTTTATTTTGTTTTTTTGGATAGACCTTTAATTTGTGAATTTGAAGGGGTGACTAGACATCATTTTCTTTCAGAGAGGTGTACATAATAGTTGGATTAGTTTGCCAGGGCTGCTGTAATACAGCACACAAACTGAGTGGCTTAAACAACAAAAACGTAATAGCCTCACGTTCTAGTATTGGCAGGGCTGGCTCCCTTGGAGGGCTGTCGGGAAGAGTCTGTTCCATGACTCTCCCCTAGTTTCTGGTGGTATGCTGACAAACTCAGGCGTTCCTTGGTTTGTAGAAGCATCACCCTGACCTCTGTCTTCATCTCCGCATGGCATTCCCCCTGTCCCTACATGTCTCCAAATTCCCCTTCTATAAGGATACAGTCATGTTGGATTAGGGGTCACTAATGATTTCATTTTAACTTGATCTGAAAAGACCCTGTCTCCAAGGTCACATTCTGAGGTACTGGGGGTTGGAACTCTGACATATGAATTCATGGGGGACACAATTCAGCCCGTGACATTAGTGTGCCTGTGTTTAATAATTTAGATATCTTAAATGTGACGTTTTTAAGGGAAATTTACAAAAATGAATAGCAGGGCATCCATTATAAAAACATAGAAAACGGGGTGCTGGGTGGCTCAGTCGGTTAAGTGTCTGCCTTTGACTCAGGTCATGATCCTGGGATCCTGGATCAAGCCCCACATGAGGCTCCCTGCTCAGTGGGGAGTCTGCTTCATTCTCTCCCTCTGCCCCTCCTCCCCACTCCTACATGCTCTTGCTCTCTAATAAGTAAAATCTTGTTTTTAATAAAGATTTTATTTATTTATTTGAGAGAGAATGAGATAGAGCATGAGAGGGGGGAGGGTCAGAGGGAGGAGCCGGGAGCCCGATGCGGGACTCAATCCCGGGACTCCAGGATCATGACCTGAGCCGAAGGTAGTCGCCCAACCAACTGAGCCACCCAGGCGCCCCTAAATAAATAAAATCTTAAAAAAAATAAAAAAGTATTATTTGAAGTTAATACACACACAGAGTGAAAAATTTAAACAGAAACTCTTCTCCTAAATATCATTCCCCTGCTCCAGCACTATTCTGTGCATATGCTACTATAATACCTTAAGAGAAGGTAGAGCCGGGTGATAGCAATGATCCAAACAAATAATGATAATAAACACTTTTTGTGTGTGAAGAGTTGTCAGAACGTTCTGAAAATCCATATTAAGAAACAGGTAATGGGGCGCCTGGGTGACTCAGTCGTTAGGCGTCTGCCTTCGGCTCGGGTCATGGTCCCAGGGTCCTGGATTGAGCCCCACATTGGGCTCCCTGCTTGGCAGGAGGCCTGTTTCTCCCTCTCCCACTGCCCCTGCTTGTGTTCCCTCTCTCGCTGTGTCTTTCTCTGTCAAATAAATAAATAAAATCTTAAAAAAAAAGAAAAGAAAAGAAACAGGTAATGATTCTTGGATACCTGATGTGTTTAAAGGCAAGAAACTCAACCCTTGTTACTTGGGCCTAAGGACCTGTGCCTGAAGTCTTTGCCTTTATCGCTCTACCATTCTTCCATTCTGTTTTTCCCTTTCCTACAGAGGTAACTCTATGTGGATTAAAAATGTCCATACTCGGGGCGCCTGGGTGGCTCAGTTGGTTAAGCAACTGCCTTCGGCTCAGGTCATGACCCTGGAGTCCTGGGATCGAGTCCCGCATCGGGCTCCCCGCCCTTGCCCCTCTCATGCTCTCTCTCTCTATCTCATTCTCTCTCTCAAATAAATAAATAAAATCTTAAAAAAAAAAATGTCCATACTCTTCTTGGGACAGTTTGAGTCCATATCAGTCTGTACTCCAAAAAGTTTAATAATGAGGCCAGTGAAGACTTTTTAAAAATTAGTTTAGGGGCGCCTGGGTGGCTCAGTTGGTTGGGCGACTGCCTTCGGCTCAGGTCATGATCCTGGAGTCCCGGGATCGAGTCCCGCATCGGGCTCCCTGCTCAGTGGGGAGTCTGCTTCTCCCTCTGCCCCTCCCTCCTCTCATTCTGTCATTCTCTCTCTCTCTCTCTCTCAAAAGTAAATAAAATTAAAAAAAACTTTAAAAAATTAGTTTAAATATATGTTTCAACCTTTCAACTTTTCCATTTTTAATTAGTATCTGTATTGGTCAAGATTGTTTCGGATTGAAAATTAAAGAAACCCAGCTCGGGGCACCTGGGTGGCCCAGTCAGTTGAGTGTCTGCCTTCGGCTTGGGTCAGGCTCCTGGGATCCTGGGATCAAGCCTCATGTCAGGGTCCCTGCTCAGCAGGGAGTCTGCTTCTCTCTCTCCCTCTGCCCTTCCTCCCTGCTCATTCTCTCAAATAGATAAATAAAAATCTTAAAAAAAAATAAAGAAACCCAGCTCAACCTGGCTTAAGGAAATGAACAAGTCTACTATTGCTTGTAACAGAAAAGTTCAAAGGTAGGGGTAACTTCAGGCCTGATGGGATCCAGTGAGTCCAAGAATGTCATCTGGATTTAGTCTCTCCCTCTCCCTCCCTTCCACTTCTTTGCCTTACCACTCTTTAGGTTGGCCTCACAGAATGGTCTTCCATTCCACATGGCCTCTGCCCCCATTTCCCAGTGCTCTTAGCAACACCAGTGGTGAGGCACTGTCTTTTTCCTACTACTTTCAGTTGATGTCTTATGTTTTATAATGTTCCGTTTATTTTTTTTTTAAAGTAAGCTCTATGCCCAACATGGGGCTTGAACTCATGACCCCAAGATCCAGAGTCATATGCTCTACCGACTGAGCCAGCCAGGCACCTCTTTTTCCTAATATTTTCAATGTAAAGCTCTGAAACTGAAACTCATTGGCTTGGCACTAATTCTATCCATTGGGCCTGGATGTGCATCCTGCATTCCAACTGGCCAGACTTGAATTAAAAACTCCACTCTGGGGGAATGTGTATGGGAGATGATTAGTGCTTTCCAAACCACATGGACTTTGAGAGAGAGAGAGAGATGAAATTAACGTGCCACTATCTGAAGAAGGAGAGATGGATTTGGGGTAGTCAAAAACAACATGTTCCAGAGCACAGATTTTTAGGATAGTGATAGATGCATGTCATTATGCATTTGTCCAAACCCAGGCAATGTACACCACCGAGAGTGAACTTTAAGGTAAACTATGGACTTTGGGTGATAATGATACATCAAGGTAGGTCTAGCACAACTGTAACAAATGTACCACTCCAGTAAGGGATATGGATAATTGGGGAGGCTGTGCATGTGTGGGAGTTGGGGGTATATGGGAAGTCTGTACCTTCCCCTTAAATTTGCTTTGAATATAAAACTAAAAAAAAATAAGGTCTTCAAAAAGAAAAAAAAACACAAAAAACTTCTGTCCACTATGATGTCTGCCATTGTGAGAAATCCAATAGATGCTTTAGTCATATTCTGGTGCTGTCAGCTACATTCGATATTGCTGGCCACTCAGTCCTTGAAACTCTGTTTCCTTGGCATCCATGATGTAATTTCTCCCTGGTTCTGCTTTGACTTCTCTGACCGACCTTCATCAGGCTCACTGAGTGCTCACCTCTTAGATATACAACCTTAGGGTTCTGCCCTTGGTTCCCTTCCTCTCTGTATTCTCTCTAGTTTTATCCTTTCTCATGTTTTCTTTTTTAAAGATTTTATTTATTTATTTGACAGAGAGAGAGACAGCAAGATAGGGAACACAAGCGGGGGGGGGTGGGAGAGGGAGAAGCAGGCTTCCCACAGAGCAGGGAGCCCAATGTGGGGCTCGATCCTGGGACCCTGGGATCATGATCTGAGCCGAAGGCAGACGCTTAACGACTGAGCCACCCAGGTGCCCCCTCTCTCATGTTTTAATCCCTGTCTAGATCCTCAAGCTTAGACTCCCAGCTGCTTGCTAGACATCTCCAATTGGATGTCCCACTGGCCCCCTAAAATTCCTCAAGATAGACTTACTTTCATGGCCTCTAATGAACAATTCCTCCCACCATTCATACTTTTTTTTTTTTTTAAGTAGGCTCCATGCTCCGTGTGGAGCCCAACGTGGGGCTTGAGCTCTTATGACCCTGAGATCAAGACCTGAGCTGAGATTAAGAGTCAGACACTTAACCAACTGAGCCACCCAGGCGCCCCCCCCTTTTTTTTTTAACTTAAAGATCATTTTATTTTTTTTTATTTATTTTTTTTTTAAAGATCATTTTATTTTTATGTAATCTCTACACCTAACATGGGGCTTGAACTCACAACCCCAAGATCAAGAGTTGCACGCTCTACTGACCTGAGCCAGCCAGGCGCCTCCCCCGACCCCCATACTCTTGTGTTGTCTTTCCTTGAGTCTTGTGTGGCCTTGTTAATTGACAGAACGTGGTGGAAACATCACTGTGTCAGTCTCAAGGCTAAAATTCAAGAGAGGCTAGAAGCTTCTGCTTTTGAGTTCTTGGGAGCTCAGAGCCACCAGGTAAGAATCATGAGGCAACTGCCCTGTTACTGTCCCACCTGTTTCAGAACATTTGCATATGCTGTTTCCTCTTCCTGAAATGCAGTTCCCTCTTCTCTTTGCCTACCTAATACCTACTTTTCAAATCTCTGCTCAGTTATCACAGACCACATGGAGAGGGAAATACAGCGGTCCCAGCATCCTAGCTGAGCCCACCTAGTTATAGTCACACAAGTGAGTATTATTAGCAAGACCAGCAGAACTGTCCAGCTGAGCCCAGCCCAGCTTGCAGAATCATGAGAAATAACAAAATGGTTGTTATGTTAAGTCATTAGGTTTGGGGGTTGTTTATTACATAGCAATAGATAAGCAAAACTTTCCACAGTACCTAAAGCTAAACTCATTGTTTTTCTCTTCACATCTGTTTGTCTTCCTGAAGTCATAGTTTCAGCTATGGCACTATTATCTACCTAGGTACCAAAGGGAGAAACTGAGGCTTCTTTCTAGACTCCTTCCTCCCCACGACCCCCATCCAACCAGCCACTATGTGTTGCTGGCTTTACCTCCCAAATATTTCTTGAATCTGGCCCTCTTCCTTTGCTCAACAATTTTTTTTTAAAGATTTTATTTATTTGACACAGAGAGACACAGCGAGAGAGGGAACACAAGCAGGGGGGAGTGGGAGAGGGAGAAGCAGGCTCCCCGCGGAGCAGGGAGCCCGATGCAGGGCTCGATCCCAGGACCCCGGGACCATGACCTGAGCTGAAGGCAGACGCTTAATGACTGAGCCACGCAGGTACCCCCTGCTCAACAATTTTGCTCCATTTCAGTTTCTGTTCTTCTCTTCTCTCCACCGCTCTGTTCCTCATACTTGCAGTCCAGTTCTTAGATCCATGTGTTACACTGCTTCCAGAGTGATCCTTCTAGAATGCACCTCCAACCATAGCAGTTCTCTGCATAGCAGGCTTCTGAGTTCCCTGTGGCCTACAGAATAAAGTCCAAACTCAGTTACAGAAGGCTCTTTTGAGAATGGCCTTCATCTATTTTTGTAATCCTGCTGATAATTCCTTGTTACTTGCTATGTCAATCAAAGTTCACACAGGAGGCAAAAACCACACCAGGTTTTGAACAGAGATAAATTAATGTAAGGGGGCGCCTGGGTGGCTCAGTGTGTTAAGCATCCGCCTCTTGATTTTGGCTCAGGTCATGATCTCAGGGTCATGAGATGGAGCCTCATGTTGGGCTCTGTGCCCCGTGGGGAGTCTGCTAGAGATTCTGTCTCTCCCTTTGCCCGCCCCCTTCCCGCTCTTTCTCTCTCTCTAAATAAATAAATAAAATCTTTTAAAAAATTGTTAACTAGGTCTAAACTGGCTAACTACATAACTTGAAAGGGTGAAAAGAGAACTTTAAGGCCTCACAGAGGTAGCAACTGCAGGAAGCAGCTCTCGCCACTCAGCCTAAGGGGGCAAAAGGAAGGGGTTGGAGTCACTGAGAAACCTAAAAGAGGGGCCCCATGTTGTTGAAACTTAAACTCCAAGGAGGGGGCTGTGCTCAGCTGGTGTTAGTGTCTCTGACCTTACAGGGTGACCCTGTGGAAGTTCCTGCTGGTCCTCCTGTCTGAGAGGAGGGTTTCATGAGGCTAGTGCTGCAGGCTTGGGGAAAAGTGAGTAGAGCGGCTGCTATGGGGAGGAGATGCAGCTGCCAGGGTGAAGACGTGCTGCTGGGATGACGTTCACAAGAAACTCGTTCTTCCTCCAGCCTTGTCGTCTCCCTCCAGCACTCCCTATTGCGGAAGCAAATACTGAAACAGCTGGGAAAGCAGAAATGTAGTTTTGCAGACTGTGGAAGCTTGGGTTTGGAGCTGAGAGACAATGTCTTAACAACTGATGCCCTTGCCCTGTTACTGTCCCTCCTTGCTTGGCTCCCACCTGTGTCAGAACATTTGCATATGCTGTTTCCTCTTCCTGAAATGCAGTTCCCTCTTCTCTTTGCCTACGTAATACCTACTTTTTTGCTCAGTTATCACTTCCTCAAGGAAACCTTCTTTGACTTCCCTGATGACATCAAATTACATTGTAAAAGGCTGTTAGCTTCTTTGCAGCAATGTCACACTTAAAAGTTTACATTTATTTATTTATTTATTTTTATTTTTTAAGATTTTATTTATTTGACAGAAAGAGACACGCCGAGAGAGGGAACAGAAGGCGGGGGAGTGGGAGAGGGAGAAGCGGGCTCCCCGCTGAGCAGGGAGCCCGATGCGATGAGAGAAGTGTCCTTCTCCCACTGTGTCTCCCTCTGTCAAATAAATAAATAAAATCTTAAAACAAAATAATGATTTTACTTATTTGAGAGAGAGAGAGAGAACACAAGCAGGGGGAAGGGCAGAGGGAGAGGGAGAAGCAGGCTCCCTGCTGAGCAAGGAGCCCGATGCGGGGCTCGATCCCAGGACCCTGGGATCACGACCTGAGCCGAAGGCAGACGCTTAACTGACTGAGCCACCCAGGCGCCCCTACAAGTTTACATTCTGTGTAATTTTTGGATTGATGCCCACTAGACTGTAAGGACATATGGGCAGGGACCATCCCTGTCTCTCCCTTCATTTGGTTTTCTTAAATTTGTGCCCCTCATCTCTTTTTTTATTTTTAAAGATTTTATTTATGTATTCATGAAAGACAGAGAGAGAGAGAGAGAGAGAGAGAGGCGCAGAGGGAGAAACAGGCTCCCAAGGAGCAGGGAGCCCGACGCGAGACTTGATCCCAGGACCCCGGGACCATGACCTGAGCCGAAGGCAGACGCCTAACCATCTGAGCCACCCAGGCGCCCTGTGCCCCTCATCTCTAACGTAGTACCTGGTGCATAGTAAGGGCTCTTTGGAGTGCAAAGTGCAGCTGTAACAGTCAATACCATGCCTTAACAGGGAATTTTTTTTTCCCCCAAATCATCTGCTTCCAATAGCATCTCTGTTCTGGATGTACCCAATAAGTCTTCCTCCTGCTTCTGATCCTCAGTAGCTTGATTCCCATCCACTGGTAACAGCTGCTACTCACACTGTCATTTTGAGATGCTGCATGTGTACACACAAGCAAAGTATGTTACTACACATTTCCAGAGGCAGAAGTGCTTCACTCTCTTGAACAACTGTTTCGCTGTAGGAAAGTACCACAATTTAGTTAACTTTCTTCAAAGACATTTAGGTTGTTTCCCATCTTTTGGTTCTACAAATAATGCTGCAGGGAATAACCCTATGCATGACATTGGTGTGCGTAAGCACAGTTACATTGCAAGTATCTCCTGAAACACCACCTTTTACTTGGGTCCCAGAGAAGGAGATGATGCAGAGATGGCAGCAAGGATCTAGCCTGGATGCTCAGAAAGTACCTGTAAGGGTGGGAGTTTCTAGCTCAGACCTACACTGTTAGTATCTAGTACTTATGTAGTCCTAGTGTCCAGAGAGTTTGAGGGTCCCTTGGAAACTGAACTGTACCAACCAAGCTTGGAAGACACTGATGCATTAACTACAATGTTTTAGATTTTTTTTCCTGCATCCTTCCTTTAGTTCTTTCTTCTTCCATAATGGACAGATTTGTAAGAGCTTGCTTGCTGACACTAGACCATAAACTAGTCTAGTGGCTAGCAATGGACAAGACAGATGAGGGCATTGGTCTTATGGAACTAGCTTTATCATTTTTACTTTTAGCAGGTTTTTTTTTTGATGTGTAAGGATGAAATGAGATAATGGAAGTAAAGTGATTAGTCTGCATGTATTTATATGTATGTACATATCTAATACATACTTATGTATACAGACGCCGAATTGTAAGATTCATAATCATCTTAACATGACTACTTTTTATTTTCCTCCCCCCTTTCCTTCTTTCTCTTGAAGAGTTTACACCTTAAACTCCAAGGGTTTCTTTCAGCTCAAGGCCAGTGGGATGCGCCACCAGTAGGGGGCAAGAATCACCCAGGCGTGCCTATTACCTAAGCAACGGAGTCAAACAGCATTCAGAATGACTTTACAAAAGGGTTACCAAGAAGTTAATTTGTTTATTCTGTTAGGTCATTTGATAATAATAATTAGAAGAAGAAAAAGGAGGAGGAAGTGGAAGAGGAGAAATTAGGGAATCGAGAGATGGTAGCGACAGATCTCTGCAGCAATTATTAATTGAGAGCAATAGTTTGTTCAGAAAAAAAGTGGAGCTGACTCTGCTCACACCCCTTAGGGTATGATAATGGCAGTGGACCAGAAGAGGGGTTCCGAGTTATACTGCGGTTTCATACTGAATAAAGTGCTTTGAGCGAGCCTAACAAGCAATGAACACGCGAATATTTTTTTTGTGTAATGACGAGCTTCCCAAAGTAACAGAGACGCCACTAGGTAACTTCCTGGGCCGAAGCCACACACCAAAGGGTCTATCAAAATAGCTTCGGGCCCCTCCTAGCCGGACTTTGTAAGCAGGTGTAGGACGCATGCGCCCGGCCCACCGGCTGACCTCCTCGTGGCAACCCAGCGCGCAGACCTTCCTCCCGACAGCCCGCGGGGCAGAAAGGGAGGGGGAACGGAATTCTCGCGAGGTCTTTCGAGCGCCGGCGGAAGCAGTAGACACGTGACTCTTCTAGGAGGCCTTCGCCTTCCCCCCTCCCCCTTCTCGGAAACCCGGCCCCCTCACCCCTCGCCCACCCCGGAGCCGCGGTAATGGACCGTTTGGGTTCCGGAATTCTCTTGGATCCAACCACTGGTACCGGGTCGGCTGGAGCCGGCGGAGTCCGTGCTTGGCAGCGAAGGCAGGGGGCGGTCAAGATGGGGGGGGGAAATCATCTTCCTTCACCTAGGAGGGAGGCGGGGCGGAGGGGGGCACTGGGGAGCGGGTGGGGGGAGGGAGGAAGTCACGTGGGGCGCGCGGCGCGCGCTGCGTGCGCGCGGCGCCTCATCCGTCGCCCCACCCCCTCCCCTCCGGCGGGGCGGGGGGTTGGGGGGAGGGGCGTCAAGATGGCGGCGGGGAGGTAGGCAGAGCCGGACGCCGCTGCTGCCGCCGCCACCGCCGCCTCCGCTCCAGTCGCCTCTAGTTTTTCAAGCTCTCGCCGCCCGAGAGAAGCTGTTCCGGCGTCGGTTCCCGCGGGGAAAGTAAGTCTTTCTCTTAGCCCTCTTCTGCTTCCACAGTCCCCCTCCCGGACAGCCAGCCTCCCACTCCCACCCTCCTCAGGGGGCCGTGTGGGGCCGGGCTGGGGGGGGGGGCAGCCACCTCACCCCGGCTTGGGGCCTCCCTCGCCTCTCGCCGCCCCCTCAGCTGAGCGCCCCAGGGCTCTTGGGGGCAAGGTCCCGGCGGCGGCCCCGCCGCGCTCGCTTCCTCCGCCCGTCAGCGCCGGGCCCTGCGGTCGCTGCGCGTGGGGGCTCTCGGGCCCCGGGGGCCCCCGCTGTCCCGGGCCAGAGTCACCCAGTTTGGGCGGGGAGGCAGGATCTGCGGACGCCGGCTCCGGCTCCACTTGAGTCGCCCTCCTTGCTTTCCCTGCTCCTCTCAGGGACTGTGAGGTCCCGGACCCGCAGGAAAGTGAGCTCCGCGATCCTTCAAAAGTCCTCATGCCCGAGGGTTGCTCCCGGTTTGGGGCGAGTGCGGGACGAGGTAGGGGCGCCGTAAGTCTGAACCCCACACCTGCAATTTTCTGATCACCTTGCTCTCAGGGCGTCGAGGCGGTACATGGGACACGTGGGGGCCACCTTCAAGCCTCACCGGGTGATTACGTTAATTTTGTCTCGAGCTCCCTCGCCTCCTAGACCCTAAGCATCTGTGTAGGGAAAGGCGTTGGGGATTTGCTTACTTTAAGGGTGTTTGGTGTAACGAGCATCTGAAGTTCCCCAAACCAGTGTATGCTGGTGGTTTCCCATAAGTGGTTTGGGATCCGTTTAACCGCTGAGGAGATTTGGATGTTCCTGAACCCTTGTGATTGTTTCTTTCCTGACCCTGGCATCCAGCTCCTCCCCTTTCCACCCCGGCTTTGTGCTGCTGTTTGGTTAATGTTTGCGGACCACTAACTTGATCCTCGCACAGCGAAGCCCTTTTTATGTTCGGGCTCCGTTTACTGTAGGAAGCTTTTGTTTTGGGGAGTTGCTGGTTGAGAAACGTGGGGAAAGAACTGGCAAGAAAATGAGCGTCAAATAAAGCAACGTTTTTATCCATTGAATTGCGCAGCCAATTGTAACCGCACCCGGAAGTTTGTACTAAACACGTGTTGCTGAGGGAAGGCTAAAAACTGGGTCCCCTTTGACCTTTGAAAGTTGATTATTAGCAGTTTATGTTGAGTTAAATGTTTTATTTTCTCCAGACAACCACGTTTAGAGGCGGAGTAGGGCTTCTACCGAGTCGGCCAGGGGGGTCCAGAAAGCTGTCAAACCCCGAGTTGCCCTAGAGGAAATAAACTTAACACTTGTAGATACAAACCAGCTAACAGTGCGAAAAGATTCCATGTTTTCCGGTATATTTACTGCAGTCAGAAGTGATTTTTCTTTAAGCTGTTGGGAAAACCATTATCGTTGCCCAAAAGATAGTTTGTATAGAATTTCTAGGATAAAATGCAGAATTTACTATTGGTGCCTTGCGGGACAGTAATTTTGCAAGCAAGAGAACAGTTTATTTTCATGTTTAAAAAAGTTTCCAAAATTTATCTTACCAGAAAGAACATCTTTATTTTTTTCCTTTGGTTTCTGCATTTTTATCTCCCAGTCTAACTTAATTTCACACAATTTGTCTGTAGAATTCTAAGTAGGTTTTACTTTGGCTGCCGGGTAAGTATTAAAAAGGAGGGCTTAGTTGGTGGCTTACAGTGGTGGCTTACGTTCATTCATTCATTGGATGCTCTTAAGTGTCAGGCAGTTTTACTTAAGGGCTTTGCTGAAATTACGTACTGCTTAATATGATGCAATATAAATGTATAAAGTGTAAAGATTCCTTTAAGTGATTCATCTTAAAGATTAAAGCTACAGATATATTTTGGTGTTTCTTAAAATTTCTAAATTGAGCTTTGACTTGAGACTTGCCTCCTGTGAAGGTGGTGAACACTCAGATCTGAGGTCTGGTCTTACCAAGTAACCTGACTTCATGAGTCTCTTAGTTCCCATGCTTTGCTTGCCTAAAGTTGATGTAAAGATACTTTCTGGAGGCGCCTGGGTGGCTTAGTCCATTAAGCGTCTGTCTTTGGCTCAGGTCATGATCCCAGGGTCCTGGGATCAAGCCCCACTTCAGGCTCCCTGCTCAGCGGGGAGTCTGCTTCTCCTCCCTGCTCTTGTGTTATCACTTGCGCGCGCTCTCTCTCTCTCTCTCTCAAATAAATGAAAAATCTTTAGGGGCACCTGGGTGGCTCAGTCGGTTAAGCATCTGCCTTCGGCTCAGGTCATGGTCCCAGGGCCTTGGGATCGGGTCCCACGTCGGGCTCCCTGCTCAGTGGGGAGCCTGCTTCTCCCTCTCCCTCTCCATGCCATTTTCCCTGCTTGTGTGCTCGTGCACTCTCTCTCTGCCAAATATATAAAATCTTTAAAAAAAAAAAAAAAAAATCCTTTAAAAGCATACTTTCTGTTGAGAGGAATTGTTTTCACATTGTATAGCTAATTAATAGAATGATGTCATCTTAAAGTGTTTACAAATGTCTTTGTTTATGCTGACATATACTTTAATATGGTTGAACTTGGTAAATATTAAGGATAATCTTGGAATACCACTGAAATTTTCTGTAGATGGAAAGGATAGGCTCTTGAAGAGCAGGAACTCCGGTTTTATGAATAAAATACAGTACAAAACCCAGCAAATTCACTTGTTTATTTAATTCTTGGAAAGCAGTGTATAGCACAGAGCAATGATTTTAGAACCTTTTTACTGCATCGTATGGTTAAGATGTGTTTTACATTGTGACCTACTACGTATCCACGCATAGAACTCAAAAACTCATGTCATGAAATAATGTTTATTCTCTTTACATGCTGTGTGTTAGTTTTTTGTTCTGTATTGAAATATTTAAGAATTCTGGTCATGATACACTGAATTTGACTTGACAGCTCACTGTGGTGTGACCACCAGTTTGAAAAATGTGGTATAGGCTTAAGAATACAGAATCTTGGAGGCATATGGGATCAGAGCTCCTGGGTATCTAATTCTGCTCCACACTTATTTTGTTACCTGTTACAATTCATTTCTCTAAGCCTCAGTTTTTCATCTGTGACGGAAGGATAACATTTAGTATTTACTCATGCGTTATCTTGAGGGTTAAAAGAGAAAAAATCCGATCCTATAGTAAATCTCAAAACGGCTAGGGATCTGGATGACGGTGGTAACCAAGAAAGTTGTTTCACACACCCCCCCCATTTCTTTTCTGTGCTTTTTTGGTAAAGCATGTTTAAAACTTTGTTACCTGCATGTTACTTTGTGAATCCGTTCTTCCTATAAAAAGTTTCTCACTGAGAGCAGGGAGAAGCACACTTTACTGAGCAAGTGTTCCCTTGAAAAATAGCTGTTAAAAACTACAGATTTTTCCCTTGTAGGTAATGAAAATCCTTGTTAATGAACTTCTTCATATTATCTTCTTTTCTTCCTGATGTTCTTAAAGAACCAGCACTCAGACACTAAATAAATACCTTGTCCATGAACTATATCAGCTAAAATTTTGAGAGGATCATTATCCTTCCAGCTTCTTAAACTAAATGTCAGTCATCACCTCTGGGCTGCGTAAAAGCAAAGCTGAAGCTGAGTTAAAAGTCAGACATAGTTAGTGCTGTTAAATAAAGAGAAAAAGTCCTGTTTATTATTAGGCGAAGATACTTGCTAAGTGATATCTTTGCACATACAAAGAGGTCTACCAGTTTTCTCTAGACACACCAATTGATTAACTGGACAAATTGAATACGTGACACAGGTAAAAAGGAACTAGTGTATTTTATTTTATTTTATTTTTTTAAGATTTTATTTATTCATTTGAGACACACAGAGAGAGAGAGAGAGAGAGAGAGCATGGGCAGGGGGAGAGGCAGAGGGAGAAGCAGGCTCCCCGCTGAGCCAGGAGCCAGACATGGGGCTCAATCCCAGGACCCTGGGATCATGACCCAAGCCGAAGGCAGACGCTTAACCATCTGAGCCACCCAGGTGCCCAGGAACTAGTGTATTTTAAAGAATTCATTTGGAAGTTAATTATTGAGTGGATTGCCAACAGAGTTGGTATTCTGGGAAATAGTGTTGTATCAGTGATGTAGGAGAAAACCTATTTTTCGACATGATACTAATATCAAAATAATAGTTAATAGCCAGTAATACAACATTTATTCAACAGCAATTCTATAAGATAGGTTCTATTATTATTCCCATTTGAAGATGAGGAAACTGAGTCACACAAGTTATTACTTGACCATATTCTATTACTGGTGCATGAGGTAGCCAGTATTTGAACCCAGATATTCTGTTTGACTTCATAGTCTACCCTAGCCTCTGGGTGTGCTTTCACTGCTGCAGATGGATCCCTTGTATCTCTGCCCGGAGCTGTAAAGATCTGCTTTAGGTCTCAACAAGAGGAACCTTGTCCTGGTTGATAGGTTTCTGTGTTGGTATTCTCAATGGGAACTGTATCCTTTCATTCTTCTGATTGGCTATTGTTTCTCAGGATTCTCTTCCTGCCAAGGATGGCTTAGTTTCTCTCTACTACCTTGTCCTTGTTTCTTATTTATCTTACTAGACGCTTTCATAGGGGTACTATTTTGAAATAGGTGGTATTTTCCTAAGTATTTATGATAGAAATGGAACCTTGGAACCTTTTTGTCACCCATTTTTTTTAGATAGAGTCACTCTGGGTTTGGTAACTTTTGGGTTTGTTGGATTGCTACATGTTAAATGTCACCTAAGGTCTATGAAATCCTTTGTAGACACTGTAACACAGTTCTCTTACATCTAACAGTATTTGCATTTATATTGTATTTAGTATGTTCAAAGTGAAAATGTTTTCCCTCTCAAGAATAAATCTTACTTATAGGGTGAGGAGGAGAAGATTGAATAATATAACCTTTTAAGGGCTCTCTGCCTGAAGACTGAAATTCTTTGAGTCTGTAATAGTTTCAGAATAGGAGAATGATTAAATATCAAGGTTTTTTTTTTAATATTAAGGGTTTTGCCTAATGGAGTTAGAGAAAGATAGCGATATTCCTCTGTATCCCCTGCTCCCTTTCTCACTGCAAAAAAGTTCAAGTAGAGAATTTGTACCCAGTTGGCTAAGAAAGCATCCCTAGATTTTGTTTGTGTATATTATGTATATAAACCTAAGATATTTTTCATTAGTAGCTTGGAAGAGGGCGCCTAGCTGGCTCAGTTGGTTACACATCTGCTTTTGGCTCAGGTCATGATCTCAGGGTCCTGGGATCGGGTCCTGCATTGGGCTCCCTGCTCCGCGGAGAGTCTGCTTATCCCTCTCCCTCTACCCCTCACTCGTGTGCTTGCGCACGCTCTCTCTCTCTCTCAAATAAATAAAATATTCTTAAAAAATAGCTTATAAAAGACATTGTCATTATTAAGTCACTACTCAGAGGTCTCAAATTATGATACCTGTGAAAGAGTTTTCAGTAGGTCACTGATAGTGTTATAAACTGTACTATTAATTTCTTGTAAAAATACCAACTTTCCCCCCAAATTTTTCCCTTCCACGATATTTTTGTACTTTCATTGCTCATTGTTCAGAAAATACATTTCAAAAACCTCTCATGAATTTAGTAATGCTTCTCTGATTTTTGTTGGCTTTCATCAATGATGTTTCTGTACTTTTTTAGTATAATTAGACAGGGTTTGGTGTGCATCTAATGGATTAGTGGATCCTTTGGCTTCCAAGTGTTCTTTGGTCTGTCATTTAGGAGTCGTTGGTTTAAAACAATGTATTTTTGTTTCAAATGTAAATAAATCATTATTTTCAGTATTTACTTTAAAAAGATGACATTTTGATAGTCTCTGGAGTTCTATTAATCTAGGTCAGGATTAGCCATAGCAAGCAGGCCACAACCACCCCCTTTTCTCACAGATCATTGGTCTTAATGTAGTTTGAAATGTTTTGTTGTTGCTGTTTTAGGATTTATTATTTATTTATTTTTTTATTTTTTTGAGAGAGAGCGAGAGTGTGCACACATGTTGGCGGGGAGGGGCAGAGAGAGAGAGAGAATCTCAAGCAGACTCCCCAGTGAGCTGGGAGCCCGACACAGGACTCAGTCTCACGGCCCTGGCATCATGACCTGAGCTGAAATCAAGAATTGGACACTTAACTTACTGAGCTACCCAGGCGCCCTGGTTGAAATGTTTTTAAAGCATTGATTTAGCTCTCTTGGTACATGTTTGTACTATGTACTAGGATAATTTTTTTTTTAAGATTTTATTTATTTATCTGACAGAGGGACAGCGAGAGAGGGAGCACAAGCAGGGGGAGTGGGAGAGGGAGAAGCAGGCTTCCCACTGAGCAGGGAGCCTGATGCGGGGCTCGATCCCAGGACCCTGGGATCATGACCTGAGCCGAAGGCAGACGCTTAACAACTGAGCCACCCAGGCGCCCCGAGGATAATTTGTAAAGTATGGTCAGCTGTGTCTATGTTAGAAAAATGATCAACTTTATTTTAAATCTATATCGGGACATTTCTCTATTTGTCCCCTGTTCAGTCCCTTCATACTGTTTCCATCTTGCTATCCAATAATCTATCTCCGTTCCGATTTTAACCTCAGACTGGCGTTTATTCCAAAGTTAAATACTGAAACTTAGGTTTGCAACATTGACTTCTGGATCTATTCTTTGGAAAGAGAATGCATGGGGTTTGGGAATTTGAACAATCTAGGTCTGGGTAGGTATAGGTACTTTAAGCTTTCTGAGCCTCAGTTTCATCTCTAAAAAATTATAATGTCTATCTTTTTCGGGGTTGTTGTGGTCTCATAGTGTACACAACGAGCCTAACACTGTGTCAGGCTTGTTAAAGATACTTAGTCACTGTCAGCGTCCTTAACCTTCCTCCTTCCTGCTCAAAACGTATTTTTCCATAGACTTTTCCTTTCTCTGAAAAATTCTGGGGAAATCTTTGGGCTATTTCTTCTTCCTTGGGGCTATCTGTTTAAGACCCCCCTTTAAACAGTAGGTCTGCCTGAGTTTCATTTCTGGATATCTGTGGTTTCTACCTTAAACTCGTTCATGTTTCTGCTAGAACTTCTTTCTAAATGATGTATAGGCTTATGTGACAAAGACCTACCTAGTAGAGGATTTCTCTGTTAAATATCATACTTTCATTTGAAATAGTAGTTCTTATATGTTGGAAGTCATGGTCAAAGAGGCTAACACCTTTCTTTTTGTAGGACAGAATGAAAACAGTGACAATTCTTCACACAGCCTGAGAACAAATGAACTAGCTAAAGATTAGTGTGTTGGGCGCCTGGGTGGCTCAGTTGGTTAAGCGACTGCCTTTGGCTCAGGTCATGATTCTGGAGTCCCGGGATCGAGTCCCATATTGGGCTCCCTGCTCAGCGGGGAGTCTGCTTCTCCCTCTGACCCTCTTTCCTCTTGTGCTCTCTCTCATTCTCTCTCTCTCAAATAAATAAAATCTTTAAAAAAAAAGTTAGTGTGTTATTTATGTAACATGAAATTAGTTTTTAGGGAAAAACAAGTACAGTCACTTTTCATGTCTATATAAGTTGGTTATTTCAGATTAAGTTAATGACAAACTTTAAAAATCAAAGTTCTGTTAAGCTTTTTTTCCCCTTACAAAATGGGTAAAAATCCATTTTGGTGGTAAATTACTTTGATATATTGTATCAAGAAAACCCAACCTAAAATGTATTTGCGGGGCACCTGGGTGGCTCATTCGGTTGAGCGTCTTAACTCTTGGTTTCAGCTCAGGTCATGATCTCAGGGTTGTGGGATTGAGCCCCACTTCAGGCTTCACACTCAGCGCAGAGTCTGCTTGAGATTCTCTCCCTCTGCCTCCCCTTCTGCCCGCCCCCATAAATAAATAAAACCTTTAAATAAAATGTATTTGCTTGTTCCTAAATAGGTATTTTTCTCTCGCTAAACTCTATATAAACTCATTTTGGGGTCTCCCAGGCTCAGTGTTCTATTTTTTCACTTTCTCCTGGCTTAAATCTAATCATCCATCAACTCATGCTTTTTGTGTCTTTCTTATTCTCTTCCATTTTGAGCTTTTATAATAAACTTAAGTGTTATGGATTGTCCTTCCTAATGAAATTCATCCCCCCTTTTTTCTACACCCTGCTATTATAGCACATCGTCTCTCTTTTTTTGTTGTTTTTTTAAGGTTTTATTTATTAGAGAACGTGCACGAGCAGGGGGACAGGCAGTGGCAGAGGGAGAAGCAGACTTCCTGCTGAGCAAGGAGCCCGATGCGGGGCTCCATCCCAGGACCCTGGGATCATGACCTGAGCCGAAGGCAGACGCTTAACTGACTGAGCCACCCAGGCGCCCCACATCATCTCTCTCTTGGTCTGCTGTGGCAGTTACCTAAAATGTCTCCCTCCTTCTGGTCTTATTCTACCCATTCTCAGTTTGCTCCCATACTTCTTCGGAATAATCTAAGTCACAAATCTGACTGTGTCATGCAGTTCTCTATCTAAAACTCTTTTCTGACCCCCACTACCCGTGGGATTAACTGAACACTCTAGCATGGTATACAAGGTCGTGGGTGGTATCTTCCGCATCTCTTGTCATCACCTGCCTGAGGCTTAGATTTCTGTTCTGAACTTCCATACCAACAATGAATTACTCTAACCATTGTTCTTAAAGAGCGCCAAGTCTTTCATATCTCCGTGAGTTTGAATGCGCTGTTCAGAAGATCCTTATCCACCTGGTGGTTTCTTCCTTGAGACTCAGTTCCACAGTCATCTTTGTAACCTCTCTCCCCAGGCAAAGTTCAGCATTCCTTCTCTGTTCCCACAGCATTTTGTACACATACACTCTTGCTGTGATTTACATATTTCTCTGCTGTTTTCATCTTACTGTGAATTTCTTGAAATCAGAGACTATTTCTCTTTCATCCTTCTTGCCTGCTATGTAGCATATTCTTCATAAATATCAAATGGATGGATCTGGTAGAAGATGTTGGTTTGTATTTAGAAGAGAGTTAATTGGCATTTTAAGTTTTTTATGTTAATATTAAATATTTTGTTCTAAAGATGGTGGAGCCAGGGCAAGATTTACTGCTTGCTGCTTTGAGTGAGAGTGGAATTAGTCCGAATGACCTCTTTGATATTGATGGGGGAGATGCAGGGCTTGCAACTCCAACACCTACTCCTTCAGTTCAGCAGGTAAGAGTTTCCCTAAGCCTCTGTAAAAGGTAGATTGTTTCTTAATTTTAATTTCTACTTATGGAGACAGGCATCATTAAGACATAATTTTAAATAAGCATGTGTGTGTTATTTTTATATTAGTCTTCACTCATGAGATGGAAAATATTTGCAGTGAGAAGACATTTCCTGCTTTGATTTAAGAGACGAATTGCTTAGAGCTCTTGTGGGAGGTTTGTTAATCTCCTTACTGGTTTTGTACTTTATAGGGACCCTCTTCTGAGGTTTCACTATGTACATTCTCTGAAAGTAAAAATAAGATTCTTTGTCAGTATAGTTTTGTGAAGATGCACTTCCAAAGATTATTAGTTCCTACCTGGTATCAGAGATTTTACAATGTGTTTGAGTCTAAAACTTGACATTTTTTTTGTTTTAGTAAATAATCTTTTATTCTTGAAACAGAATTCACTGCCATCATTTTTTATTTCTTTCTCTGATGTTGTTTTCTCTCTAGTCCATGCCACTTAGTGCATTAGAACTAGGTTTGGAGACTGAAGCAGCAGTTCCTGTGAAACCAGAGCCAGAGACGGTACCTACTCCAGCGCTACTAAATGTTAGGGTAAGAATGATTTACATTTGGCATGACTGCTAAAATGGCTTTGAATTATAGTAAGAAAATAACCTGTAATATGAAGTAGTTTTATCTTACCAGTTCTGTTTTTTGCTACTTTCCAATATGCTACTCTCAGCTCCTATTTGATAAAACATTTTTCATTCTTCTTGTAGTTACGTTGATCAAAAGATAATTAGGACAAAACAGAGTTTTTTGCATTTACTTATTGTAAATGATACAAAATTCATGAAGTAAAGATGAGTTACACATTATTCCACTACACATTTCATTTTTCCTTGTTGATTTCAGCTTTTGTCCATTAGTATGTGATTTTTATGTAATGGTAATTGTGCTTTAAATATAGAGTTCCTCTGATTTTACCTTAAACAGCAATTATTAACTTAAGCCGAGCATATAAAATTATTAGAAACCTGGTTAAAAATTTTATAACTTATGATAAATTATTGTAGAGAGTTTTATTTAAAAGTGATAAGTGGTGGGATGCTTAGCTGGCTCAGTTGGTGGAGCATGTGACTCCTGATCTCACAAGAGTTTGAGCCCCACGTTGAGTGTTGAGATTATTTAAATAAATAAATCGTGTGTGTGTGTGTATATAAAAAGCTGTCTGCTTTACTTATTTAAAGTAGACTCCATGCCCGACATGGGGCTCAAACTCACGACCCCTAGATTAAGAAGTTGCATGCTCTACGATTGAGCCAGCCAGGCACCCCAAAGCTGCCTGCTTTAAAAAATAAGAGTGATGAGTGGTAATCTCTAAGATTCTTGTTATAGGAGTCATGGAAAAATAACAAATAGTTTGAGGAGGAAAGGAAGTAGAAATAGACTGAAATTTAAAAATATCTTGATTGTACTTCAGTCCATTGTAGTCACAGACACATTGTGATCCTCCCAATCTTTGACCTTTTTTTACTGCATTTTTGTCCAGTTCCTAATGCCTCCCTCTACCCCCAACTATAAAAAATAAAATGCTATGTAGCTTTGTCTTAGGCTCAGAGGTAGTACCCATATTATCACCAGTATGTGATAATTGGTGGATTGACTGGATCATTCATGCAGCATAGGTATTTAAAACTCTGCTTGGTGGTTTTATCTTTTAAATTCTAAACATTGGTATAGTCTGTATGATAGCAAACAAAGCATTGGACAAGAATCATAGAATGCTAGCAATGGAAGATGGATCCCAGAGAGCCTGGGCCTCTGGGGGTGAAGTGATCTGCCTAAAGTTATCGACCTAGTTGGGGCAGTGCTGGGATTAGAAATTCTTTCTGTTTCTAGTCCTTGTATTATATAGCATCATTACATATCACAGCTTACTGAGGATAGTCCCATTTTATGCTTGCTGCCCCCGACAATTGTAGAAAATGTCTCACTCTTACTGTACCTTTTTTTCCCTCAAAGTGGTGTGTTTTAACTTGGTAGTTTATAGTTAGGCATATTCAATTAAAAATAACAGTGCCAGTTTTTAAGTAAGAATTAAAGTCAGTTTTAGATGTTTAAATGGCCTCCCCTGTTGGTGAATCTAAGCCACGTTAGAGAGTTCAGTACTTCTCAGTGGTCTGATGTATTACGGTTTTCTTTTATAGCAGCAGCCTCCATCTACTACAACATTTGTGCTGAATCAAATAAATCAGCTTCCAACCCTGGGATCTACAATTGTAATGACTAAGACACCGCCTGTAACAACAAATAGGCAGACCATCACTTTAACAAAGTTTATCCAGACTACTGCAAACACACGCCCTTCAGTCTCAGCACCAGCAGTACGAAATGCCATGACCTCTGCACCCTCAAAAGACCAGGTTCAGCTGAAGGATCTGCTGAAAAATAATAGTCTGAATGAACTCATGAAACTGAAGCCACCAGCTAATATTGCTCAGCCAGTTGCAACAGCAGCTAGTAAGTCTGTCTGTTTTCAGTAGTGTCAGCTGGCTCCTGTTGGTAAGATGTGTCAGTGTGTTTTTCAGGGTTTCCTTGGGTCTTAAACGAACTGGGTGTGAAGGACATATCTGTATGACTTTGTACAGTTACAGTATTTATACAATTCAAAGGAAGGAGAAATTTAGGAGCCCTAGCATTTACCTTGAAATGAAGTGTGGAATTACCAGGTGGCTACATTAATTATCACCATGAGATCTCAGTTTTATATATTGGGAATAACTGGTTAACATTTTCTCAGTCCTTTAAATCAGTACTTCTCAAACTTGAGAAGTGCCTCTGAATCACCTGGAGATCTTGTTCAAAAACAGAATCAGATTTGGTAGGTCTTGGGGTAGGGCCCAAGATTCTGCATTTCTAACAAGCTTTTTGGAGGTGCTATTGCTGGTAGTCCGTGGACCATGCGTGAGGTAACTAGCTTTAAACTGATACTTTACGCTTTAACTCTGACTTTTACAGTTTTATTAGTTTGCCTGTCATTGGCTTCATTGCCTGTGAGTAGTTGTGTATTTAGTAAATTCTCTTTTAAAATACACATTTTTGGGGTGCCTTGGTTGAGCATCTGACTCTTGATTTTGGCTTAGGTCATGATCTCAGGGTCCTGGGATTGAGCCTGGCATAGGCCTCAGTGTGGAGTCGGCTTGTCCCTCTCCCTCCCTCTTTGCCCCTCCCTCTGCTCACACACACTCTCAAATAAACATTTTTTTAAAACAAAGTAAGATACATACATTTTTTTATTGTAAAATAATTCGTTTTTTTAAAAAAAGATTTTATCTGTCAGAGAGGATTGGGGGGGTCTTGGTCCCAGGACCCCGAGATCACGACCTAAGCCAAAGTCAGACGCTTAACCAACTGAGCCACCCAGGTGCCCCATACTATTTATATGTTTCTTAAAGAATGAGCACCCTATAACCCTTTTTTAAAAAACAGCTTTATTGAGATACATTGTATATACCATGAAATTCATCCTTTTGAAGTACACAGCTGAATGGATTTTAGTATATTCACAGAGTTGTTCAACCATCACCACAGGCTAATCCTTTAAAGATAGGGTTTATTTAATTTTTTTTAAGATTTTATTTATGTATTTGACAGATAGCGAGAGAGGGAACACAAGCAGGGGGAGTGGGAGAGGGAGAAGCAGGCTTCCCGCCAAGCAGGGAGCCTGATGTAGGGCTCTATCCCAGGACCCTGGGACCATGACCTGAGCTGAAGGCAGACGCCTAATGACTGAGCCACCCGGGCACCCCTAAGGATAGGGTTTAAAGGGGAAAAGTTCAACAGTGGTTTGATTACATTTTTTAAAAAGTTTGTTTATGGATAATGAATATAGATTTTATTGTTAGTTTTTCTTTAGAATGTTATTGCTCATTTATTCAACAAATATTTATTGAGTGCCTACTATGTGCCAAGCACTGTTCTGGGATTTTGAGGCTGTGGCTGGGAAGAAAACTGCTGAGATTTCTGCTGTCATGGAGCTTGCATTCTAGTGGAGAGAGACAATAAACAAAATAAAGAAGTTATATAGTGTGTCTGAAAGGAATAAGTGCTGTGGAGAGAAAATGAGGTGTGGGGCAGAAAGAGGTTATAGTTTTAAGTGCAGTGTTCAGAGGAAGCTTCATGTTTGGTAAGGTAATTTTTAAGGATAAAATAGAATTATTGGGGCAGGACGCCTGGGTGGTTCAGTTGGTTAAGCGACTGCCTTCGGCTCAGGTCATGATCCTGGAGTCCCGGGATGGAGTCCTGCATCGGGCTCCCTGCTCAGTGGGGAGTCTGCTTCTACCTCTGACCCTCTTCCCTCTCGTGCTCTCTATCTCTCATTCTCTCTCTCTCAAATAAATAAATAAAATCTTTAAAAAAAAGAATTATTGGAGCGCCTGGGTGGCTCAGTTGTTAAGTGTCTTCCTTTGGCTCAGGTCATGATCCCAGGGTCCTGGGATCGAGCCCCGCATCGGGCTCCCTGCTCTGTGGGAGGCCGCCTTCTCCCTCTCCCACTCCCCCTGCTTGTGTTCCCTCTCTCGCTATGTCTCTCTCTGTCAAATAAATAAAATCTTTTTTAAAAAAGTAGAGTTATTAGATGTATTTTAAAATCTTGACTACATCAATTTTAGTAGTAAAGTTTTAAAAACTGAAAAACGTGAACTCTCAAGAGGGATATTCTTCCCTTCCCTTCTACATTCAGCTGAAGTGTATTTGAGTACCTGTTATATAACAGTACAGTGGTGGCACAGTTGGAAATGATAACTGACCTCAGTTGTATTCTGAGCTGACCACTATTTTATAGTTTTAGCCTAGGAATGGGTGCCTTTTTTTTTTTTTTTTTTTTGTAAATTTCTTTGGGCTTGGAGGTTCCTGAGGATTTATACTGGTACATAAATAGCATTTTATTAGGGTTTGGAATGAGCTGATAAGTATTAAACAGTTCCTTTTCCAAAAGCTGCCTTATTTTTCTAATATTGGGAGATAAGTTTTAATACCTGATATAGACCAATATATAATTTTGTGGCAGAATGGACTGCTTGGAAATTGTGCTTATGTTTGTGAAGTAGAGGGCTGGGACATTCTAAAGCAATGGCCAAGAAGAGTTTGTAGGGTGATACAGAACTAACTTTGTCTTTAGTGACAGATGTAATTAAAAATATCAGATAATCTAATCTTTTGTTTGAGTCCATACGATTGTGTCCTTATGGCTGTAGTATACTCTCAAGGTCATTGTCCTGAACTGACTGCAACCTGGTAACTACGTTCCCATTAAGAAGTCATTTTAACTGTCTTAGGGCTCATTTTTACTCTGCTCCACCATGGAGAGCAGGCATGGCCCTGACCTAGCTGGGGTGCAGGGCAGCATCTGGAATGACTCCTGGGAGACAAGGATGATCAGCAGTTAGTGGAAGCAGCTGTCATTGAAGTCTTTGGGTTTGAGGAGAAATCCTGCTGCTTTTATGTGAGTGGCTTCTGAGTATTCCACTCTTCAAATCAGCATATGTTCTCATAATTTAAAGAAGACTGTGCTATTGTGAGGGAAGTTTGGAAAGTAAAACAAAACAGATAGGTTTGGAGCTAATTGAGTAATGCTTAGTACAGTAACATCTCCCACATCCAGTGGAGTAATTTTAAAAAGACAGACTACAAGTCAAGGCCATCCTTTTGTGGAAGCCTGAGAAACTATCAGACTAGACCAGGGCTGAAAAAGAAACATGTAAGTGAATGCCAGAGATAAGCATACTTTTGTGTTGTAGCAGAGCGTCATCTTTTTACTGGAAGGGAAGAACATTAAAAGTATGAAACTGCAACGAGCAAGGTTTTGCATGTTCCCTTCTCACTTATCTGTGGGTGTTGCCCCTTCTGGAGCCTTGAGCCCTTTGGCTCTCTGTTTGGGTTGTGAGCTCTCATGTAAGGTCCAGTTCTGTACTCTGCAAACTGTTCACTTGCTCTCCCACAGTTACATTAAACACATTAATTTGTTATCTCTGTTCCAGCCTCTTTATTTTGTTAACACTTCAGTTGTCATTTTGGTGTCCCAAGTGACAGTCTCCCATACACTCCCTGTCTTTTGGTAGAACAGATAAGGTGTTAATCAGTTATTCTGGTGTGATTTTCACACTGATCTCAGAAATCCCAAGTACCTGAAGTGAGTGCTTCAGGGATGCAGGCTGGTTACAGCGGCTCTAGGCTACTCAGTCAAGCAGTTCTACTTGGCCTGATACTTGGAGTGAGGAATTCTCTTGCTGTATCTGTATAGAGTTTGTAAACCACTGGTATAGAAGAAGAAAAGATTTATTGTTTGGATCTTAGTTCTGAGGAGAGGAGGAAAATAGAATTCCCCAATTTTTTTTTCTTCCAAGAAATAATTATTTGCCTCGAAAATAAGTATCACCAACTCAGATGAGATTGATTCTGTCTTGGTAATAACACCATTCTGGTTTGTTTGTTTTTGATGAACCAAGTGAAGTGTCCCAAGGTAATGCTGGTTGTTGGTATTTGTATTAAAATACACTATCAAACACTTCTGGTTAAGATGTCCTTTTCATAACTAGGTCTCAAGTCTCCTACACATTTCTGTTTAAGTTACTTGTTTTCTAAGGTTAAATCTTAGCTCTGTGATAACACATAGCTTTGAATGTTTTCATTCTTATTCTTATTTTAAGTTAGTGACAAGTAGGTTGGTATTCTTTGGTTTGTGAATTCAGTAAACTTTACTGACTCCTTAGATTTAACATTTTTTTTTAAACCTGAATGTAAAAAATTTTTTAGTAAAACTTTAATGAAAAGAAATTGAGATTTTGTTCTAAAATCTAATAACTCTTCCCCTCAGCTGATATAAGCAATGGTACAGTAAAGAAAGAATCTTCTAATAAAGAAGTAGCAAGAATATGGATAAACGACATGAAAATGAGGAGTTTTTCTCCAACCATGGTGAGTTTCAAAAGCTGCATCTGTATTGTGTGGTTTGGAAGTACACTTGGCTGAAAATGCTCTAAAACGACCCTCAGAAAACTTGTTTTTGGGTGAAGGGGGGCTACTCAACTACATGAACTAATGAATAAGCATTAAATCTCTAACATAAACTGACATACTAAACAAAAAACAAGGTTATTGTAGCTTGCATATTTGATAGGGTTTAGTATCACACGCAGTACTGCCATCCTTTTTTTGTGAATCTCATCTGATCAGAGACAAAGATAATGTGGAGTTAACTAAAGTATTTGATAACTATGTCCATTTTGGGATTGAACCTGAATAATTAGTTAGGAGCTGTCAGATCACATAATGTTCTAGTTATAAGTAATTTTTTTCCTTAAATTTTGGAAATGCCTTGGGTTAATTAACTCTGCATTTATTTCGTAACTGTGCTGTGTATAACACTGCATGTATGTGGTGGGTTTGTACAAGAGGTATACTACATGGCTCCCCCTTCCATAATCATACAATTTGACAAGCACATGGTTTAAGTAGTATAAAGTACAGCAAAAAGTACATTGAGATGCTCACACTTAGGATTATGAAATTGGAGGAAGAGGAAATCTCCCTGGACTCAAATGGCCTGGGAAGACTTCATTTTGTGGAGCAGGTATAATGGAGATTAGGTGTTGAGTTTGGAGAGACTCTAAGAGGGCATTTTAGGAAGGGAGCTAAAGCATTGATAGGCACAGAGGAGGTGGTAGCTATATGTTTAGATGGCGGTAAGCCAGGAGGAAGTTGGAAGTTGGAATGGTTGATTTTGGCACTGTGGAGGGTCCTGAGTTGAGTTCCAAAGACTTTGGGCACCTGGGTGGCTCAGTTGGTTAGGTGTCTGACTCTTGGTTTCTGCTCAGGTCATGATCTCAGGGTTGTGAGATCTGGGCTCTGTGCTCGGTGGGGAGTCTGCTTGAGATTCTTTCCCTCTGCTCCCCACCCCTTCCCGCTCCCATACGTGCGTGCGCTCTCTCTCAAATGAATAAATAGATCTTAAAAAAAACAATGACTTTGGACTTGGTGCAGCACCAGTGGGGGACCCTGGAAGTGGAGGATCCTGTTGGTGATTCAGGGTGAGTCAGGTGGGGAAGAGAGGCAGGTTGGAAGATTGGTTAAGTACTCCAGAAGGGAGGTGTTAAGAGACTAAACTTGGGGGATTGTAAAGAATATTGGAAAAAGGTAAGGGGAAAGTAAAAAAAGGATAATAGGAGATGACTGCATGTAACAATACCAAAGGATTTTTAGGACTTGGGGATGGAATATGGAATTGGAAAGACAGCAATCTGTGCCTGAGGTTTTGAACAGGGACCAGGAGAATGAATGCTGGCAGGACTCAGTTTACTTAATGGTTGTGTGCCAGCAACTTACGGGGAAGTTGATTTTTAGAAAGTAAGATTGCATTTTCCTTTAAGAAATGTACATAGTGCTCAGATTCCCAGTCCAGCCCACGTTGCCCATAATGTGCCAAAAGTTCTATGTTGTTCTTAGAGTTAAGAAACATTTAACAGGAGCGTCTGGCTGGCATAGTCGGTGGAGCATGTGACTCTTGATCTTGAAGTCTTGAGTTCGGGCCCCATGTTGAGAATAGACCTTACTTTAAAGAAAAAAAGGAAAGAAAAGAAACATCTAGCAGAGATTACAAACTGGTAGACTATGCATCAAAGCCAGTTGACAGATGTGTTATGTTTGGTCTTCACAATATTTTGAAAATTTTTCAGTTTGTTGATACCACATAAAGATCCTGATCTCCAGGTTATCCCGAAAAATAGGAGTACCTGACAACCCTGGGTCCACATTCCCCACCTAGTAAAATACACTTGAAGTTGAGTAGTGAACACCTGTGTTGTGTGTGCAGCAGGCCTTCTCCAGGTACCACAGTCTTTCCCCACTCCCTCTCATGATTATCTCCTTGACCCTAAGCTTGGTGACCCTCAGTTGCCATTTTACTGGCTTAGCAATTTACCTGTCTGGTCCCTGTGACCAGACAGTATCACCAACTTATCTTCCAGTTATACTCTTGGTAATTTTTTTTTTTTTAATTCAGATGTGGGAAGATAAGCTAGAGAAGGAAGGCTGGTCATTTAGTATGCATTATTTGATAGGTGGGGGAAGGGGTGAAGGTGGGGATGGGAAGGACTCAGAATTTAAGTGATTTGCTTAAGGCCACACAAATAACAGCAGAATGGGGATTAACATCTGTTTCTTTGGCCAACCCCACTTTGTCTAGTTTCTGAAATTGAGTCTCATTTTGGCAAACTTTCTAAGAGCATTCAGATCTGTTTTGGATTTTTTCCTGAGGATTCCATGGATTGATTGGATGTTTATCTACATTTCCCACTTTTAGTGAGCTATCATACTCTAGACTAAAGAAAAAAAAATCAAAAAAGTCTGCCATTACCTTTCAAGGCTTTGCTGTCCTTGGCATTGCTTATAGGTCCTGACTGGTTTCTCTTTCTTTTTCTTCTTCTTTTCTACATATACTGGGTTTCACAGCTTTTTCTCTGTATTTTTCTTGAACAAGCACATTAATAAAGAGCTTTGCTGTTGGTTTTACTTGTAGTGAGAGGAGGCTAGTTCAGGATCTTTCTGTTCCCCTGTTCCTCCCTACCTTACCCCTTTAAGATTCTGTGAAGACACAAAGGAACATGTGACTGGTAACCATTCACTCAAGTTGCCTGAGACAGTCTGGCTTCATTCTCGTTTTCCTGGTGTAGTTACTAAGAGCTTCCCATTGCATTTTTGGGTGTGCCAGGGTTTGGAGAGTAAGTGCTTGGCTATCTTACATATGATTGTTGTTTGGAGACATAGATGCCTGAAGTAGATTATCTGTCCTTCAGAAGAACCTTTAAATCCAGAATTTTCTGGGGTTTTGGTTTCAGTGTCCGATGGAAAGAAGACAGCTGAATTGAAGGTGCACTGAAACGAGGGTGGGATGTGTAACTTCAACAGAGTTCTGCCATTGAGGTTGTAGGATGAGCTGCTGGGGCTCATCCACCTTTTCTCCCCAAATCTTTTGGTCTTTCTGTTCTTGGAACTGAAATGAGGATTGAAGACTGAGGTTATTAAAAAGAGTTCTGGGCGTCAGGGCAGGTGGAAGGCAATACTGAAGGGGAAAGTAGTTTGAGATAATGGTGGTTAAAAGGATGGTGGAGCCTGTAGTGACCCAGTGGTGTGTTAGGGATGAGAGTTAGGTCATGGATTATCTGTACACATTGGAGAAACACGGAAGATGCAAAGTGTGACCCAGATTTTAGGGAATATAGAAGTGGTATGTCATGTTTCCAAGATTGAAGACTGTTTAGTATTCCTACAGAAGACTTTTTCTGTGTGTTACTTAGGCCTCCAATCTCTGATTGTGCTCCCTCTGTGTTATAGAAGGTCCCTGTTGTGAAAGAGGAAGATGAACCAGAGGAAGAAGATGAAGAAGAGATGGGTCATGCAGAAACCTATGCAGAGTATATGCCGATAAAATGTATGTCATTGGGATCTGTCAAAATAATGAAAGACTTCCGGGTTCTTCTTGAATTTAAGTAACTTTCCCATACACGTTATTATCTATTAGGATCTGTCAATATTGGGTACCTCAGAATTTGACAAGAGCTTTGTAATAGATTTTGAACTATAATATGTTTTAAAATATATACATGAAAATTTGTGGGTTATTTTCCCTATGCAAACTTAGAAACTTAGAACTGTTTTGGGTTGAAGTCCTTTAAGAGTAAAAAAGCTTGGGTTTTATTTTGTTTCAAGGTAATTTTGCTCTTATTAGCAGTGATTATAAAATCATAATAAATTGCGGAGATACAAATCCATCTTCGCTTTCTATACTTTATACAAAGCATAAAAACATGGGAATCTTAGGGCGCCTGGGTGGCTCAGTTGTTAGGCGTCTGCCTTCAGCTCAGGTCATGATCCCAGGGTCCTGGGATCGGGTCCTTCATCGGGCTCCCTGCTCAGTGGGAAGCCTGCTTCTCCCTCTCCCACGCCCCTGCTTGTGTTCCCTCTCGCTGTCTCTCTCTCTGTTGAAAAAAAATAAAATCTTTAAAAAAAAAAAGTGGGAATCTTAAAAATAAAATGTGCTATTTATTTCAATGGTGTACATTAACACTTCTGCCCTTTTTTCCATAACAACCATGATTTATTTTTTTAGTGGCCACTATGTCAAATCAAAAATTAATAGGCTTTAGCTTTGATGTAAAAATGTTCACTTTTTCATTATATGGGGGTGATAAGATGAAAAAAATATATGGCTGGAATCCTTTATGTACTCTTGAGTTTCTATAAAAAGCCACTGATATTACTACGTAAACTCAAAATTTCTGTTTACCAACTACGTATCGACTTCAGGATCCCATAATTTCTGGTAATTTAAAATTAACTTTAGGGGGTGCTTGGCTGGCTCAGTTGGTTGAGTATGCGACTCTTGATCTCAGAGTCATGAGTTCAAGCCCCACGTTGGATATGGAGTCTACTTAAAAATAACGTATACATACGATAAACTTTTAAAAAATGAATCTTAGGTTGTGGTATCTGAAATGGGCGGTTTCCTTCACTCTCCCATAATAGTTTTCATAAAAGAATTGAAAGTTTATCTATGGCCCTTTAAACCGAGGTCAGCAAACTAAATTTAGACCATTGCCTGTTTAAGTTTTGCTGGAAAATAACCATGCCCCTGAGTTTATTTATTTATTGGCTATGGCTGCTTTTACATTGCTACAATGGCATTGTTCAGTAATAGACCAAATGCTTAGCAAAGCTGTAAATATTAATGCGTTCAAATAGATTTTTTTTTTTTTAAGATTTTATTTTATTTATTTGTCACGGAGATAGTGCACAAGCAGGGCGAGCAGCAGGCAGAGGGAGAAGCAGGCTCCCCACTGAGCAAGGAACCCGATGCGGGACTCGATTTCAGGACCCTGGGATCATGACCTGAGCTGAAGGCAGATGCTTAACCAACTGAGCCACCCAGGCGTCCCTCAAATAGATTTCCAAATTTAAGATTACGTTTTGTTGCTAATGGAGAACCTGGTGATATGAACTAAGTTGATATTTTTCTAGATTTTTTTAAATCAGCAGGTCTCTATTTAAACCATAAGTATTTGATAAGTAGGTCCTTTTATCAAATTTAAATAATAATTTACCACCTGTCAGTGCCTTTTTAGTATCCTGGAGTGTATAGTTAGTTACTTACTTTTATTTTCTCTGTGATAGCAAAAATATGGCAATATTATACAATAAAACTGGGAGCATTATTACCTAGAAAACTAAAATGAAGTATTTTAAAATTTCATTTAGTAAAAATTGGCCTACGTCATCCAGATGCTGTAGTGGAAACTAGTTCTTTATCAAGTGTTACTCCTCCTGATGTTTGGTACAAAACATCCATTTCTGAAGAAACCATTGATAATGGCTGGTTATCAGCATTACAACTTGAGGCAATTACTTATGCAGCCCAGGTAAGCAATATTTCATAACTACATACAATATATTTATTTTTTAATCCTAGTCCATGTAGTATAGTTGCTTTAACACAAAGGTAATTTTTCTTGAATGAAAAACTTGTGCTTGTGATTTTTACAAAAGTTTCATGTGTTAGAAAATTATTTATTTTTTTTATTTTAGAGAGCGTGCGTGAGCCAGGGGGAGGAGCAGAGGGAGAGGGATAAACAGACTCTGTGCTGAGCGTGGAGCCCAATGCAGGGCCTGATCCCATGACCCCGAGATCATGACCTGACCTGAAATCAAGAGTTGGACGCCTAACCTACTGAGCCACCCAGGTGCCCCTCGTGTGTTAAAAAATTAAAGGCGTAGCATGGATGCAGGGGGTTCATTTCTACTGGAAATGAAACATGTTATAACCTCTTTGGAATTCACTGGGGATGTGTATTAAAAATGTGGGGTGCCTGGGTGGCTCAGTTGGTTAAGTGTCAGACTCTCTGATCCACTCAGGTCATGATCTCACGGTCATGAGATCAATCCCTGCGTCGGACTCCGTGCTGGGTGTGGGGCCTACTTAAGATTCTCTCTCTCCTATCCCCACACCCGGCTCTCATGCATGTGCTTCCTCTCTCTTTTTAAATAAATAAATAATAAATAAAATAATAAGTAAATAAATAAGTTGAAAATACATATTGCCTATTGTGCCTGGCTGGCTCAGTCAATAGAGCAT
Source organism: Eumetopias jubatus (assembly GCF_037043125.1). Lineage (NCBI taxonomy): Eukaryota > Metazoa > Chordata > Mammalia > Carnivora > Otariidae > Eumetopias > Eumetopias jubatus. Next base: position 87,546,263 of record NW_028274822.1, on the reverse strand, counting down.
GACTTTTGATCCCGGGGTCATGAGTTTTAGCCCCACACTGATCGTAGAGCTTATTTGAAATGAAAAATACATATATATCCTTTGACCTAACAATTCCATTATTGGTAGTCTATCCGATAGAACTGTTAGATTAAGAATACATATATTAAGGAGATGGATGGATGGATGGATGACTGTTTGTTTTAGCTCTTTTAACCCTGCTTGCTGAATGCTAGAAAGGATCTAAAATCCCATACCCTGGTGGCTTTTTGAATGAACTGTGGTATTGTATGGGTGTTGTACTGGCTTTCAAAACCATGAATTAATTAGGCCAGTTTCTTGAGAGGACTTCTTTTGTACTCCACTTCTGTAAATAAGTGACAGCCGAACAGGTAACCATCCTCCATATTTATATGTGATGAAAAGTTTGTATTTGTCTATGCAGGCATTGAAAGAGACACAGAAGAATGCTCACCAATTTGTTAACTTCAGTAACATCAGTTACCTGGTGCATGTGAGTGTAGCCAGAAAGAATACATAGTAAATATAAAGAAAGTATCCATATTGAGCCAAACTGTGTGCCATTTGTATACACATAGATCACATTAATATATTCCTACAACAGTGTTTTAAAGACTGATCACCACAGTTATCTAAAGGAGTAGATTGATTATCAGCTTTCTCTTTTTCAGCAACATGAAACATTCCTACCTAATGGAGATCGTGCTGGCTTCTTAATAGGTGATGGTGCTGGTGTGGGAAAAGGAAGGACGATAGCAGGAATTATCTATGAAAATTACTTGTTGAGTAGAAAAAGAGCATTATGGTAAGTGCCAAAGACTGTGGAAACTTTATTTTGTGAATAGTTATTCCAGCATGTGAGATGGGTTTTAATGAGTAGGTGTATTTTTTTTTTTAAGTGTCAAGCCCTGTTTTTATTTATCCTGAATACTGCTAGATTGATGGAATTTGCATTTAATTTGTTTTTTTTTTCTTTTTTATGTGGCAGGTTCAGTGTTTCAAATGATTTAAAGTATGATGCTGAAAGAGATTTGAGGGATATTGGAGCAAAAAACATTTTGGTTCATTCATTAAACAAGGTATGAAAGTTTTCTATTTGGTTAGTCATTCAGTAAATATTGACTCATCAGTGAGATGGGAATAATAGTTTCTACTTTGTAGAGTTCTTGTGAGGATTAAGTGAATCATTTTACAGAAAGCATTGGTGAGTGCTAGCCATTCTTGTTGGTTTGTGGGTTACTGTGCATTGAGTACTATGCCAGGTACAGTTGTATTAGTGGCAACCAAAATAGGCCTTGTCTCTGTTGTTAAGGAGTTCTCAATTTTGGTGTTCTTTTTGTCTTTGTTTCTGAGGTAACCTTATATGGCTGAAACTCATAACTGAGTATAAGGATGCAGTGTGTAGTAAAGCTGTGTGGATAGGTAGTCACAGCACATAGGGAATTGTTGAGGCTTGGAGACTGATTTGGATATTTGTATATGCACTGGAGTTTTACATCTGTACCTTTGTTAAAACAATTCTGTCGAGTGGAAGAAAATGTGTCACAATATCTAAAGCGTAGTTTAATGTGATAGGAATCTTAAGGTTCATTTGGCAAATCTTTACTGACCTCTTATGTACTAAGAGCTGGAGTTGTACAATAGGCAGACTTATTTCCTGCAGGTACCTCTCTCTTAGCCTTTTGAAAATAAGTAAATATAGGGAGTCTGGGTGGCTCAGTTGGTTAAGCGACTGCCTTCGGCTCAGGTTATGATCCTGGAGTCCCAGGATCGAGTCCCACATCGGGCTCCCTGCTCAGCAGGGAGTCTGCTTCTCCCTCTGACCCTCTTCCCTCTCGTGCTCTCTCTCTCTCATTCTCTCTCTCTCAAATAAATAAATAAAAATCTTTAAAAAAAAATAAGTAAATATAAATCTACTTTCTGTGTGAGCCCTAGGTTGGTTCAGTGTTGCTCTGCTCATCATTGGCTTTTTTGGGTGGGTATGACTGGATTGGTAGGTAAAGTACTACGTCTTGAATGATTCCTCACAGCTCAAAACTAAAAACCTGTAACTGGCATCTAGAAATATTTTTGATTTCTTAGTCCGTTTAATTGAAGAAGGGTATATTAACTATTAATCATAATTCTTTATATATGCCTTAGAACTTAATTATAGTGACTTGACATACAGGAAGTGCACAATATTTTTGTAGTGTGAATATTGTGACTTTTTTTTCTTGGAGGGGGTTTGGTTTATAATCTTTTTTTTGTTGATAGAAGTTTTCTGAGGGGCACGTGGGTGGCTCAATCGGTTGAGCATCTGCCTTCGGCTCAGGTCATGATCCCAGGATTCTGGGTTCAAGCCTGTCATCGAGCTCCCTGCTCAGTGAGGAGTCTGCTCCCTCTGCCCTTCCCCCTGCTCAAGCACGCACACACTCTCTCTTTCTCAAATAAAATGAATAAAATCTTTTTAAAGAAAGTTTTTTGAGACTTTGATGAAAACTAGATCATTGTATCATGAAGTTGTGTGTGTATATATAAACATAGGTGCGTGCATGCATGTGTGTGTGTGTATACATATGTAGAAGTTTTGTGTGTGGTCTTAGGGGCTCTTTTGACTTCCCTAAAAACCTGTGATGGACCCACCAATTCCCTGCTGTAGAAATTTGGGTGGGATAGATTTTTCAGAGAGAAAAGCGTATATGTTAAATTCTTCTTTTTTCTTTTTTAGTTTAAATATGGAAAAATTTCTTCCAAACATAATGGGAGCGTGAAAAAGGGTGTTATTTTTGCTACCTATTCTTCCCTTATTGGTGAAAGTCAGTCTGGCGGTAAATATAAAACTAGATTAAAACAACTTCTGCATTGGTGCGGTGATGACTTCGATGGAGTGGTATCCTTTACAACAAATGTTTTTAATTTTTCTTTATTTCTTTATTTTCTCTTTATGTTTTTTAATGACACAAAAGTGAATGTGAGGATAAACATTTAAAATTACATCTTGAGATTAACTGAAATTGCTTGGATGAGAGCTTTAATGACTTCCCAGTGTCCAAGGGGGAGTCTTTTTTCTAGCTGTCATATAAAAGGCCAATATTTAAGCTCCTGGTTTAGGAAAATGTTAATAGGTGTGGGAAGTGATGAATACTGTATTCCACTTTTGGGGATTCATACTGCATATTACATAGTAAAGCACCTGAGAAGACTAAGGGGACAAAAACTGAACTTACTGATTTCCAGACCTATTTGCTCATGGCAGACCTTTTCACTGTCATGCATGAGGAATGTTTTTCAAACAGTGATTAAGTTAGTCACCAGTTGTACTTCTACTTAGAAAATTTGCCAGAATTGTCTGTGTGGTGGACATTTCTTGCCACAGTGGATTCATTCTTCCATTCTAATTAAGAATTAAATATCCGGTCAATATAAATACCAAAATTAGTGGTTGCCTCTCAGACTTGAGAGGGAGGGGTGATGTCAAGGAGAGGCACATAGAGGGCTTCATTTATGTTTGTAATCTTAAAAAGAAATCAGTTGGAGGCAAATATGGTAAAATGTTTAGGTTTGACAAAGCCTTGTCAAAGGGTTTGTAATGATGTAATGATGGGCTTGTTGGTGTTATTTTAAAAAGTTAATGCTCAGGGGCTTATTATCAGCAGCATCTCTTCCCCTCCTGATTGTCTTGAATTTAGCCCACTCTACCACCCCAGAAATTTGGGATGTTTCCCAAGGCCTTGAAATAAACATTAAATTTTCCTTAAAGATTAGAGATACTTGCTACTGTGTTACGTTCCTTAATTCATTCTGTACAGATAGTGTTTGATGAATGTCATAAAGCAAAAAACTTATGTCCTGTTGGTTCCTCAAAGCCAACCAAAACAGGCTTAGCAGTTCTAGAGCTTCAAAACAAATTGCCAAAGGCCAGAGTTGTTTATGCTAGTGCCACTGGTGAGTTGTTATTTTATTTGAAAGGTTTGTGTAGGTTATTTTTTCAGCTATAAAATTTTTTGTTTCGGGATTTTTCAGGTGCTTCTGAACCACGAAACATGGCCTATATGAACCGTCTTGGAATATGGGGTGAGGGAACTCCATTTAGAGAATTCAGTGATTTTATCCAAGCAGTAGAACGGAGGTAAAGCAATTTACAGTATACACTATTTGTTCTCGGTTACAGTCTAAAAGAGGTGTTACCGCTAAAGCCTTTCCCACTTATATTAAAGCCCTACTATATTTAATGATAGTTACTGTGTGTTTTAATTTTATTCAGAGGTGTTGGTGCCATGGAAATAGTTGCTATGGATATGAAGCTTAGAGGAATGTACATTGCTCGACAGCTGAGCTTTACTGGAGTGACCTTCAAAATTGAGGAAGTTCTTCTTTCTCAGAGCTATGTGAAAATGTATAACAAAGCAGTCAAGCTGGTGAGAAGTTTTTTCTTAATTCCTAGTATTTTTAATGTCTCTCAGCCCACAAGAATATATTTTGCTATAACACAACAGATAAGGTACTAGATCCTTAGTTTCCTAATTTTCTAAGCTTTCTCTTTGTTAAAGTAATTTATTATTTTTTTTTCCAGCACTAGAAGTCCAATGCGCTATCCATTGCGCCACAGAGCCTGTTATTTTTTTTTCCAAAGATTTATTTATTTGACAGCGAGAGAGGGAACACAAGCAGTGGGGGGAGGGGCAGAGGGAGAGGGAGAAGCACGATGTGGGGCTTGATCCCAGGACTCTGGGATCATGACCTGAGCCGAAGGCAAACTGGCTTAATGACTGAGCCACCCAGGTGCCCCAAAGTAATTTATTTTAAAAAACCATTTGTGGGGCGCCTGGGTGGCTCAGTCATTAAGTGTCTGCCTTCGGCTCAGGTCATGATCCCAGGGTCCTGGGATCGAGCCCCACATCGAGCTCCCTGCTCGGCAGGAAGCCTTCTTCTCCCTCTCCCACTCCTCCTGCTTGTGTTCCCTCTGTCGCTGTGTCTCTCTCTGTAAAATAAATAAATAAAATCCTTAAAAAAAAAAAAAAAACTGTTGTAATGGGGCGCGTGGCTGGCTGAGTCAGGAGGGCATGCGACTCTTGATCCTTGTAGTGATTTCGAGCCCCATGTTGGGTGTAAAAATCACTTAAACTTTTTTTTAAAAAGCCATTTATTTAAGTTGCATAATTTTAAAAATTACAATGTAACTATTCCCTGAAATGACTCTAGTAGCTACTAAGAATTTAGAGGCAACTCTGTATGAGTATCTTGAAAAACATTTGTTTAGAGATTCCCAAGTTACTGAAGATGGTTCATTAAAATAATGTTAAGTAGTTAAATTAATGTTAAGTAGTCTTGCACCTACCATTATTTTCTTGAATCAGTCATTTTTAAGTAATTCACACTCATAGATGAAATGTCTAAAATACCGATTATGCATCTTCAGTGGGTCATTGCCAGAGAGAGATTTCAGCAAGCCGCAGATCTGATTGACGCTGAGCAACGCATGAAGAAATCCATGTGGGGTCAGTTCTGGTCTGCGCATCAGAGATTTTTCAAATACTTGTGCATAGCGTCCAAAGTTAAAAGGGTTGTGCAACTAGCTCGAGAAGAAATCAAGAATGGAAAAGTAAGTTGGACACATTGAGAGATTTATTCTTTGGTTATATTTCCTAGTCTTTTGGGTGTTCAGACTTTCTACTTGTAAAGCCTGTTCTTTCTGAGAGAGAGTTAAAGTATTGACGTAGTAAGACTTTAAAATCTATGGGTTTTTTTTTTTGTTTCGTTTTTAAGATTTTTATTTATTATTTGACAGACACAGCAAGAGAGGGAATACAAGCCAAGGGGAGTGGGGGAGGAAGAAGCAGGCCCCCCGCCAAGCGTGGAGCCCAGTGTGGGGCTTGATCCCAGGACCCTGGGACCATGATCTGAGCTGAAGGCAGACGCCTAACAACTGAGCCACTCAGGCGCCCCTAAAATCTATGTTTTTTAAAAGAAAATAAAAGCAGTGCCTATTGATGTAGAATTTAGGTAGCTCAAAAAATATATAAAGAAATAAATCGCTGTAATTTGGCCATCATCCATAGATACAACTATTGCTGATGTGTGGGCGTAGATTGCCATACGGTTTTTTTCTTTTTAGCAATATATATATATATCTATATCTATTTAAAGTACAAAGAACTGAGGCAGGGACTTCAATTGATGTCCACTGCTGTAATTTTATTTCCTAGCTAGGTTTTTTACACATAACATGCCCCAGATATATGTAGAATAAATAAATGAGCACACATGTGCAATAATGGGTCATTCTTGGGGCACCTGGGTGGCTCTGTCATTAAGCGTCTGCCTTCGGCTTAGGTCATGATCCCAGGGCTCTGGGATCGAGTCCTGCATTGGGCTTCCTGCCTTCTCCCTCTCCCACCTCCCCACTGCTTGTGTTCCCTCTCTCGCTGTGTCTCTCTCTGTCAAATAAAGTCTTAAAAAAAAAAAGTCATTCTTGTTTGAAATCTTTTTTTTAAGCTAAATATTTAAAATAGGTCCTAAGAAACTACATGCATAGTTTTATTTATAATTTTATTTTTCTCTCCAGTGTGTTGTAATTGGTCTGCAATCAACAGGAGAAGCTAGAACATTAGAAGCCTTGGAAGAGGGTGGAGGAGAATTAAATGATTTCGTTTCAACTGCCAAGTAATGTTTTTGGTTTTGAGTTTTTATTTAGATTAGTTTAAGTGTTGGTATTTCCTGGAGGCCGAAGTTTTGATTCATTTCTGATCTTCGTTTTTGCATTCTGTGCATGTGCATCAGTGTATCTATTGGAAAACAGTAACATAGAAGTACTCGATTGTTAAGCATTTTGACCATATTGTGCCCAGTATTTGGACTACTGGAAAGGTGTGATTTTTGTCTTATAGATCTTGGAAATCTGTGAGAGCTTGGATTAGTTTCAGTTTCAGTTTGAGCTTTGTGTGTTTGAAATTACCATTATCCAGAGGAGCAATACGTATAGTTTGCCCTTAAGTTTAGTTATCTGTAGTATAAAAATCGTAGACAGTCATGAGAATTTTAAAAAGAAGATATAGGCATTGTTTTCAGTTTATTTGCCTACCCTGCCAATTTTAACTCTAATAGTAAAATTAGCAAAATAATCTTTGCCCCACTGTACTATCTCTTGTGTTAGGAGATATATTCAAGTGGCTCCTTTTAAGATGGATATAATTCAGAACTGCTTCTAAAAGCAAAACATGGTATCTACTAATCTTTTTCTATACTTGTGTGCCTATTACTGCATTGTTTAAAATGATAGGAACTAGTCACATACGCCTGTCAGTGGCTAGTCCAACATTGAGATGTGCTGTGAATATAAAATACAAGACTTACAAAAAAAGTAATGTTTTACATCTCACTGATTGCATGTTGAAGTGATACACTGATACATGATTCTAATCTCTATCCTGAAATACATCATTAGAAAAATGTTCGGGGCACCTGGGTGGCTCAGTCGGTGAAGCATCTGCCTTCAGCTCAGGTTGTGATCCCAGGGTCCTGAGATCAAGCCCTGTGTCGGGCTCTCTGTCAAATAAATAAATAAAATCTTTTTTTTTTTTTTTTTTTTAAGATTTATTTATTTGACAGAGGGAGACACAGTGAGAGAGGGAACACAAGCAGGGGAAGTGGAAGAGGGAGAAGCAGGCTTCCTGCGGAGCAAGGAGCCGGATGCGGGGCTCGATCCCACGACTCTGGGATTGTGACCTGAGCCAAAGGCAGATGCTTAATGACTGAGCCACCCAGGCGCCCCAAATAAAATGTTTAAAAAAAAAAAAGTTTCTCCAGTTTTCTTTAACTTTTTAATGTAACTACTAGAAAATGTAAACGTCGCATATTTGGCTGGGCTTGAACTATATTTCAATTCAACAGCCTTTGCCTAGAATATTAAATTTGTTTCAGCTGGATTATCAATATTTTGTAGTATTAAACAGTATATTTATTTTTAAGAAACATGTTTTAAAGAATATATTTTTAAATTTTATTTGAGAGAGAGAGCATGCAAGCACTCACGGGGAGAGGGGCAGAGGGAGAGAACCTCAAACAGACTCCCTGCTGAGCATGGAGCCTGGCAGGGGGCTTGATCCCACAACCCATGAGATCATGACTTGAGCCAAAACCGAGAGTTGGATGCTCAACTGACTGCACTACCCAAGCACCGCATAAGAATATATTTAGTAAGATTTTATATATAATTGTTTTGCAGACTGAACCACTAATTGTCACTTATTCTCTTGTATAGAGGAGTGTTGCAGTCACTTATTGAAAAACACTTCCCTGCTCCAGACCGGAAAAAACTTTATAGTTTGCTAGGAATTGATTTGACAGCTCCAAGTAACAATAGTTCACCAAGAGATAGTCCTTGTAAAGAAAATAAAGTAAAGAAGCGGAAAGGTGGGTTCTTTTCTTTAAATGATGTTGAAAATAGTAAAAATTTGAGCATTTTGAAGCAGGTATATTTTGGGATTGAGCTTGCCTGCCTTTTAAATTGGCATGTGGTTGCATATTTTCACTGTCGCTTGTGTAGTTTTAAATGCACAAGTGACAGTTTGGTGCTAGGCACTATGTTAAGCACTGGCCTTCTATTATCTCATTTAACCCATAAGGACTCCATATGAAAATAGGTCTTATTTTTTGTTTTCTAGACAGAGGACACAAAGGCACAGAAAGATTAAAAGTTTAAGGAATCTTCCCAGGTTTACACCATTAGTGGGCAATATATGGAAAGCAAAATCTGGGCCTTGCTGTTGTTAAAGCTGCATATGCATATACACATACAGTGTTTTTATAGTCTTCTTTAAAGAGGCATTCATAATTAAGAATTATTTCATTCTTAGGGATACACTCAGTGCTTATTAGATGTTTTATCATAGCCAACTTGGATTTGTGTTAAGATGCTTAGTAAGCTGTTCAGCTTTCAGAAGTTAACTTCACAGGCTTTCTTCAAGATGGTGATAACTTCTATGGGAACAGCTGTCTGTGATGCTGGGTGTGTTCTAAACGCAGTGGCTGACACTTTAACCTTATTTCATCTGTTCTAAGAAGGACAGTTTTTTACATTTTTAATATACTTGAAAGTGGATTGGTTATTATAATTGACAATACTTTTTTATTGTGGCAAAAAAAGTAATGCTGTGTTTTAGAATCAGTGACATCTTAAAATGGTTACGTGGTCATGTTTCTCTTTCCTAAATTATGTTCTTTCTACCATTTGTCTTGTTAATAGGTAAACTTTCAATGGTTTGTTCCAGATGTCTTTGTCTTCTTGTTTTCCTTTTTTTTTTTCCCCTCTTTTTAGAGAGGGGGAGAGAGCACATTCCTGTGAGTGGTAGGGAGGGGCAGAGGCAGATGGAAAGAGAGAGAATCTTAAGCTGGCTCCATACCCAGCGTGGAGCCCAACTCAGGGTTCGATATCACCACGCTATCATGACCTGAGCCAAAACCAAGAGTTGAACACTTTACCGACTGAGCCACCCAGGCACCTTCCAGATGTCTTCCCTGAATACTCAATAAAATAATTCAAATCAGCACCTTGTTTGACTCTTTACAAATACAGTTTTATAGATTTGTTTAAATATTCCATAGATTACTTTTTAAAGTATTTTATTTTTTAACTATTCTATAAACCTGTAATTATTAGGCCTCTGCTCTCAACTGTTCACCACTGAAATGTGAAAATGCTGGAGATTGTGTCCTGAATTTATTTTGAAATGTGCACTTAAAGGCAGTCTTGAATTTGTATTTACGTGCCTAATTTCTTCTTAATAATTGAACATAACCTGATTTCTTAGGGAAATCTAAAAGGTTAACACTTGTGAAATTTATACACTTAAAATGTTTTTCCTGTATATTTCTCACTTGAACTCTTGAACTAAATGTAGTTTTCTAGATCTTTAGAAGAGTGTGTTTGGACTGACTGTCTTGTTTTGGGTTTGAGGGTAGGTGAAGAAATAACTCGAGAAGCCAAAAAAGCACGAAAAGTAGGTGGCCTTACTGGTAGCAGTTCCGATGATAGTGGAAGTGAATCTGACGCATCTGATCATGAAGAAAGTGACTATGAGAGCTCTAAAAACATGAGTTCTGGAGATGACGATGATTTCAACCCGTTCAGAGATGAGTCTAGTGAGGATGATGAAGATGGTAAGTTCGTCAGTATATTAAATGTTAATGAAAGGATAGTTATTTCTGTGTGTTTGAAATGGGATATTGTATTAAAACCTGTTTTTTGGGGGCACTGGGTGGCTCAAGTCAATTAAGCGTCTGCCTTTGGCTCAGGTCATGTGCTCAAGCCCCGCATCGTGCTCCCTGCTCCATGGGGGGGGCCTGCTTCTCCCTCTCCCTCCACTTGCCACTCCTCCTGCTTGTGCTCCCTCTCTTTCTGTCACATAAATAAAATCTTTAAAAATAAATAAATAAAACCTGTTTTTTCCCCAGTGCAGTACAGATCATTGCACAGAATCTAATCTTTGCTTAGTGGAGAACTCCTCCCCAAGCTTGTCTGTCTTTTGGTAGTTTAGCTCATTTGTGTGAGATAGTGGCCTCAGTTTTATGCAGTGATTTATTATTACTAGATTTTTATTTATCCAGAGAGAGTGAGAGAGAGAGTAGGGGGAGGAGCAGAGGGAGAGAGAGAAGCAGACTGCGCTGGGTGTGGAGCCCGACATGGGGCTCGATCTCACCACCCTGATATCATGACCTGAGCCGAAACCAAGAGTCAGACACTCAACTGACTCAGTCACCCAGCCACCCAGTCACTCGTGCAGTGATTTTTAACCTCATACTATGGAATTGTACCTTATAGTGTATTGGATATTATTGGACCACTGAAGTTGGTGATGATTTATAAGTTACCAGTTAATACAGAAAATTCAAGGGTTGTTTCCTTTGAAGATTCAGCTTCTTTTACAAATGATTTGACACATATCTTTCCTTAACTTTCAGATCCCTGGTTAATCAGAAAAGATCACAAAAAAAGCAAAGATAAAAAAAAAAAGAAAAGTATAGATCCAGATTCTATTCAAAGTGCCTTATTAGCATCAGGTCTTGGATCAAAACGACCTAGTTTTTCATCTACACCGGTAATTTTGCCTGCTCCTAACAGTGCACCAGGTATCTATGGGGAAGCTTGCTTTGTCTGTTGAAATGTACTTTTAAAACGTACTTAAACTTTGTACTGATTTTTAACAAATGTACTTTATCTAGCTAACAGTAACACCAACAGTAACAATAGCCTTATAACAAGTCAGGATGCTGTGGAAAGGGCCCAGCAGATGAAGAAAGACCTACTTGATAAACTAGAGAAATTAGCTGAAGACCTCCCTCCTAATACCCTGGATGAACTTATTGATGAACTTGGTGGCCCTGAGAATGTTGCTGAGGTAAATATGACTTGGTCAGGGCTGTGTCTTCGTCCCTTTTTTTGGTTAGAATGAGTAATATTTTGGGTATCATCACGTAATTGTCTTAATTTTCTCTTAGATTTTAGAACCTTCGTTCTCTGTCATCCTAGAGTCAGTGAATTCTTGTCCTTAGCATCTGTGTGTTTACTCAACACACTGATCTGTTATTGTACCTGTCACGCAGCCTCTGTGATCATTGCCACATACCTGCTTTGTCTGCTGGAATTGAAACCTTTCAAAAACCAGACTGTGTTGCAGTGTTCTCTCCCTGACACGGCAAGCTGCACCGTGCATGTCGGCTTCATCATCCCCGTCTCTCCCACCAAGTTTCTCTAATGCAGGGGTCCTGTGCTTCCTGCCTCTTAATCAGGTACCTTAACTGTAAGTGACTCTGTTTGGCTTTGCAGATGACTGGTCGCAAAGGGAGGGTTGTAAGCAATGATGATGGAAGCATATCTTATGAGTCGAGATCGGAACTTGATGTCCCTGTGGAAATACTAAATATCACGGAAAAACAAAGATTTATGGATGGAGATAAGGTATGTTTTTCTGGAATGCTGTTCTTTCTTTCCTTTTTTTTTTTTTAAGATTTGATTTATTTGAGAGAGAAATAACACAAGGGGGGAGAGGGCCCAAGGGAGAAGCAGACTCCCCACTGAGCAGGGATCCCCATGTGGGACTTGATCCTGGGACTCCAGGATCATGACCTGAGGCAAAGGCAGTTGCCCAACCGAGCCACCCAGGCGCCCTGTGGAATGCTTTTCAATGAAAAATACAATATCCGTATATTTAAATGAATATTTAGGGTTTTTTTCCTTCTAAAAGAAATTGTGTTGAATGTTGTTATTCTATAATTTTTAATAATTGCCTATAATCACTGAACATGTTACACATTTTCATTTTTTCACAAATTGAATGTAATAAACTATTGTGCACAGAATTAGATGTGGCTCTTAATAACTTTGGAGGCTTTTTAAATTTTTAATCAGAGCATTAAAATACTGTGTTCTCTTAGGACGTCTTAGTAGATTCATATCTAATGCTACTGTCCAGTGTCAGTCTAATTTTGACTCTAGAAATATATTTAAGCATACCCAGATTACTACTGTCCTTTGGTTTTGCTGTTTCTCTTACTGCTCTGACATGTCACATTAGGATGATCATTCTGAATGATGTGTAGATTGGCTTGCATACCTCACCACTGTAGAGACCTTGGTTGCTGCCAGAGGCTTTTTGTATACTCTTCAGGAAATGTCAGTCAGTTTTGAGATTCTCAGGCTAGTTCTTCCCCATTTACTTGGAATTGCCATAAGCGTTTGCTGATGAGATTTCTAAAAAATAGGAGTACCACTTAAACTTAATTCCTTAGTTTAAACGGTAAAATAAAATCTCTACTTAACCATATATTTCTTTATATTTCAGTGAGTTTTTCTGCAACTAAAAAAAGGATAGTTACACTATCAAAGTTGTCTTTATTCTTTTTTTAAAGATTTTTTGGGGGCGCCTGGGTGGCTCCGTCGTTCAGCGTCTGCCTTCGGCTCAGGTCATGATCCCGGGGTCCTGGGATCGAGCCCCGCATCGGGCTCCCTGCTCCGCGGGAAGCCTGCTTCTCCCTCTCCCACTCCCCCTGCTTGTGTTCCCTCTCTCGCTGTCTCTCTCTGTCAAATAAATAAACTATTTTTTAAAATAGTTTATTTTAAAAAACAAATATTTTTTTTTTATTTGAGAGACTGAGCATGAGCAGGGGGCAGGGGCAGAGGGAGAAGGACAGACTCCCCACAGGCTTGGGGCTCAATCCCAGGACCCTGAGGTCATGACCTGAGCCGTAGTCAGACCCTTAACCAACTGAGCCACCCAGGCGCCCCCAAAGTTACCTTTTATAAATATATTTAATAGCTTGTGTTACATTTTTTTTTAAGATTTATTTATTTACTTTAGAGAATGAGAGTGCATGGGTGAGAATGGTGGCGGGCGGGGGTGGAGGGAGAGAGAATCTCCAGCAGACTTCCCGCTGAGCATGGAGCCCAAGCACTGGGCTTGCTCTCATGACCCGGAGATCATGACCTGAGTCGAAATCAAGAGTTTGGATGCTTAACTGACTGAGCCACCCAGGTGCCCTTCATGTTACATGTTTTAAAGATTGTAGGTAGAGGTATTATCAGTTGTGTTACATAACTTTGTTTCATGAATTTATGCCCAGGTGCATTACAGTTGTATTAGTTGGAATTAGTTTTAGCTGTTAAGTGACAGGAAATTCAAACTCGTATTGACTTAAAGGAGGTAGAAAATTTCTTCCATGTACAAGTTTGAGTAGGTAAACCAGTGCTGTTGTGGCTCTTTGAAGATAATGCTACTTCTGTCTTATTCCTTTAACATGTGAGGATTTTCAAGTTACATATTTCAGGTTCAGTCATTATACCTCTATATTTCACATAGCAGAGAGGAGGAAAGAAGAGAAGGACACGTCCTTGACTTTTAAGGACATTTCTTAAATGTTCATACCATCTACACCCTACTGGAGTATGCCCACAATTAGCTGCAGGGGAAAGTGAGAAATGTAGTCTTGATTCTCAGCAGCCATGTACCTGCCTAAACTTGGGGGGGGGGTATAATTTAGGAAGAAGGGGAGAATAGGTATTGGTGGGCCACTAGTACTCTAAGAACTTTATTTAGGGTACTCGCCTACTTGTCTTTGTGCAGAGGTGATCATTTTCCCCCTTATATTTGATACAGAATATTGCTATTATCTCAGAAGCCGCCAGTTCGGGTATTTCATTACAAGCGGATCGGAGAGCTAAAAATCAAAGGCGAAGAGTTCATATGACTTTGGAATTACCCTGGAGTGCTGATAGAGCAATTCAGCAATTTGGTAAGTTCCTACATTGAATTTCACTTAATAGATGGCTAGGAATCATTGGGGAAATGTGTACACATCAAAACCTATATTTAATGTCAGATATCTTAAAACGTGACATAGATTTTGGAGCTGTTTGTGTATTACATATAAAACTATAGAATACATGAATACATTTCTTACCTGTTTTAAGAAATGTAAAAGATTTTTGTTGGATTTCTTGGAGTTTCTGGCATTATATCTCAAAACAGCGTTCCTCGGGAGTACCTTCATTATCGATCTTCAGGATGTATGTGGTCTTTGTCAGAGCACCTGCCACCTCATGTCCTTTTCAGCCCTCGGTGGCCTTAGGGCATATTGCTCTTCCCTTGCCTTACATGTTCCTGTCCCTGTGACCTGATGACTTAAAAGAACAATTTTTGGGTCTCCTGGGCAGCTCAGTTAGTTTAGCATCCAACTCTTGATTTTGACTCAGGTCATGATCTCTGGGTCATGGGATTAAGCCCTGCGTCGGGCTCTGTGCTCAGCGGGGAGTCTAGTTGAGATTCTTTTCCTCTGCCTATCTTCCCCCTCCCCAGACCGTGTGTGCATTCTCTCTCTCTCCAAATTAAAAAAAAAAAATTTTTTTTTGAAGAATCCAGAGCAGCTGTGCTTCAGCACCATTGTGGGGGGTAATAATATGTTTATCATTGAACAGTTCCGTGGCAGTTTCTGTTCTTTGTAAGGAGGAGAATTGTTCTGAATATGGATGTTAGTCAATTCAGTTTTTTTTATTTTGTACCTTTGGGGGAGTTACAGTAATTGTCCTTCCTTTATTTGTTTAAGATTTTACCTATTTATTTGACAGAGAGCGAGCACGAGTGGGGAGGAGGGGGGCTAGGGAGGGGCAGGTCTCCCCGCTGAGCAGGGAGCCTGATGCGGGACTCAATCCTAGGACCCTGGGATCATGACCTGAGCCGAAGGCAGCCGGGTAACCGACTGAGCCACCCAGGTGTCCAGTAATTGTTACATTCTTTAATTTTTCCTCTTACGGGTTTCTGAATACCATCTTAGTGTTAAGATGCTAGGAATAGATTTCAGAGTACTCTTTGTCTAGTGAACACAGTATTTTTAATGTCTTTACAGGACGAACTCATAGATCAAACCAAGTTACTGCTCCCGAGTATGTGTTTCTGATTTCTGAATTGGCAGGGGAACAAAGATTTGCTTCTATTGTTGCTAAAAGACTTGAGAGCTTGGTAAGTTCTTGGGTTGTGTAGTTGTGTGTAAAAGATGGTGAATACAACCTGTCGTCTTTGCCTTGATTGGAAATTTTATGTCTTGATAGGGAGCGCTTACACATGGTGACAGAAGAGCAACAGAATCTAGAGATCTGAGCAGGTTCAATTTTGATAATAAGGTACATTTCAGCTTTCAGTATCTCTGGTATTTTGTGTTGTTTGGTGTCTGTGGTGAACAAAAACGGAAAGTGGTTACTGTTTAAAACTTAAAACTACCTCTTCTTACGGTTTCACTGTAAAATGATAGCATCCTGTAAGATTTTCACATATCAGATCTTTGGTGGTCAACTCTGCAGTATAATCCTATTTTCATTCCTGTTAGAAAATAGGAATATAATAAATCCTTGTGAATGAATCAAGTGTGAATTTCCAGAAATGAAATTATTTACTGAACATCTGTTGTGTGCATAGGTGTGAACTAGGCACTAGGCCATATAGTATATAATATATATAAAAAGATAATTGAGTCCTGCTATTTCTGAATCTTTGGTACCATAATAGTTTTTATAGTGTTCAGTTGGTCATGTGATTGAAATGTATCCAAATGCTGACTAGTTAAATTTTTTTGTTTTTTTTTATTGCAGTATGGAAGAAATGCTTTAGAAATTGTCATGAAATCCATTGTCAACCTAGATTCTCCTATGGTATCACCACCTCCAGACTACCCTGGAGAATTCTTTAAAGGTAACTTTTAAAAATAAAGAAGAGGAAAATGAGTACTAGTAGTACTCATCAAAAGTAGGCACTAAAACCTTTTTTTTTTTTAATTAACATACAATGTATTACTTGTTTGGGGTACAGGTCTGTGATTCATCAGTTTTACACAATTCACAGCGCTCTCACCATAGCACATACCCTCCCCAATGTCCATCAGCTAGCCACCCCATCCCTCCCACCCCTCTTCACTCCAGCAACCCTCAGTTTGTTTCCTGAGATTGAGTCTCTTATGGTTTGTCTCTCTCTCTGGTTTCGTCTTCTTTCATTTTTCCCTTCCTTCCCCTATGATCCTCTGTCTTGTTTCTCAAATTCCACATATCAGTGAGATCATATGACAATTGTCTTTCTCTGATTGACTTATTTTGCTTAGCATAATACCCTCTAGTTCACCCAGATCATTGCAAATGGCAAGATTTCATTTTTTGATGGCTGCATAATATTTCATTGTATATATGTACCACATCTTATTTATCCATTCATCTGTTGATGGACATCTGGGCTCTTCCCATAGTTTGGCTATTGTGGACATTGCTGCTATAACCATTGGGGTGCATGTGCCCCTTAGGATCACTACATTTGTATCTTTGGGGTAAATACCCAGTAGTGCAATTGCTGGGTTGTAGGGTAGCTCTATTTTAACATTTTGAGGAACCTCCATACTGTTTTCCAGAGTGGTTGCACCAGCTTGCATTCCCACCAACAGTGTAGGAGGGTTCCCCTTTGTCCGCATCCCCGCCAGCATCTGTCGTTTCCTGACTTGTTAATTTTAGCCATTCTGACTGGTGTGAGGTGGTATCTCATTGAGGTTTTGTTTTGTATTTCCTTGATGCCGAGTGATGTTGAGCACTTTTTCATGTGTCTGTTGGCCATTTGGATGTCGTCTTTGCAGAAATGTCTGTTCATGTCTTCTATCCAGTTCTTGATTAGATTATTTGTTCTTTGGGTGTTGGGTTTGATAAGTTCTTTATAGATTTTGGATAAAACATCTTCTGACATGTGCTTTTGTTTTTCATTTTCTTTGGATATAAACTGTATAAAAATTTAGAAATTAAAGTTTAATAGACACCTAAGTTGGCCTCTTATAATCAGTAGATTATTAAATTTCATTCATATGAAGTATTTTATGCTCTTGACAGTTTATTACATGTTAATACTAGATTAGTAGAAGAAAGTGGTTTTGTTAGATTAATTTAAAATTCTATGCCAGACAGTTTTTAAAATTTAATTTTAAAGTACCGAGGTAAATAGTCTGTGGAGGTTGGCATAGGGTGTAGATAAAACAAAATTGGCTGTGTATTCATAGTTAAAACTGTGTGATGGATACATGTATATGATTCATAGAATGTTCTGTTTACATTTGTATGTTTTTGGAAATTTCCATATTAAAGAAAAATCCAGCATATGCTATAGAAACTCTTTGACCTATCTCTCAAATTGGTAGAATATATTTTGCCCATAAATGTAAGTAGTCTAGATGGTTTGATTTTTTTTAAAGATTTTATTTTTTAGAGAGAGAATGAGAGAGAGAGAAAGCACATGGCGGGGGGAGGGT
This sequence comes from Eumetopias jubatus, assembly GCF_037043125.1. Taxonomy (NCBI): domain Eukaryota; kingdom Metazoa; phylum Chordata; class Mammalia; order Carnivora; family Otariidae; genus Eumetopias; species Eumetopias jubatus. The sequence goes on along the minus strand of NW_028274822.1, from coordinate 87,528,461 downwards.
CAGAGGGAGAAGCAGACTCGCTGCCGAGCAGGGAGCCCGATGCGGGACTCGATCCAGGGACTCCAGGATCATGACCTGAGCCGAAGACAGTCGCTCAACCAACTGAGCCACCCAGGCGCCCTTGAGTTTTGATAATTTATTTTAAAATTCAGGAAGCTATGAAAATATTTTGGAAAATAGGTAGATGTAAGATACTTGAAACACTATCATTGTAGAGTTAGGACTTTTCACTAGAAAGTCCTTTCCAGTCGGAAACCAGTATTTAGTATTGGTGCAAGCCACATTGACATACTGATGGCATTAACAAAGCAAAAGAAACCCAGTAAAGACTTTTTTGTCTTTTTCTTCCATTTCCTTTCCTCTCTGCTTTTCTTTTGTTGTTTTTAAAATGACTCCGTTTACTTTTTTTTTTTAAAGATTTTATTTATTTATTTGAGAGAGAGAGAATGAGAGACAGAGCACAAGAGGGAAGAGGGTCAGAGGGAGAAGCAGACTCCCCGCCGAGCAGGGAGCCCGATACGGGACTCGATCCCGGGACTCCAGGATCATGACCTGAGCTAAAGGCAGTCGCTTAACCAACTGAGCCACCCAGGCGCCCCGACTCCGTTTACTTGTAATTTTAAGATTACATGTTACTAGAGGCACCTGATTGGCTCAGTTGGCATAGCGTGTGACTCTTGATCTCAGAGGTGTGAGTTCAAGCCCCGTGTTGGGTTTTGTAGAGATTACCTAGAAATAAAATCTTTAAGAAAAATAAATTATGAGTTACTTACTGTAAGTAAGAGTCTGTGTTCTCCCCTTAATCCCCACCTTCCATTCTCACCTGCTGAGGTCACAAATGTTGACAGTCTGAACCAGGGGCAGCCTGGCACATCTTTTCTCCATGTTTGTTTAAACACAGCTTTTCTTTTAAATGTTGCTAATATTACTTTAATATTACTTACAGTGTACTTTTCTCATTTCATATCTCCTAGACAGACACCTCTTACAATCCAGTACCTGTAGCACTAACATTTTTTTTTTTTAAGTGCACAGCAACATTTTTTTTTAAAGATTTTATTTATTTGAGAGAGAGAGAGAATGAGAGATAGAGAGCACAAGAGGGAAGAGGGTCAGAGGGAGAAGCAGACTCCCTGCCGAGCCTGGAGCCCATTGTGGGACTCGATCCCGGGACTCCAGGATCATGACCTGAGCCGAAGGCAGTCACTCAACCAACTGAGCCACCCAGGCGCCCAGCACTAACATTCTTTTTAATAGTTGCATAATATTCTGCAGCTGGCTTATACAGTAGTTTCTTTTTTTAATCATTCCCTTATTGGTATTCAGGTGGTTTTCAATTTTTTTGCACCATCACAAACAGTGCTGAAATTATATGGCTATTCTATATAGATTGGTTTCCAAAAGGAGGATTTTTGGTTACACCGTTGTCACCTGCAGAATCTAAACAGTTTTGTGCATGTAGCAGAGTATTAGCTGATTTATTAAATTTGTAAGTAGGATATGATAATGCTTCCTTTTCTGTTGACCCTTTTCTCTTAACGCCCTTATTCTGTAAGTCTGGGTTGGAACCTGAACATACGTATTAAAGAGCCCCATAGGGGCGCCTGGGTGGCTCAGTCATTAAGCATCTGCCTTCAGCTCAGGTCATGATCCCAGGGTCCTGGGATTGAGCCCCGCATCGGGCTCCCTGCTCTGTGGGAAGCCTGCTTCTCCCTCTCCCTCTGCTTGCCTCTCTGCCTACTTGTGCTCTCCCTCTCTCTGTCAAATAAATAAAATCTTTAAAAAATAAATAAAGAGCCCCATAAACTGCCTTCTCAGTAACAATTCAGAACATGTTAACTGTTACACATGTTGCTTATCTTTTGCAGCACCCTGTCAATACTGATAATGTGTGGGAGGGAAACAAGATTAATAGCTTATTTACACAGTTATTTAATCAGCTAGTCTGTATGTTCAAAATTGTTTATATTCTGTAGGTGACAACTGTATAGCGATAATACAGTATGACGTTTGAGTACTGTAGGATTTCAGAGTGCCTAGAAGACCTTTGAGGATTGTGTGTTCCATTTAATTCAGCTAATAGAAACTATGCAAAATACCTTATGCTGTGTTTAATGCTAGAACTTGTGTTCTAGTTTGGGGTTCCTGGGTGGCTCAGTCAGTTAGGCATCTGAAAAAAGAACTTGATCTAGTTTGATTAGTCAGATAATAGCTCATTGAGTTATTTGGGTTATAAGGTTTTTTAATTTTCTGACAGATGTTCGACAAGGACTGATAGGAGTTGGCCTGATAAATGTAGAAGATCGTTCGGGAATTCTTACTCTAGATAAAGGTAAGAGTGATGAGTTTTATATATAGACGTAAGACATAACCATTGCTGTATCATTGCAGACCATTTTCTTTATGCTTTTGTCAACTTGAAGGGGAAGCTTCAAGTTTGTAGTTCTCAATCCCTCCTTGAGTGCTCATAGAGCACTCTCGGTGGTTTTTGCTACTGTGGTTATTCAGAAGAGATTAAACCTTTATTCTGTCTGCAAAGCAGCGATTCTCAACCCAGGTTGCATATATGATCAGCTGTGAAGCTTTTAAAAAATACCGAAGCCAGTGCTGAGGCTTAGACTTTGGTAATTTCCCATGTTTCCGAAGCTTCTAATTTTGTATCCAAAGTTGAGCTTCACAGACTTACAGCACTTAGACCTTTTTACAAGTCAAGATTTCATGTTGGAGAACAAACATTCTCATGTGCTAAATTGTGTTTGTACTTTCAGTAAGTGAAGTTTGACAGTGCACAAATTGAATAAGGCAACCATCTTTGGAGAATGTATGTGGTCGTGCTAATTGCTAGAGGTAGAAGTGGTCAAATTATAGCTCTGTTCTGGGAGCAGTACAAGGTTGTGGGTGTGAGGGAAGACCATGGTGGAGGAAGTGAGACTTGGTCTAGGCTTAGATGAATAAATGTTTTTTGTTTTTTACTTCCAGGGGCAAGTGGATTTTAATTGCTATTCGAATGCATTAAATCTTTCATATAATCTCGTTCTTACAGATTATAACAACATAGGAAAATTCTTAAATAGAATTTTGGGCATGGAAGTACATCAGCAGAACGCGTTATTTCAGTATTTTGCAGACACACTTACAGCAGTTGTTCAAAATGCCAAAAAAAATGGAAGATATGATATGGGAATTTTAGGTAAGTGGAGAAATTTTGAAAATGTCCTGTGTATTCCTAATAAAGTGTTCTTTTTCCATTTATATGTTGCTTTTTCTTGTTCAAGATCTTGGTTCTGGAGATGAAAAAGTGAGGAAAAGTGATGTTAAGAAGTTTTTGACTCCAGGATATTCCACTTCTGGTCACGTAGAGTTATACACTGTAAGTTTGCGAAATGTGCACGTGTAGGCATAACTACATGTCATTGGCACTCACAGAAATGAGTGTAATTTAAGTTGTATTATTTCTTTTACAGATTAGTGTGGAGAGGGGCATGTCTTGGGAGGAAGCTACCAAGATTTGGGCTGAGCTGACAGGACCAGATGATGGCTTTTACTTGTCGTTGCAAGTAAGACTGGTCTCCTTGCCATGTTAACTGTTCAGATATGTAATGCATTGTTGTTGTCAGCAGTGCAATTATCTATCTGCTTTGTGCCGGTTTTCCAATTGTTTAGGTTTTCTCTGTTTTGATAACTTGTCATTGTAACTGGGTTTGTCCTTTTATAGACTCTTTCATTTAGTGTATTTTGAGGGGTGTTATTGGGTGTGCGTTTTGAATTATTACATATTCTTAGTTAATTGGACCCTTTTGTTTCATGGTGCAGTGATCTCTAGGCCTACATAAAGCACTGCATTCATCCTTAGTTCTGTATGTCTTTAGTAAGTTTTCTATCTGAAAGATTCTTTTTTTTAGTGTAAATAATTCCTTAGTATTTGTGGGTAGAGCTAAAGAGGAGGGAAGTGTAAATATGTATGTGTGTACATACCCATACATTTACATATAGACATACGCACGTCCAGAAATGCATGCATGCGTATATGTAATCATCCATAGTCATGGTACAGTATCTTGAATTTTCCTGTTAAAGACTATGGGATTTTTATGTCACCTCTTCTCTGATATTTATCTGTGTGCCTTTTCTTCTACACTAATAATCTTTATTCTCTATGGCACACAGGATGATAAAAGATTACTGGTACTATACCCCAATATTCCCTGAAAATAATTTTGGGAAAAAAGCGTAAGCTTTTTATTCTTTTGCTTCCCCCCCATTCTCCCATTTCATTAAAACATAGTTGTGTTATTTCTGCATGTCAGAATATGGCACTTCGAAAGTGTGCTTTTTTTTAATACTTAATCTTAGCTCTTAAGGTAATTCATTTAAATTTAATGCTCACCTCTCACCAGTTACTATCTCTCATCATTATGTTTCAAGACTATTCTGCAGTAGAATCCCCAAGTTCTTGGAAGCATTACTCCCTGAGGTTGTTTGTTTTTGGATTGATCTATTTGAGAGAGCGCATGTGCATGCCTGCTTGCAGGGGGAGAGGGAGAGAGAGAATCTCAAGCAGACTCCATGCTGAGCAGGGAGCCTGACATGGGGCTCGATCCCAGGACCCTGAGATCATGACTTGAGCGAGCTGAAGTCAGACGCTTAACTGACTAAGCCACCCAGGTGCACCAGTGCTTCATTTTTGTGACTGAACAATGTTCCATTGTATGTATATACCACATTTTTATTTGCCAAATTTGTGGAGAGACCCAACTGTAAACAAAGACCAGATTCAAGATGAAACTGCATAAAAGAGACCATATATGGTGATGCCAGAGACAGTGTGAGACCATGTAAGCCATCTAGAGCAGGTGTCCCCAAACTTCTATAAAGGGTCAGATAGCAAATACTTCAGGGTTTGTAGGCTATGTATAGTTTCTACTATTCTTCCTTACTGTTTTTTTCTTCCTTCCCCCCCCCCCCTTCCTTCCATTGTTCTTAAACTTAGGAGCCTCAGGGCCCAGTTTGGTCGCACTCCTGATTTTATTGGTCCCTGATCCAAGAGCAAAGCTCTCAAATTGAATCTGGCTCCTAATTAAGTTACTTTGTTTTTTTGAAAATCTTATTGAGGGGTGCCTGGGTGGTTCATTAGATTGAGTGTCTCACTCTTGATTTTGGCTCAGATCATGATTGTAGGGTCATGAGATTGAGTCCCGTTGGGCTTCATGCTTAGTGCAGAGTCTGCTTGAGATTCTCTCCCTCTCTTCCTCTGCCCTTCCCCCGGCTCACAAGCGCCCAATTGCGCGTGCTCTCTCTCTCTCTAAAATAAGTAAATTAAAATCTTTCAAATAAAAGAAAATCTTACTGAGACATTTGTAGATTGACATGAGGTTATGAGAAGTGATAGAGAAGTTCCTTGTACACCAGTTTCACCAGTGGTAACATTTTACAAAACTATAACATAATATCAAAACCAGCATTATATCACTATTACATAATTCACCAGATTTTATTCAGATTTCTCCCTTAGGTGGGATTTTGATTGGTGCAGATTAGGGTCTTGGTTATTGGTTTTTCATTCCAAATTATTGCCAGAATTTACATACCGGTAGATTTTGAGGAAAGTGCTGATCCTCATCTTCCTTTGAGTGAAAAGATATGGTAATATTAGTTCTTTGTTACTTCCTGCATGGCAGCAGGTGATTGGATGTGAGGAGAGGCAGCCTTAGAAGGGGCATCATTCCAGGAAGGTGCAGGTGTTTGTCAGACATGCTTTACAATGTTTACCATGTGTTAACATTAGGAAAACCATGTTGGAATTACTTTTATTTCCACTGTGGTGTGATGATTTATTTTGTAATTACAACGAGCTAACTTGACACTGTAAAGACAGTTTGCACTGTTACATGCTTTAAACACTGTCCTCTAAGTACTCTAATACTTTTATTGAATGTTTCATGTCAACTGATAAAACATGTAAAATGTAATTTTTACCTTAACCATTATTTTATAGTCTTTGTGGTAATTATATAAATAATGTTTAAATCATTTGAACAAGTAAACGATAAAGGATTTTTAATATCCATGAAGAGAAAAGTAAAATATTGTTTTTTTCTTTTATCAGTGTAAGAACTGTCTTAATATCAAAAGTAGCTCAGTGAGCAATTTGTTTTGTAGAGGAGCTGGCAAGGTTTATTTTGAAACTTTTCTTTTTCCTTCAATTTTCCTCCAGAGACTATTGCTTATAAATTATTCACCATTCTTAGAGGAGATATTAATTTTTCTAATCTTAATTTTCCTTTAGTTTAATGGGCCTTTTAATAACTCCTTCCTCTTAACATTTTTGCCATAAGTCTAACTTTTTTAAAAAATTAAAAATATATGTAAGTTCCATCGTTTGTCTGATGCATCCATTTCTTCCACTTCTGCGTACATATTTATGTATTGTTTGCTCAACATTTTGGCTTTTTCCTGTCATAGCTTTACTGTTTACAAATCATGTGACCTCTCACTTCACTCTTAACGGCAACCATAGGGAGAGACAACCCTGATGGATTAGTAGATGAATGCAGGGAACCATGGGTGATGAAAATCGTTGTCTTGGAGGTTAGGTTTCATTGTAACTTCAAGTAGAGGAAGTTGGTTTGTTTTTTTTTTAAGATTTTATTTATTTGTCAGAGAAAGCACAAGCAGGGGGAGTAGCAGGCAGAGAGAGAAGCAGCTCCCAACTGAGCAGGGAGCCCAATTCGGGACTCAATCCCAAGACCCTGGGATCATGACCTGAGTCGAAGGCAGATGCTTAACTGACTGAGCCACCAGGCATCCCGAGAGGAACATTTTTTAACAACGTTTTATTATGAAAAAGTTTAAACATAGAGTAGAGGTAAAAGGATTTTCCTCTAAAGACCTTGCCTCACTACCTAGACTCTTCCCTCATGGATGTCTGAGGCAAGAACATGGACTAGAACAAGCAAATTGTCTCCACTGGACATTTGTGTTTTAAAGCTTTATTCAAAACAATCTTCTAAGGAGTATCTTGACCCCCAACATATGTGTTCAGCGTACTTCACAATTAGGATCCCAGAACTTTCATTTGGGTGGGGCCTTGTGAAACTCAGGGAAATGAGCAGCTGCCGTCCTCCCCCACAGTCACAGATTCATGTGCTTACTCGGCATTACAGTCTTTCAAAGGATTGCATTTACTAATATGGTACAAACAACAAGTTTATCTTAAAGTGTACAGCACAAATCTTTATACTTTCTCGCTTTTTTTTTAAATAGATAAGGAACAACAAGAAAACTGCCATCTTAGTTAAAGAAGTGAACCCTAAAAAGAAGCTTTTCTTAGTTTATAGACCAAATACTGGGAAACAGCTCAAATTAGAAATTTATGCTGATCTAAAAAAGAAATATAAGAAGGTATTTTTTTCATTTGTACATTATACTATTTATGAATACTTTTTAAATAATATATTGAAACTATGTTTAGGAGAGCTATGTGTCTATAAAGTTATTTTGTCAATTTTTCCTATTTGATTACTGGAAAATTGTTTTCAGAAAACATGTTGTGAAGTGTTGTTACATTAAAATCCCAGTCTTAATGTTATCAACCATTAATTGTACGATGATTATTTGAAACAGCTTGTGTTGTCAAAAAAGGAAACTTCCAATGCTAACTACAGAAATTAGAACCGCTATATTTATACTTTGCAATGATTTGTAGTAAAACAGTGAATGACTACGGTTTTTTCTAACAGTGTTAATTTTTAGTATTACCTTATATTACTGTTCTTCCTAGCCAGTTTCACTTGTAAACAATTATAATTAAACTAGTGATTTGAAACATTTATTATGTAGGAAGTACCTAATGGCAGGACTTTGTGAATGGCATGCAAATGCAGGCGGTAGCAAGGGCCAGATTGTCCGTGTCAAGATGATGATGACTGTAAGTTGGCTCTAGGGACCATAAGGCAACGAGTTTGTTTAAAACAATACTGTTTCAATGGAATTTTTGTCTTATTTTCACAGGTAGTCTCAGATGATGCCCTGATCCACTGGTTAGATCAGTATAATTCATCTGCAGATACTTGTACTCATGCTTATTGGTTAGTATTTTCATGTTTCTCACCATATTTTCCAAAATGTAATCAAGATTTAATTTAAAAGCACCTTCGCTCTTTAGCTGTCTCAGTCTACAAACACATTACTGTTAGGTGTCATTCCTTCTCTCAGAAATACTTGTTGTATGTCTGTGGACCACACGCTCTCTAGGTGTCCCCTCTGTTCTTCACTAATGCTTTGTTACTTCTGACCAACTGTTGTCCGGCAGTATGGACTTGACTGTCATTTTTCTTGTTAAGACTTCCTTTTTCTCCCTCCTTCTCTTTTTGCTTCCCTTCCTTTATTTTCTTTTTCCTTTCTTCTTTAAAAACTTTACTGGTGTCCCAAATCAGTTTCATTTTTAAGGCTAGGGAACTTGTAGGAAACTAATTGTTGCTGACAGCACCAGAAAATGTGTTGTTGAGCCTAGGAGTGATCCTGCTGTGCTACTAGTTGGCTGCAGGGATGTTCTTTCAAGTCACTGTGTAATAAATATCTCTTACAATGTTCATTTCAGGGCCTTGTATGGGATATTTTAATACACTGTAGATCATAGTTCCCACTGTTTTCTTACCCATTAAGTAGTCAATAGGATATCCAGCCCACTTTATGAAAAGGAATATAGGATATACATGAATTTAGCTAGGTGGTTTTTAGACACATGTAGGTAGATAAATTTGATATGAGCAGTGTTTTGTTTTCATTTTGAGAGCATATTAGTGCTTTTGGAAATTAGGAAAAGCTTTCAAGATAAAATATTTTTAAAGTTAACTCACAAAAGTCCTCTCTAAAACATTTGCTTTGAATATCAGCAAGAAAGGTGCCCAGTACTATGTATTCTCTTGAATTATTATTTGAAAGATAATTTTATTGATAAATAATGTAAATTTAACCATAAACCATGTCTTCCTGTTTTACAGTTTTTTTAAAAATTTACTGGTTTCATTATTTTGGTTTGCTGAAGCCTTTCCCAGTTACATGATTTAGAATATATTGGTTGTTTAATAATTTTTAGAGGTAACTGGCAAAATTATTTGATAAACCAGCATCAGTATAGCAAATGAATGGATGTTAAAATGACAGACCTTTTAAATGGATATCAAAACTAGTAAGTCAACCCTTTTACAAGGAGTCAGGCCCCAGAAATTTTATTTTATAAAATCTTATAAGTTTTATAAGATTTTATATCACAATTTTATAAAATTGGCAGTGATACCTTAAATTGGAAAGGATAATCCAGTATGTCAAAAGTCAAAGATGTTATTTATGAAACTGTCAATAAAGAAAGGCAAATCGTGCCAGGATATTTTCCACTTGAAACATAGGTAGACTTTGTGAGCCTTTTGTGTGCGCGTAAATGTGTGTATGTATACACATATATATTTCCCCCCCCCCATCTATCCTAGGCGTGGCAACTGCAAAAAAGCCAGCTTGGGATTAGTTTGTGAAATAGGTCTTCGTTGCCGCACATACTACGTATTATGTGGCTCCGTTCTGAGTGTCTGGACAAAAGTTGAAGGTGTTCTGGCATCTGTCAGTGGCACAAATGTGAAGATGCAGATAGTTCGGCTAAGAACAGAGGATGGACAGCGGATTGTAGGTGAGTCTAATTTTGGGGGGTTGAGCTGTTGGAAAAAATCAGATCCTGTTTTTTTTATTTTGATTCTTACATTTTAAAACCTCAGTATCTATTACAGTAGTGGAATAGAGCTTGATTTATATGTTCTTAAAAGGTTGAATGGAAGTTAAGCCTTTGAATGGGCGTTGTTGATTCTGGCGTACGTTATGACGTGGTCATTTATTTTATGCTCCTCTCAGCTGTTCCTGTCCCCTTCCTCACTAGTGTAAAGACTAAGCCCAGCCTCTTGCCGAGGAGTCCCTGAAGTCTACTGTTTTACATTCACTGAGCCCAATCGAGACTGAAACTAAAGTTACCGTGCACAGAGGCCAGCTTGGAGTTGTTCAGAGAGCATGGGCAGAGCGGGCCAGCTCTGCCCGCCATTCCCTCACTGACAGGCTTCACAGGGATCCCTGCCACTTCATGTTTGTTTCATTTGCCACAACCTTCCATTTTTATCATGGGTTGCAGATGGGCAGTCTGTGGGCTAGAGTCCGTCTGTGAACGTTTTTTTGACCCTCAAATATTCTCGGTTGTTGCAAGTTTGGATTTGAATTAGTTTCCACCATTTAAAAGTCAAAAGCCTGGTTTTTCATTTTCTCAAAAGGTGTGTGCACGCACACATACACGCACCAGCTTATGTGAAATACTGAGCCCCTGTTCCCAGATGAGAGGAGTTCAAGTTCCTTAACCCAGGACATATACTTTCCACAGTTTACTAACATCTGTACTGTGCCCACTTGGAAGTTGGCTGCTTCAGTCAGCATTTGAATTTGCAGCCACTGTCCTGTAGTCTTTTGCTACATTAGTACTTGCCAAAGAAGGTTGTGTTTACGTGCATTTGTGGAGCTACAAAGATAGTAGATAGAGAGATACTATACTTGACCTTCTATTCCACCACCAAGAAGGTGGTGTTGCCGTAGACATGCATATGCTTAGGTATTTGTGGGTAACGCTGCCGAGGAATTGGATTACTTCTGAAGGCGCCAGTTCAGTTATTAGGTATTCATTTAGTTTTTGTGTGGCGGCGTCTTCGTTACACTTAATACCATGCTTCTTTTGGGATGTGCTGTGAAGCTGTAAAATACCAGCTCTCCTGGATGCAGCCTTCCTAAATTCTTATTTCTAATTGCAGGTTTGATCATTCCTGCAAATTGTGTGTCTCCTCTTGTAAATCTCCTGTCAACTTCAGACCAGTCTCAACAGCTTGCGGTCCAACAGAAACAGCTCTGGCAGCAGCGTCACCCACAGAGCATCGCCAACTTGAGCAACGCATAAGAACAGACAGGTTTCGACATGGATGTATCTGAAATGCTGTTGAAGCATATCATTTGCATAAAAATCAGGGACAGTTTCCAAAGAATTATAATTTTTTTTCAGTTGTGCTCTCTCTAGTTAATTTTTTTGGGAATAAGGACAAACCTGGAATAGATAGCAAAACTGAAAATCAGCAGTGCCGATGGTGGTACATATGTCTTTCCTTTGCTTTTCCCATGGTACTTCCCATATGCTTTTACTTTGGGTGAGCAGAGGGATATGTGCGCGTGCGTGTGTGTCTGTTTGTTTGTGAGTTTGTTAAAGGCTACAAACCACAATTGGTTTAAAAATGCTTGGAACTTCCCAAACTGGCTTTACTTTTATGTTATACAGTGCTCAGGGTTAACGCAGTACATCCATGCAATTGCTGTGGGAGTTATCCCCAGATGCATGTATTTTGAGTCTATAAATATAGAAAATATATATTGGTTTCTTTTTCCAACTTATTAAACAATAGGTTTATTAAAGCATGAAATGAAAGGTTGCATATCATGCATTCAGGTTTTTTTCTAGTTTTTGTTCTGACAGTGCATGTCTTTGAAAGCATGCGTAAACAAGATTAAAACGAGTCAAGTAACGGAGAGAAACTTTGTAGATGTACAGCATTGGTTATTGCATTTTTATAGTGTTTATACCTGGGTATTGCTTCTCACCCTGTGAATCCCACCCCCTGGCCCGTTCTCCCTGCCCCAGGTTTCTTGTCAAGGTAATGAGTACATAACATTTTTTTTGTGGTAAAACTCTTAAAAAGTTAATTTTAATGTATTAATAGTATTCCTAATGTGTGCTGCAGAAATGGCTACAAGCCTGCTTTTCTTAAAATTACATTTTCCTTAACTTAAAGATAGTTTTAGAAGTAAAATTGGCTTCCATCTTGCAAACAATCTTTTTTTTTTACTTCATTATCTTAATTTGTCACTCATAAAAAAGGAAACCGTACTTGAGCTGTAAACTAGACAATGAGGAGACACTTGAGGCTTCTGCTGTATGTTTATTTCTTGTTATTGTTGTTACCCAGTAACTTGAATATTGTTTAATGTGTTGTAAGACATTGTAGAGTTTATCTCAAGCTGTTAAAAATGGTAATGTACAAATGTGAATAGACACTTATCTATAATATGGGTAAGTTTTGTTTCGCCTATAATAGATGTTTATAAAAACAAGTGAGGGGACAATTGGTTTTTTTGTTTCCTTTTGTTTTCCTCCCCCCCTTTTTTTTTGCTTGCACAGGTTGCACTATTGAAAAATTGAGATTGTATAAACCTGGTCAAAAGCTACAAGATACCACAGTCTTGTAGATGTCTAATAAAAAGTTATTATACTAACCAGAAGTGGACTCGTGTTTAGGCCCTCACCACTTTCAGAAGCAGTCTGTGACGGGGATTCTGCAGAACTTGTGTGTTGCTCAGCATTCCAGGTAGCTTCTGTTTGGGCTTCTATTGGGCTCGCCCTCAAAATTGAGATGGTGTTGAGGAAGGGGTGAAATGATAGTACTTTTGAATGTTGCTCAAGTTGAATTGTTCTCTTTTGTTACTTTTTAAACTACTAGCAGAACCAGGTGGGATGGATGTTCAGCGATGGAAAGCTAGGACTTTCATCTTCCTGTGTTTCTTTAAGCCTGAGTTTGCTTATGTCAAGTTTACCATAAGTTTCCTTTGGATTTATTTATTCTTAATACCTAGGAGAACACATTGACAGTAATTTCTGTTCTTTGGCATGTTTTGCCAAGTGGATGCAACTTTTATCCTCAGTCTAGGCTTTCTATCTCAGGCAGTGATCCATCTGAATATCAACCAGTGTTCCTTGTTAGGGCCACTAGACCCAGCTGACAGCCAAGAGCAGATTGTCCCACCTGCAGCAAAATTTCTCAGTTAATTCCTCTCTTTTTAAACCGGTAGTCTGCTCAGCGTCCATCAACACGCTAAAGTGAAATAGAGTTGGGGAAGGGAACCCTAACAGACCAGTTCCCCTCAGTGAAACAAAATGGCAGGATTAGGGAAGACACATTCTCATAGGCTCTTGGCCCAACTTCCTCTTTTGTGTGTTGGGGGGTATCTTTTTTTGCAGGGTATGCTTATTTCCAAGCAGCATCAGTACGAGAATTCTGTAGCATGCAGTTGGTTGACCCCCATAATTCGTGATGTCATGTTTGCTCTTTGAACAGCTATCTTGATGCAAAGGGCATGTGTATGTACTGTTCTTTGAGGAATAGCTTTGTTTTGCTTTTTAAAAAAAGGTCCAGAAATAAGGCCTCTGAAAAGTCTCCGAGGAGACCTCAAAAAGACAACCAATGTAAATGGAGGGGGATTTGAGGTGCCACATGCCCCTGCCCATCATGCCCGTCATGGTGTGGGGTATGTTGAGCACCAAGAGTCTGCTGCTCATCCTTCTCTCTGGAGGTTGAACATAGGACCTTTACACTGTGCCCTTATCTAAGTCAGCAAGTTCAGGTTGGCCAGCATGGGAAAACCCAGGATTCAAGGTCCTCCTCTTGTCAAAAAATCAAGTCTTAACAACAGCTAACTTCTGTAAAACAGGTCCATGTATTTCAGGATCTGAATGCCACGTCTGACCCCAGGGCCTTGTTGAACCCGATGTGAGTCCATTTGGCCCTTGCAATGCCTTTCCTCCCTTTTAGCAATATGGCTCTGAGCACAAAAGATTTGATTGTAAATCATGTTCGTGTTTTCAGAGTTTACAGTGTCAATTGTGCTGAAAACCACTTTCTGAGTCCAGAGCTGCTCAGATGGTATCTTGTGGGTAATTCATGTTCCCCAAGTTTAGCAATCTCCACACCACAAGGTCTCTATCTGCAGTTCAGTGGGATTATCCAGATATAGGCATCAATGATGGGTATTCCTCAAAGTATTAACGAAGTATTTCTTTAAACACAACTTGATCAAAAAGTAAATATCTTAAGCAATTTTCCCTTTTTGCTGCTATATTGCAGATAGACTCTTCAATATCTTTTCTTTACATCTGTATATAAGTTAGCAAGAACTTGCATCCAAAGCAATGTACTAGTGTGTGTTTGTGTACATATATTTATTCCAGTCCAATTAATTAGCACTTCAGAAAATTTTTTGGGCTGCAACAGGAACCCTTTTCATTTTAGCGTGCTTCATCTGTAAAGGTAAAAGTTCTAGATTACCAAGCTCCGGGGGACTGTAACATCTTAGAGGCACGGTTTTATGTCTGCAGCCCCTGGGGCATTCATTTGCTAGCCTCCGTGTGATGCTATTAGAACTCCTCTAACAGGCACGACCAGAAAGGGCACCAGGACAGCATTTACAATTGTATTAATGTGAGCCTTTTCCCCCAACCCCTCTACTTCCCAGTTTAGCACTAACGCAAAAAGCAGTAGATTACAAATGATTGGTGCATCTCAGTTTATGAAAGTAGGAGCAGAGGAAAAGTATTTTGCCTTTTGGTCCTTTTCTTGATGAGATACTAAGAGGAAGGTCCATGTCTACAATCTCTTACTTTAAAAACGTACCTGAGTGATATTTGGTAGTGTCTAAGAACGGTGCTACGCAAGAGTCGCTGTGAGGCTGGGATCCAGTTAGCCGGACGTTGGGTTAGTTCAGGCATCCCAATGGCAAAGGCAGCCACTGTGATGATGGGCATCACATCACACCCCTGTGTCTGGGCTCTCCCTGGCGAACCACATACCCACACACAGGGCTGTGCACACTTTGCTGCTGGAGTACGGCAGGCAATTCATGTCGTGGCTATAGCTGCGAGCAGAAACGATTTCTGTAAATTCCTCATGGGATGCCAATTATCGAATACAAATGCAGTGTCTTTTAAGGGCATATAAGTGAAGGAAACACATCTAGATACCCGCAACTCAAGCTAGCTAATAGTTTTTTTCTGAGTACTTGAGGTGAAATCCAAGACCCACCTTCTTATTTTAGGCTGTACTTATATATATGTACATAAGTGTGTATATATAGAAATGTTGAGTTCTTTTGAATTCTGACTGTAAATATTTCTTGTAAATTGGGACCCCACCCACTTGTTTTTCCCTTTCCCTCTTCCCTTCAATCCTATTTATTCTCTTCTTGACTTCCCATATGGGGCATCTTACACTTTTTTTTATACAAAAGTATGGAAAACTTCTTAGTTGAATTTGTTCATATATTTTAGAATTCAGTTTTGCATCTTTACTATAGAATTCCTATGTCTATTTTGTGTTAATATTTTTCAACATGCCTGATTGTGTTCGCATTTTTATTACAAATTTTTACTGTGTGCAATGCATTGTATTGGGGGGAATGTACTTGAGTGCAATTTCTGATACTGTCGTTATATGACTAGTTAATGCTCATTTATGTTGCTCTTTGGAAGCTATAGTGAGCCTGATGTTTTCACATAAAAAAATTTCCTCCCAAGACTTCCTTTAAGCTCCTCTAACTTCTTCAGTGCATTTGGGATCCAGTGTACCTCTTCAGTAACCCGACTTGCTCCTACCCTTGCAGTTTTTCAGGCCTGTACCAAAGTTTTCATCTGCGTGGCTCTCCAACTGAGAAGAAAATCTTGCAGATCTGAACAGTAATTGATGGCCTGCTGCTGGCTGCAAAGTTTCTTTTAAAGAAGTCAGGCCTATACTTTTAACCTGCAAATAAGAAATCAGAAATTTACTTTGCAGTGAGCACAGGTAATCTGCTTCTGCTCTCACCTGTTAAGGATATTAATAGCGGATGGGGAGACTGGCCCGGGACATGTGGGTGTCCATAAAGAATGTACTTTAAGGAACAGTTGTCCTCCCAGAGAGAGCAACACAACTGCTGTGGAGGCTTCCATGAGCCTTCAGTTCATGGGTTGATGGTGTGCTGAGGGTAGAAGAGGCAGTTAACTCTGGGTGGACTGGCCAGCAGGCCCCCCCTGCGCCGCCCTCACCACTAGTGTGCTCCTGGGAGCTACCCTTGACTGCATGGAGCAGCCAGAAACCTCGTTGCTGAGCTGGATTAAGGCATTCTTGATGATGAGTGTTGCCAGTAGAGAAGACCCAGGGGTGGCTCCTGAAAATGGTGGTAATAATCCGCTGGGAGGCAGACATGGGGTTTTTTTACTTAAAAATTTTGCACCTTGAAGAAAATGTTCCTCCATGACTTTTAGGAGGGCTTGCCGTGAGCATTTCTTGGGCCTTTCGCTCATGTACATGTTTCATTTACCTATCGAACTTGCTAGACTTGTTGAAAATTTACAAGTTGTCTGCATGTAGATAAGCCTTTGGAACCTAGCATATCTTAAATTAGGGCCTGTCAGAGATGCGCTCCAGTGGGAATCCTGGCTCAGACCCACCCTGCCCACTCCCTGCCTCTGGTGCCCAAGGAGTGGTGAGTGGGGCGGTGTGCGGCCGCTGTCCCGGGCGCTGCAGTGGCGGGACAGCTCAGAGTGCCTGCCAGCGTGAGCTCAGCAAGGGACGCAGCCTGGCCAAGTCGGTTCTTCTGCTTCTCAAAGTTCAGGCCTCCCCCGGGTCTGACGGTCAATCCGCAGGCCCCTTAGTGAGAACACCCCATTCTTCCACCTCCCTACCCCGAGGGCCTTTCTTGCTATGACAGCATCTGTAGCACTGAAGAGGATAAAGAAGCTTTGAGCCTTCTTTCCGACTTCCACATCAGGGGCAGAGAGCTTGTTTCTACATAGCACATTGTAGTCTCACCGCCATTAGAGAGAAAAACCATCCTGTTCATGGTTTATACGGAATTTGCAAACTACTGATAATTATTTTTCAATAACCACTTGTATCTACCATCAACCATGAGAGGTGGGAAGAGGTATGCTGTATCTCTGCAATAAAACTTTTGCCAGGTTCTACCTCTGCTGAGCAAAGGATACTTTTATACTAAGTAGGCATAGATCTTCCTCCTTTACTGATCTGACTTGGTGCATCTTGAGACAACGTGTGATGGAATCCAAAGACAATTTGAAACTAAGGTGGATGTAAACTCTTGGTTGTTTTTATTTGGTTCTCTTTTTTTATATCTCCCTTTTTATATTGCTCCTCTGTCTTGAATGTCCGTTAGTGTATGAAGGGTACGCACTGTTCGATGATACTGCACTGCTTCATTCAGCCTTCCACGGTTAATCTAGTACCAAGTGTCCAGAAGCGATTGTTCCAACCATTTTGATATGTAACTTTAAAAATTGGGTCTCATGCAATAAACATGTGTTGGCTGCATTTAGCGAGGTTTACCCTTGCAAGTAAAAAACGATCAACCATGAAGCATAACAAACTCTGTATTTAGTTTTTTGTTGTCGTGTTTTTTGTTTTTTCTTTTTTTTTTTTTGTAAGATTCTTAAATAAATTAAACTGGCTAATATGTCTTTTCTCTGTTTGTGTTTTCTTTCTCTGGGTCCTGAGCTCCCGTCTGAGCTGTATCTATGCCACCATCTTTGCCTAGAGAGCTTTCCTTTTGGGGGCTTGGACTTTCTTAATGTTGGCATTTTATTTAGAATGAATTAGAGAAGACTTCTCACAATGTGGCTAGGATGGAACCCAGCACTCTTCAGAGCAGAAAAGGTACACCCTGCCACACATGGGAACAGCTCAGTAGGTCTGGGCAGAGGTCCTGCCATGGCTTTTGAGACTTACAGAGTCTTTCCCGAAAGATGCCACAAAACAGAAGGGTGGCCACAAGTATTAGAAGGCTTGGGGGTACAAGGCTCCTTCTTTAAAATCATTCCTGGTGGTGAGCAACGGCCTAGTCTGTGAGTCCCAAAATTTGAGCTCTGCTTAGGAAAAAACAAACTAGTGTAGAAAACTGTCAGCATATTGTGTGCCTACTGTGTGCCAGTCACTGTGGAGCACTTACCCTATTCCTTTCCTTTGCTTTCAGTCCTGTAGGTTTTAGAGGAAGTCACTTTGCTCAGAAGCCATGAAGGGTGTTTCTCATTTTTGTGGGATTGGTACCTGTATTAAGGGTTTTATAAGTAACTTGTGCGCCTAGCGTTGGGTCACATGCTGGGTACTTACTCTCATGTCAAGACCGTAAACGAGCAAGCAGATGGGATTCTTGTCATGGGGGTTAAGAAAACATCAGGAATGCTATGTGCTTGAGCTAGAAGGTGACTGCCCATGGTGTTGAGGAAGCTGGAGTGGATGGAGAAGGGAGTGGAGCCGTCTCAGGCTACTATTGAGCTCTGGGGCCCATTGATAGAGAAATAAGGATTGGCCAGGAATTCTGGTCAGTTCCTTGCCCTGGCCTTGGGAAGCAGAGAACAGGGAAAGGGGAAGAGAAGACACAGAACAGTGACCTCCCCTGTAAGGTTTGTGTACCCTCACTCTTAATTTTACAGATGAGGAGACAAGTACAGATCTGGGAGCCAGCACCGGGTGGGGTTTTGTCCAGCCTAGGTGTCCTGGGCCAGGAGTTAGCACTGCTGTCCTGGAGAAAGGCAGAGGGAAGGGGTGTGGGGAAGGAGGGATGGGGATGCATGGATAGTTTTTGGTTTTTTTTTTTTAAGATTTTATTTATTTGACAGAGCACAAGTAGAGGCAGGGGGTGCAGAGGGAGAAGCGGGCTCCCCACTGAGCAGAAAGCCCGATGCGGGACTCGATCCCAGGACCCCAGGATCATGACCTGAGCCAAAGGCAGCTGCTTAACTGACTGAGCCACCCAGGTGTCCCCGGATTTTGGTGTGTTTTTTTTTTAATGTTTGGAATATGGCTTGTTTGTTAGTCTTTGTGTTAAGAGAATCATAATTTGTAGCTTGGAATTCTTAAGGGAATTTAAGCAAATTTGTAAATGGTGTTAATGTTTAGGGGAATTTAATCTGTCAAATACATGAGATAATTGAGTATTAATTGAACAAGTGAAAGGGAGTACTTCACATTTTAACCAAAGTTTTTATTTTATTTTAAATTTTTTAAAGGGATAGCATCATTTTTTGTTTTTTTTTTTTTTTTTCAGATTTTGTCAGAGAGCGAAGACAAGTGGGGGGGTGGGGGGGAGCAGCAGGCAGAGGGAGAAGCAGGTTCCCCACTAAGTAAGGAACCTGACGGATTCAATCCCAGGACCCTGAGATCATGACCTGAGCCGAAGGCAGACACTTCACTGACTGAGCCACCCAGGCATCCCTTAACCCAAAAAAAAAAATTTTTTTTTAAGATTTTATTTATTTACTTGACAGCGAGAAAGGGAACACAAGCAGGGGGAGTGGGAGAGGGAGAAGCAGGCTTCCCTCCGAGCAGAGAGCCCGATGTGGGGCTCAATCCCAGGACCCTGGGATCATGTGCTGAGCTGAAGGCAGACACTTAAGGGCTGAGCCACCCAGGAGCCCCCCTGACCAAAATTTTTTAAAAAAATATTTGTAAGTTGAGGGGCCCCTGGCTGGCTTTGGTAGAGTGAGTGACTCTTGATCTCAGGGTTGTAGGCTTGGGCCCCATGTTGGGTGGAAAGGTTACTTAAAAAATAAAAATCCTTTAAAAAATACGTGTAAGTTGAGCTTGTCATGCAAGGAAACGGGATTTTACATGTATACCCTTATTAAGTTAGGGTATTCATCTGAGTAAGAAATTAAGAGACCTGACCTTCACTGAGCATCTCCACCAGCCCCAAGTGTTTGGTTCCAGTTTGCTTTGACCATGTTCCCTTTCCTGTTTTATCTGCACTCAAGTCTGCTTTTCGCCTCACCATGTGTCCCCTGGGCCTCCACACCATTGACATTTGGGCCAGGCCCTTCCTTGCAGGGGGCTGTGTCCTATTCATTGTAGGATGTTTAGCGGTGTCCCTGGTCTCTACCCACTAGATGCCAGTAGTACACACTGCTCCTCACACCCAACTGCACCACACACCCCCCCTTGGGTCGTGATAACCCAAAATGTCTCCAGACATTGCCAAATGTCCTCTGAGTGGCAAAATCACTGGTCCCTTGGTTAAGAACTACTCTCCTTGGCAAATTAGTCATAAGGAAGTAAAAAGTTGGTGTCTACAATGGGTGTGTGTGTGTGCCCGTGCACGAGTTTGTATTTTACAGAGGACGAGGTCCATGAACAAGGGCCTTGAGATATGGAAAATACAAATGCTTAACTGGCTGGGGGTTTGGAGTATGTACAGTACAATTTCCATAAGTATGAATATTTAACAGCTAGTCATTTGAGAGCATGATGTAAAGAAGCCATCTGTGGAGGCCTTTATGGAGAGAAAGGAGGCTAAAAGAAATGTGCAAAATGCTTATTTTTAGAGTCCGATTCTCGGCATGTTGGCTTCATCCTCTGAAAGCTGCCCACTCTGGGCATCAAGTGCATTATTGGGTTAGGAGAGGCAAGTGCCTTGCTTTTGGTTCCAAATCACCAAAATCATCATCATTTAAGAATCACCACAAAGTATCATGCAAAGGTGGGATGACAGGGTGGGTGCTAAATTAGTCTGGAACACTTCTTATGTTTGTGATTAGCTCTTTGCTTGAATAACACCACCTGACTGAAGTCAATAAGTAGATGAGAACATAGAGCAAACACTGTTTCCACTCCTACCACTTGGTCCCCCCGTTCCTCTTCCACCATTTCAAGGTGGTCAGCCTTGCCAGTTTCTTCAGTATTCCTTCTTGGGGAACTCTGGAAGGTAATTTTTTTTTTTTTTTTTTTTAGTAACAACAACAAAATGCTCTAGCTTCTGTTGTTTACCTGTGGTTCCTGGCAAGATTAGCTTTCAACAAAGATTGATGTGTGAGCCCTTTATTACTAGAGAAATCCAAACTAGAATAAGTTCTAATTGTAGGAAATTAAGAAATTTAGCAGCATGAACCCTTAGTAGAAAGTTGAGTGTTTTGTGAAAGTACCCACTGGTTAGAGCAGTAAGACTCTCCTGGAATTCCCTCCATTTTCCCCTCAAGTCCAAGATCAAGATAAATTATACATTTCTCTCAATTCCTGCATTAATACTGGGTTTTTGTTTAGCTTTGTGTTTCCACAGCTTACTTTTTGCATGTGTTTCTTGCTCAGAGGTATTAATGTGAAAATAAGTTCATTATGGGCGCCTGGGTGGCTCAGTTGGTTAAGCAACTGCCTTCGGCTCAGGTCATGATCCTGGAGTCCTGGGATCAAGTCCCACATCGGGCTCCCTGCTCAGCAGGGAGTCTGCTTCTCCCTCTGATGCTCTTCCCTCTCGTGCTATCTCTCATTCTCTCTCTCTCAAATAAATAAATAAAATCTTTAAAAAAAAAAGAAAATAAATTCATTATATCCTTGAATGCATGTCCCATTTTTTTGGTGTTCTACTCATAGGGAATCAAGCTTAAGAAACAAACTTCTGTGGTCTAAAACAGGGATTGGCAAACTCTGGTCCACAGGTCAAAGCCAGTGCATCACCTGCTTTTGAGTGCCCCTGCAAGCTAAGAAAAGTTTTTTTACATTCTTAAATGGTTGGGAGAAAAAGATTATTTTGTAACATGCGAACATTATGTGAAATTCAAATTTCAGTGTTCATAAATAAAGTTTTATTGGCACTCGGTCATGCCATTCCTTTTATGTATTGTGTGAGGCTGCTTTAGCACTAAATGGCAGAGATGCATCGTTAAGAGACTGTGGCCAAACTATGGCAAAGCCCAAAAAGTTTGTTATCTGACCCTTTACAGGAGAAGCTTGCAGGCTCCTGGCCTACAAACAGGAGTAATGGCAGAAACATAACTGAAAATTAATAAATTTAGAAGTAGACCTCTGATCAAAACCCAACTTGATATAAAATCAAGTATGGTTTTGCTGTCCTGAGAGGACATAAACCACATTAGAGTTGCTAACTGTGATAAGCTAATCATGACACTGCAATCCACAACTTTGCTGGTCAAGACTGTTGGGTTTGACCATCTACTTAACTAGTTTCTTAGGTCAATGGTCTCCAAACTTTTTTTTTGGTTACATATTTAAATTTTTTTTTCTGGAGCGCCTGGGTGGCTTAGTCGTTAAGCGTCCCAACTCTTGATTTCGACTCAGGTCATGATCTCAGAGTTGTTAGATCCAGTCCCACGTCGGGCTCCACTCAGGGTGTGGTACCTGCTTAAGATTCTCTCTCCCCCTCTCCCTGCCCTCCTTTCTTCCTCTCAAAACTCTACTGCTGTTTATTAGGTTATTTGTAAGTTCTGTGTGTGCTTCTGTTTCAATGTGTACATAGTAAATCCCACGTAAATAGAATTTCTCATATTTCCATAGTCCAGTGAGTCCCCCTATAGCACCTGGAGCAGGTGCACCCCACTTTGAGCAGATTGCCCCAGAATGTTGTCCAGTGATGGAAATGTCTCCAACACGATGCAAAGGCCTTTTTTGGGCTGATGAAAATTAGAGAAAATGGCCCGTGCTTTGTCTCTCTGCCTTTTTAGGATGTTAGCGTTTCCAGGATTCTTAGAGCTCTGTCACATCAAACCTCCCTAATCTTACAGATGAGACTAAGGCCCAGGGAGGTTAAACAAGCTATCTGAGACTTAAGGAGAAGTATAAGGTGGGTCCAGAGCTAAAACTTTGTCTCCTGATCTATGCTAAGCTCTTTCACTGGGCTCCCTGGTCTCCTTGGTTCATCTGCTGTGCTCTCTGGCATGCCCATCTGTGAAATGCTAATTAAACTAATAAGGAACCATTCTAGATCATTCTAAAACCACTCAGTAAAAGGTGCTTATTTGGGGCGCCTGGGTGGGTCAGTCGGTTGAGTGTCCAACTCTTGATTTCGGCTCAAGTCACAATCTCAGGGTCCTGGGATCCAGCCTCCCATTGAGCTCCACACTCAGCAGGGAGTCTGCTTGGGGATTCTCTCTCTCTCTTCCTTTCCCTCTGTCCCTCCTCTAGGACCACACTGAAGCCATTTATGAAATGCTCAGTGTGCCTGATTAGAACATTCAAGGACGCAGTTTTTTGCTTTGGGAAGCTCAGACTCGTGAAGGAGACAGACCCGATTAAATGCAATAATAGCAGGCATTGACAGAGGGCAGCCAGCCAGGGAAGACTTCTCAGAGATGGGGAGAGTTGAGCTGGACTTTGATGGATGAGCAGGAGTTTGCCAACCGGAATCTAAGGGCAACTTCCTCCCTCCCTCCCTCCCTCCCTCCCTCCCTTCCTTCCTTCCTTCCTTCCTTCCCACCTTCCCTCAGAGACAGAGAGAGCACACAAGCAGGGGGAGGGCAGAAGGAGAAGGAGAAGCAGGCTGCCCGCTGAGTGAGCAGGGAGCCCGACGTGGGAATCGATCTCAGGACCCTGGGATCATGACCTGAGCTGAAGGCAGACACTTGATCAACTGAGCCACCCAGGTGCCCCAAGGGTAAGTTTAATGTAATGAAGTTTTAGGTGTGGGGATGAACCAGAACCAGGCTCAAGATCCAGTCTGGCCTGAAGAATAATAAGAAATAGTGGGAGGTGAGGGATAAGGTAATGACTCTGATGTGGTGGGGTAAAGGGGGATCGCTAAATGTGCCTTCTGTGTCTAGAAGAGTAAGTTTCATGACAGCATGGGGACTGTCTTCCTTTGCTGACCCTTAGAATAGTGTCTGACACTTAGAAGACTCTCAACAAATATTTGCTGAGGGGCGCCTGGGTGGGTCAGTGGGTTGGGTGTCTGCCTTTGGCTCAGGTCATGATCCCAGGGTCCTGGGATCGAGCCCCGCATCGGGCTCCCTGCTCCGTGGGAAGCCTGCTTCTCCCTCTGCCACTCCCCCTGCTTGTGCTCTCTCTCTCTCTCTCTCTCTGTCAAATAAATAAATTAAAAAAAAAGATTAAAAAAGCCCACAAATATTTGTTGAATAAAGCAGGGAAAATTCCACATAATCTTCTCAATAGATGCAGAAAAAACATTTGATAAAATCCAACTCTCGGGGCACCGGGGTGGTTCAGTCGTTAAGTGTCTGCCTTCGGCTGAGGTCATGATCCCAGGGTCCTGGGATCGAGCCCCTCATAGGGCTCCCTGCTCAGTGGGGAGCCTGCTTCTCCCTCTGCCTGCCACTCCCCCACCCACTTGTGCACTCGCTCTCTCACTCGCTCTCACCCTATCTCAAATAAATAAAATCTTTTTAAAAAAATAAAATAAGTCCAACTCTCACGATAAAAACACTCCAGAAAAAACTAGTAATAGAAGGGAAATTCCTCCTCTTGATAAAGGGCATCTATGAAAAGCCCACAGTGAACATCATACTTAATGGTGAAATGCTGAAATCTTTCCCCCTAAGGAACAAGACAAGATGTCTGCTCTCACCACCTCTACCCAATTTGTTCTCGAGGTTCTAGTCACGGCAATTAGGGAAGGAACGGAAATAAAAGACATCCCATTTGGAAAGGAAGACGTTAAACTCTTTACAGATGGCATGATCTTATATACAGAAAGGCCTTTTTTTAAAAAAAGATTTTATTTATTTTAGAGAGAAAGAGAGTGCACGCGCGCCTGAGCATGGGGGTTAGGGAGGGAGGGGTAGAAGGAGAGAGAAACCCAAGTGGCTCCATCTAACAACCTTGAGATCATGACCTGAGCTGAAACCAAGTGTCGCCTAACTCACTGGGCCACCCAGATGCCCTTTTTTTTTTTTTTTTTTTTACAGTAGGCTCCACACCCAATGTGGGGCTTGAACTTAGGACCCTGAGATCAAGGGTTTACTCTACTGACTGAGCCAGCCAGAGACCCCTATATACAGAAAATCCTAAGAAAACCACATACACACACACAAAAACCAGTAGAGCTAATAAGTTCAGGGAAGTTGCAGGATACAAGACAATACACAAAAATTACTTGTATATACTAGCAATGAACAATCCAAAAATCAAGAAAACAATTCCATTTACAATAGCATCAAAAATAGTGAAATACTGGGACACCTGGGTGGCTCCGTTGCTTAAGGGTCTGTCTTCGGCTCAGGTCATGATCCCAGGGTCCTGGGATGAGTCCCACAGTGGGCTCCCTGCTCAGTGGGGACCCTGTTTCTCCCTCTGCCTGCTGCTCCCCTCTGCTTGTGCTCACTCTCTCTCTGACAAATTAATAAAATCTAAAAAAAAAAAAAAAAAAAGGACATTCCATTCAAAAAAAAAATAGTGAAATACATGGGGAGTCTGGGTGGCTCAGTCAGTTAAGCGTCCAGCTCTTGGTTTTGGCTCAGGTCATGATCTCAGGGTCATGAGATTGAGCCCCACCTCGGGCTCTGCGCTGGGCGTGGAGTCGACTCGAGATTCTCCGTCTCTTTCTCCTTCTGCCCCTCCCCCCGCTCTCTCTCTCTCTCTCTCTCTCTCTTTCTTGCATTTGGGATGTAGAGATTACTTAAAAATAAAATCTTAGGGGCTCCTGGGTGGCTCAGTCGGTTAAGTGTCTGCTTTCAGCTCAGGTCATGATTCCGGAGTCCTGGGATCGAGTCCCATGTCAGGCTCTCTGCTCAGTGGGGAGACTACTTCCTCTCCTTCTCCTTCTGCCTCTACCTACCCCCCAACCCCCTGCTCATGCTCTCTCTCTTATGTGTTTCCTCTCTCTCTGTCTCAAATACATAAATAAGATCTTTTTTTCAAGAAGATTTTTATGTATTTGAAATAGCACGAGCCGGGGAGGGGCAGAGGGAGAGGGAGAGAATCTTTTTTTTCTTTAAAGATTTTATTTATTTATTTGAGAGAGATCCCAAGACTTGCACACTGTAAACTATAAAACATTGCTGAAATTAAAGGGAATAAACCTTAATAAATGTAAAGACAGCCTGCATTCATGGGTTGAAAGACATAATAATGCAATTAAGATAGCAACACTCCCAGGCGCCTGGGTGGCTCAGATGGTTAAGCGTCTGCCTTCAGCTCAGGTCATGATCCCAGGGTCCTGGTATCGAGTCCCGCATCGGGCTCCCTGCTCCTTGGGAGCCTGCTTCTCTCTCTCTTTCTCTCTCGCTCTGTCTCTCATGAATAAATAAATAAAATCTTTAAAAAAAAAAAAGATAGCAATACTCCCTAAACTGATACACAGATTTAATACAAGCCCTGAATTGGAATTCCAATTGCCTTTTTTCTTTTTTCTTTTTAAATGAACAAGCTGATCCTAAAACTCATATGGAAAGGCAAGGGACCCAAATAGCCAAAACAATCTTGAAAAAGAAAAACAAAGTTGAAGTATTTACACCTCCTAAATTAAAAAAGAACACAAAAAATGGGCAAAGGATCAGAATAGACCTATATCTCCAAAGAAGACACACAAATGGTTAGAAAACACAGGGAAAGATGCTCAAAGTCACTATTCATTAGGGAAGTGCAAATCAAAACCATGAGATACCAGTTCACATCCACTAGGATTCCAAAAAAAAGTCAGATAGTAAAAATGCTGGTGAGAAGTAATTGGAACACTTACTTTTACATAGCTGGTGGGAATGTAAAATTGTACAGCCACTATGGAAAGCATTTTGATAGTTTCTCAAAGAGTGAAACAGAGTTACTAAATGGCCTAACAATTCCCCCCCCCCTTTTTAAAAGATTTTATTTATTTATTTGACACAGAGAGATACAGCAAGAGAGGGAACACAAGCAGGGGGTGTGGGAGAGGGAGAAGCAGGCTTCCCGCTGAGCAGGGAGCCCGACATGGGGCTCAATCCCAGGACCCCTGGACCACGACCAGAGCCGAAGGCAGACGCCTAACGACTGAGCCACCCAGGCGCCCCTATGGCCTAGCAATTCCATTCCTGGGTATAGATCCCAAAGGGTTGAAAACATGTTCACACGAAAACTTGCACACCCATGTTCATAGCAGTACTATTCACAATAGCCAAAAAGTGGAAATAACCCAGATGTCCCTCAACGGGTAGATGGATAAACAAAATGTAGTCTATCCATACAATGGAATATTATTCAGCCATAAAAAAATGGACAAAGTACTGATATGTATTACACCACCGATGAACCTTGAAAACATGCTAAGAAGTCAGGCACAGAAGGTCACATATTGTATAATTCCATTTATATGAAATGTCCAGAATAGGTCATTCATAGACAGAATATAGATTAGCCGTTGCCTACAGCTAGGGGTAAGTATATATTTTAAAAGGGTAAATTTTATGCGAAGTGAATTGTAAGTCAATTAAAAACAAAAGGAAAAAAACATTTTCAGTGATAAAGTAAGGGGGATAGGCATCGCGTCAAAAATTAATATCAAGGGATGCCTGGGTGGCTCAGTTGGTTAAGCGACTGCCTTCGGCTCAGGTCATGATCCTGGAGTCCCGGGATCGAGTCCCACATCGGGCTCCCTGCTCAGCGGGGAGTCTGCTTCTCCCTCTGATCCTCTTCCCTCCCATGCTTTCTATCTCTCATTCTCTCTCTCTCAAATAAATAAATAAAATCTTTTAAAAAATAAAAAAATAATCGAATATTTAAAAAAAATTAATATCAAGAGAGAATAGCCCAGACCATTTGTGGGAGGGATGGGGCAGGTCGCTGAGATCGGATTCTTGCATCAAGTAAACCGAGGCCCAGGGCACAGTTCATGGGTGGGGCCAGAATTAGTACCCAGGTGTGTCTGCCTTTTGAGCTCTCTCCTTGCAGCTTCTAGCCCTACACTGTCCAATAGGAAAACCACTAGCTCTTGGGGCTATTGGCGCTTGAAAAGTGACTAAGTTTGAATTAAGATGTGCTGTGAGTGTGCAATGCACACTAGGTCTTGAAGACTGTAGGATGAAAAGAATATAAAGTATCTTAATCTCTTTATGTTCATTACATCTGAAATCATACTGTTCAAGATATATCGTGTTAAATCAGTTTCGCCAGTTTTTCACTTTCTAAACTGACTACTAAAAAATGTAAAATTATGTATGTATATACTCGCATTTATATTTCTATCGGACAATGCTACTCTAGAGTATTTGGGCCCCTGGGGCAGCGTAGGAGAGCTTGGCATTAATTCATTCACGAAATAAAATTTCACTGAGCATCCTTGGCTGAACTAGCCTAAAGCTGATCACAGGGGGTGCTGGTTAAGCTGGAGAGGGGGCACCACCTGCACTTTGAATCCTAGAGGGGAGGAGGGAAAGCATGTGTGGTAACCCTTCCCTCTTGGCAGGGAGGTTGATGCCTTTTTCACTAGATCCAGATGTGCCTGAAGGTCTGTGACTAATTAAAAAATCTGCAAGGCATGGCGATTAAAAACGGGAGAAAAGGGTGGGTATCTTGTGTATTTTGACGAGCTTTACTATTTAAGCGGAACTCCAAGAAACGGTACCTTCAAAAGCTTAGTCATCTAATCCAAGATGTATATTTGATGATATGTTTCAGTCTGACCTGAGGATGGGCTGGAGGGGTGGGCGTGGAAGGAGGACCGAAAATTGTAATGCACACTCCAGGAGAGTACAAACTTTGTCAAGTTCATTCTTGTATCCTTGGCGCCTGGACCGGTGCCAGGCACATAGTAGGCGCTTCTTAAATGTCTGAATGAGTTAAGATGTAGAATTTATGTGGATGCAAGAGTAAATACTCCAGGGAAGAGGCCTCTGGCTTTTGTCAGTCTCCAAGGAGTCTCATAGGCCCCCAAAGGGTTAAAAACCACTTAATACAGACAGGGACACGAAATTTATTTGAAATCAATGTCAAGAACTGGTTGTTCTTATTCTGGGGAATGGCCAGACTTCGGCGTCTGGAATGATCTACGTGCTTAAAAATACCACTCGCCACCATTTTCTCCAGGTAATTTTCCATCCCTGCCCCCACATCCAAGGGGGGGAAAAAGTAATTCTGAAATCCTACCTAGCTATTTAAAAAAAAAAAAAGGAAGGAAAGAGACGAAGTGGTAAAATAGCGAATCTCCGGGCGCTGAAGCCTAGAAGAAGAAAGGGACCCACGCGGGCCTTGGGCGCCGCCGGGACCCAGCCCCCCAAACTTTGCCAAGTTGCGGGCGCCGAGCGCGGCCGGAGGCGCGGGGCGCGGCCGCGGGCGGAGCCGCCCCCTGACGCCGGGCCGCGGCGCGCCGGGCCGCCCCCTCCCGGCCCGGGCCGGCCCCGCTGGCTCCGCTCAAAGTTTGCGGCCGCCCCTGCGCCCGCCCGCCCGATGTATGGGTGATATACTGCAGCGGGTGTCAGGGTGAGGGACGGCCATATTTGCCGGTGCGGCCCGAGCCGTCAACAACAAAAAGTGCGCGGGAGCTCGGCGGGCGCACGGACGGGCGCTCGGACGCCGGGCCCGCCTCGCCGCCGCCCGGCCTCGCCGCCGCCGCCGCCGCCGCCCTCGCGGGCCTGGCCCCGCGGCGCCCCGGCGCGCCCCGCCGCTCGGGGGGATGTCTTACAAACCGAACTTGGCCGCGCACATGCCCGCCGCCTCCCTCAACGCCGGTGAGTGAGTGCGCCCCGCGGGCCGCGCGCGCCGCGCCCCAAGTGCCGCCAAGTTGGGGGCCGGCGCGCCCGGCCCCGGCCCCGGCTCCCGGGGGCCCGCGGGGACCGGGGGCGCCGGGCACCGGGTCCCGGCCCGGGGCAGCGCGGCCGCCGCCGCCATGATTCCGGCGCCCGCGCCGCCAAAGTTCGCGGGGGCGCCCCGTGCCGCGGTGGGGCTCGGCCGGGCCGGGGCCGGGGACGCGGGCGGCCGCCGCGGTCCCCCCCCCCGCCCCACGCCGGCGGCCGAGGGATCGCGGGGAGCGCGGCGGGCGAGGGCGGGGGAGGCTTTTCTCTGCTCCTTTTTCCTCCGGCTTTTGGGCGGCTCGGCGAGGGCCCCTGCCGGCGGGAGTCGGGAGCGGCCGGGCCACGCCGGGCGCGGGGCGCGGGGCGCGGGGCCCGGGCCGCCCTTGGGGAGCGGGGGGCGCGGGCCCGGGGCTGGGTGTCGGGAGGCGGGCCGCAGGGGTGCAGGGGAGCAAGGCCGGGCCCTGCGTGGACAGGGCGGGGGCGGCGAGCGTGCCAGGTGCAGGCGCCCCTGAGGGCGCGGGGCCGCTGGGGTCACCGGCGGTGCAGGGGACTCGATCATCGGTGGGGGTTCGGCCCGGCGCGCCGGAGCTGGGGTGCCCACAGCGCGGCACGCCGGATGTCCCCTCAGGCGTGCGCGGAGTGACAGAAGTTGGAGAAGACTGGGGGCGTCTGAGTGCCTGCGGGCGGCGGGTGAGGGCGGCGTTTCAGCCCAGACCCGGCATCCCGGAGCTCCCAAGTCTGGGCTTCGAAGGCCCCTTCTGCGGAAGCCGGGGGTGGAGGGGCGTCCTCTCCCTTCCCGGGGGCTGGAGCTGGGCGATCCCAGGAAACTCCTCCAGAAGTTGTCAGGCAGCTTCAGGCTGTGCCCAGGGGCTTGTCCCAGGGATCAAGGGGAGAGCTGGGTTGGGGGAAGGAAGATGGTGAGGTTAGGGTGTGACGGGCTTTTCCCCTTTGCCTGGGTCTTTTTCCCTTAGACCCTTGGTTGGAAATACACTTCCAAAAAAGCAGGCGCTTTCGAGGGGGGAGGGGGCAGAGGCCTTGTGGGGGAGGGGATTGGCCTTGCTGGTCAGAAATGCCACGTTGGCAGTTGGCCGCAAGTTTTGGGCCTTGTCTCCCAACGCTGACTCCATAACTCCAAAAATCTGAAGAGAGACCCAGAAAATCAATATATATATGTATATGTATTTTAACTTAGCGGACACAGATTTGGGGGTTGGAAAGGGTTAAGATTCAGGTTGCGGGTGGGGGCAAAGTTGAATTGGTTCAATTTGGGGTCTGCGTCCCAAGAGCAAACAGCCACGATTTTCTCAAATGTTCTCACCACCTTTGGGGTCTGCAGACCTTCCAGAGATAGGCTTTGTGGCCCAGAGAGGATTTCTCCTTGCCTACTTCATCTGTCTCTGGGGTATGCAGGGCGGAAGGTCTTGCTGCCAGCCCTGACACCCTGGAAATCTCAGGCCTGGCCTAGTATAGTTGAGGCAGGTGCCCTAAACTGGGACCCGCGGGGATTGGGGTCAAGTGACAGGGGCACCCACTCAGGACCCCTGAAGCTCTGTGCTGGGCTGGCTGGCACCTGTGCACAGGTTTTCTTCTGCGGTGATTTCCAGGAGGACTGCTGAGGTCCCCAGATATCTGGTGTTTTGATGGGGGGGGCTGCGCCCCTCCCCATGGACCCTTTAGAAAGCCCCACTCTCCCCCTGCCATTTGCATCCAAGATGGACTCTCCGCTGCCGCTCCTCTGGCTTCCTTGTCATCATCCCTCACGCCCTCCAGCCCTGCCTCCTGCTCACGGGTTGCCAAGCCGCGGCCTGGCCGGCGGTGGCAGTGGCGGAGTTAGACAAAGCCCCCGCCTCCCCGCCCGAGAGCACATCCCCCCCCCCCAGGCGCCCCAAGTGGCGGGAAGGCCGCCAGCTCCCCAGGCCCAGGCCGCTCTTTGTCTGGCGTGGGGGCGGGGAGCTGCGCCTGGCCCCAGGAGCTGCCGGCCTCTGCCAATCCCTCCCCCGGCTCCGGGCCCTCCCTGGTCCCCGCACACTGCGTGCATTGTCTGTGATGCTCGGAGCGGCCGTGCTCACGCCCAGTCTGGTTTTCTCCCTGGCCTCCTGCAGCCGGATGCACTGGCCCTCCCCATGTCTGCCGGAAGGAGTGGGCATGAGTAGAACTCAGGGCCCTTCTGCCAACTCTTCCCAGGGCCGCACACACACACACCCCCCTTTTCAGCAGAGTAAGAGCCTGGCACTGACACAGAATTGGGGTCACTGACCACGTCACCTGGGGAGGGGAAAGGCAAGCCCTCAGCTGTTGCCCAATTCTCCCCCTAACCCAAACCCAGTGATTTCTCCTCCCTCCCTGTCTTAGCCCCCCACCTGAGACCTAACCCTAGCCCCATGGAAGACTGGGATCTAGAGCCTTTAGACAGTCTGTTGGGAATCATTGCCTCAAACAGATGGAGAAACTGAGGCCCAGAGAGGGAAGGGTCTCGTCCAAGGTCACACAGCCAGACCAACTCCTGGTCCAGGCCCTTGTCTGTAGGAGAGCAGATGGGACGGGAGGGCAGGGAGGTGAGAAGCAGTGCCGAGCAGCAAGAGGTGAGGGCAAAGGGTGGTGCAGGGAATGCACACCCGAGTCCCACTCACCTGCCCAGGAACTGGAATCTCCTAGACACGGGGCTGCTTTGCAGGGGTACGTACCACCGTGGTCTTGCATTTAGCATCCTGGCCTTCCAGAGAGGTGTGCTATCTTGTGGTGGTCAGAACTGGAACCCAGATCTGGGGCTGCAAAGACCACACTCACTGCCCACATCAGAAGGTTCAGGAAGTTGGGGTTGTTTGGCTGCTCTGGTGAGGGGTGCTTGGGGGGCACCCACGCTGCCCCACTCCTGTGCTCTGGCCACTGCACATCTGTGGTCGCCTCGGATGGCGGTCACAGACATGGTAGTAGTTCATCCCATCCCGAGCAGTATGTGCCCGAAGCACAGGTGTCTTAACGTCCCCACTTTAGAGGTGTGGCGACTGGCGCGAGGAGTGGCCCAGTGATGTGCCCACTTACCGGCTTAGAGGTGGCAGAATCCATGTTTCCTGACTGGGCATCCCACATTTGAGCCTAAACCTGGGCCCCGGCTTGGGGTGGGGGAGGTGAAATCCAGGGCAGGCCCGAGAGCGGGGAAGACATCTTGGGTACAGAGCTGTCCCCAGCTCCTGGACAGAGGGACAATATGGTGTCGGGGTACCAGCCTCTTCTGTGGTGTGTGGCTCAGGAGAACGCCCATCCTCTCCAGACTGCCTCTTTATGGTCAGGGGCTCCAGGGCTCCCCGAGGGCCCCTTCCACTCCACCAGCTGGAGCTCCTGAGCTTTCTTCCTCCCTGTCCCCTCCCCTGCTCACACCAGATGAGCAGCTGGTCGGTTTGGCCAGCCTGGCACCAGCTGTCCATCCCCGGGGCCAAGTCTGCGGAGTCCGCCGTGTGCTTGAGAGACCGTTTGGCTCTGGGGGCGGCAGGCAGAGGGGGAGCTGCTCCTCGACTGGGCGTGGAGGCAGGCGGGCGGCTGCTGAGGAGGGCTAGGTAAATTCTCCATGGTTACCGCTGTTTGTAATTCTGCAGGACATCCGCTACCCGCTAATGGCCACTTGGACGCCATTATGGGTCTGCATGCTTCCAGCTACTGAGCCGGAGCCGGAAAATTCCCTGCTGATGACTCCCCAGCCCGCATCCAGGAGGCTCCATTCTTAGCCGGGCCCTGTCCCCACGTGGTCCCTCACAGCTGAGGGACAGGGTATCTGAGTGTTGCAGTCCATAGACGGGGCCTTGTCCCTCCCTCCCTTGGGATGTGAGCCATCCCGGCGTAGAATCAGACTGTCACGAATCCTGTTCCCTCTTTGGGGAGGGAACCACAGGGGCTCAGGGAGATTGAGAGGCTACCGAGGACACACAGAGAGACT
The DNA here is from genome assembly GCF_037043125.1 of Eumetopias jubatus. Classification (NCBI taxonomy): domain Eukaryota; kingdom Metazoa; phylum Chordata; class Mammalia; order Carnivora; family Otariidae; genus Eumetopias; species Eumetopias jubatus. The sequence goes on along the minus strand of NW_028274822.1, from coordinate 87,495,201 downwards.
GTGATACACTCCAGGTTCCTGACTTGGTGTCCAGTGAACCAGTCTCTGGCCAGGGTTAGGCCTCTGAACCCTCCCTCTGTCTTCCTTAGCATATGTCCAGCAAAGAGTTGGGCACATGGGATATAGACCAGCCTCCGCAGCAGCTGGGCTCCTGTGGCGGTGATTTGGCTCTCGGTCGTCCACTTCTGGGGAGCAGGACCCAGGGAAAAGTGGCCAGCAAGGATGAGGCCAAGAGTAGCCGCAGATTTCATCTTTGCGACCAGTCCTGACCGCGTGGTTGGGAAGGGGTCCTGGGACTGAGGAGCGATGTCTGCCGTGGTGCTGGGTGGGAAGAGTGGTGGCCTGTTAGCTACATTTTCCCGTTGTCTGGGCTGAGTGCCGGCCATCCCCAAACTAGAGGACGGGAGCAGGGCAGGGTCTCTGTCCCATGAAGACAAGAGACCGCTGTCTGGCATGCGTCCTGGGTCGGGGGACTGTCTCGGGACCCAGAGCCTTTGCTTTGGGTACAGTCACGTGATTCCTGATTCTTCTCTTCTTCTCCATAGCTGGGAGCGTCCACCCGCCCTCCACCAGTATGGCAACATCCTCCCAGTACCGCCAGCTGCTGAGTGACTACGGGCCGCCGTCTCTCGGCTACACCCAGGTACGGTAGTGGGGGCTGTGGGGCGGGAGGGGCTCCGGGGCTGGCCTGGGCACCGAGGGGACATGCTTCCCGCCGTCCGGGCAGGAGAGCCGGTGGGACGGGGTAGAAATGATGGAGTGGAACAGTCGTCCGAACTGCGTCGACCTCCGGCCCTTGCGACCTCAAGTCTCAAGCCTCGGGGCGTCGGAGCAGAGGGGCGGCAGGCTGTTTCACGGGGCTACCAAGAGATGGGGGCGGAGAGCCCACGGGGGGCTGGAAGGCCTGAGTGCTGCAGGCCCTGCTGGAGCCACCACCCACGTGTGTCCCTGCGGCCGGAGTCTCTGTACCGGATTCCTGAGGAAGTAAGGCCTGACCTGGGCTCTGGATCTGAGCCTGGACAGAGGAGAGGGGACCCCGTTCCCACTCACTCTCCGCAAGGTGGTGGCCCCAGCAAAGAGGAGGACAGGGCCCATATCCTCCCGGAGCCCAGATGCGCCTCCTCGGGAATGGGGGCCCTTGAGCCAGGCCGCAGGGGTTTCTACGGGGTTCTGCCACTTACAAGCCTGACCCCTGCTTGGCCACCTCGCAGAGACCCAGTTCCTCGCCGTCGAGCGGGGTCAACGCTGCCACTGGCCTCACTGGCTGTCACCGGTGGGGGGACCGGGCCAGGCCCCCGCCTCGGTGCCCGCTGGCCGTGGCTGCCGTCGGGTTCTCTGCTGTCATCGGAACGCGGCCGCGTTCTGGGGTCGCCACGGAGGCTGGCCCTGCGAGAGGGTGGTGGCCGGCCATGCCCCGCCAGGCCGTGCTGTCCCAGGAGCACATACGGGACCTGGAACGGGAGCCCCGGAGGAAGCGGCCGTGGGAGGAGGGCGAGGAGGGCCGCCGGGCCAGGAGGCGGCACCCGGAGGGCGCTGGGGAGCCGAGCAAGGACAGGAGGGGGGCCCTGGAGGCCAGGAGACAGAGACGGCGGCGGAGGAGGGAGGAGCAGGCGAGGGCCTGGTTGGGGGGGCCCGCGGGGACGCCAGCCTCACCCGTCGGGGTGCTTACTTGGGCTGTGGCGGGGGGAGTCTAGAGAAGAAGGGGTTTGGTGGGGTGGGCCCTGCCGGCGGGGGGGAGAATGGGTGAATTGAAACACGTTCTGTGTGCTGTCCAGTTGGCTTTTGGCAGTTATTTGTGGTCCTGCTCACCCCAGGGTGTGGCCCCCATCCCATCCCCCTGCTCTGGACTGTCCTCCCCGGGATGTGCTTGCACTTCCGCCTGGGTCCTAGCAAATACCCAGCGCTCGCTGAGACCAGCCAGCCCTCCTTTTCCTCATTCGAGAGGATGAAAGCCTTCTGGAGGCCGCTGGTGGTTTCCTTGGGTGTCGGACGACGGCAGAGAGGCCCAGCTCTCTGCCTGTGGCTCTTCCTCAGGGCGGACAGGCCTGGCCCCGGCGGAGGCAGCAGCCGCCTCTGGGCGGGCCTCCCCCCTGCCCTGTCCTCGCCGTGGCTGGCACGTGGTGCGGTCCTGACCGTGGCCGTGGGGTCAGGGAAGGGTTCGAGCCACGTAAACTCTTCCTTCTGACTCTAGGGAACAGGGAACAGCCAGGTACCCCAGAGCAAATATGCCGAACTGCTGGCCATCATCGAGGAGTTGGGGAAAGAGATTAGACCCACTTACGCGGGGAGCAAGAGTGCCATGGAGAGACTAAAGCGAGGTGAGTGGCGGGACCCGGACTCCCTGACGGGTGCCGCCTCCCTGCTGGGCGCTAACTGTTGTGAGAGATTCTCTTCGGGGTCGGGGGGGTCCCCTATGCCCCAGGGGCCCCCGTTTTGTTACTCTGATGTGGAGGCGTCCGCAGGGGCAGGGGTGGGCCGGTCCGTGGGATGTACACTCTCCTTGGGATCTGACGGGAAGGCCTTGCGTGCCTCCCGGGAGGGTCCATATGCTTTAAAATTATAGCCCAGATCCTGCCGCTTTGTTTGTTGCCTGCTCGGCTCCTGTTGGCTGCTGGTCCCAGGGAGCCGCGGGAGGCCAAACGTGCCAGGCTTCCTTCTCTGGGTGGGCCGGGGCCGGGGAGTCGGGAGGTCCTGGGTCCTGGGTTGCCCTCTGCTGTCAGCTCTTTGGAGTGGAGCCCGAGGGGGCGTATAGGTCTGTCCCAGTCTGGGGAGGGAGAGCAAGAGCACTGAAATTCCTTCAGGACTGAGGAGGGCGGGTGGGAGGGCAGGAGCATGATGTCGCAGAAACCCAGTGACTCACTCACCTGAAGACGTGACTGACCGGCTGCTTCCAGGGGGAGGTGAAATCGGCTGCCACCTCACGAAGCCGCTGGAGGGGAGGGGAGAAGGGGATTTCTGTTTTAGAAGGTGGCAGGGCAGAGCAGCTGTGGCCTAGGTGCGAATTTAATTTCAGAAGCGATCTGGTGTTTCTGGGGAAGGTTGGAGAGGCACGCCGGGAATAAATCTGGGGCATAAAGGGGGCCTGCTGCGGAGGGCCATGGATCCACGGCGGCGGGCATGGCTGGTGAGGACAGGCTCCGGCCCACGGCAGCAGGCTTCGCTGGTGGGTATGAAGCCTTCGTGGACAGAGAGGCTGGACCTGGACAGGGCTTGGGGAGAGGTGGGGTTAACCCCGATCCAGCACGGGGTGGGGTGGGGGGGCAGGTGGGCTTTGCTCTGCGTCCGGACTGCTGTTTGGAGGCAGGGGAAGCAAGACAGTCCTGACACCTGGAGTTCTGGTTATGCGAGTGGAAATCCCTGGGAAGACGCTGGATCCCAGAGTCTAACGGGCGATCTGCAGTCCCCCAAAAAAGGCAGCAGGTTCAGGCCAACCGATAGGTATGCCTCGTGGTGGCCCCAGGGCATGTGCTGCGTGAGCAGCTGGTCCCACGGTCACGCGGACCGGTAGCCAAGTCCAGGCCAGCCCAGTGCGTGTCATAACGGGGTGAAGAAGGGTCATAAAGGGTACGGGGGGGTCAGGCGCAGGGCGGAGAGGTCAGCAAACCGTGCCTGATAGGCCAAGCACGGTTTTCAGTTTCTAATGGTGGAAAATGATTCTGTGACACGTGAAAATGCTCTGCAGTTCAGACTTCAGCGTTCATAAAAAAGGTTTGGTGGAATATGGCCACACCCACTGCTTCTGTAACGGCTGCTTGAGTGGTTGTGACAGAGCCCGTGTGGCCTGCAGAGCCCGAGATATTTACTGCCTGGCCTTTTCTAGAAAAAAGTCTTCTGAAGCTCAGAGATAAGATTTGTGAGATGTGGATGCCTGCGTGACTTGGGGATGTCACTCACAGTGCCCTCCGGCGGTCCTCTCTCAGGAGTAGATTCTTTGTGTCTGTTAAAACGAGATTAAGTGTCTCACGGCGTTCGCTGAAGGCCGCCACCACCACCACCACCACCACCACCACCACCACCACCCAAACGCAACAACCAAACCATAACCACCAAACCAGAGGGAAGAGATGGGCAGGGGGTGGTAGGGCCGAAGGTGCTCTTGGCACCTGGCGGGCAACGTCACGGTGGACCAAGGGTGAACATAAATGAGCAGTCTTGCATCCTAAGTGTGCAGGCTGGACACCGGACAAGCCCTTTCTAGAACGTAGACTATGAAGAAGCCAGAGAAAAATCAGGATTTGGAGTCCTGGATTCTCCACAGTGGGGCAGGCTTGACGAAGGCGGGCGGGGACACATCTGCTTGCGTCCTCTGAGAGCCTGGCGTGCACGGAGAGCTTGCCGGCCGTCCCCGTGTGGGCGGGAAGGGGTTGGTAGGAGCCACGAAGAGGAGTCTGGGCGAGGAGGGAAGGCCTTCGAGGAGGGATGGGACGCTCGTGTCTGTCTCCCCACACCGCTGGAACCCCGTGGTGCTTGGGATGCAGGTCCCGAGTTCCCTCCCAGGGCGGGGGCTTTCCAGCTGGGTTGTGAAGGGCCCCCTTCCTCTCCTGGAGTGGGTTCTGCTGGACGATCCTCAGCCTCTGCTCCTCCTCCAGGCATCATTCACGCCAGAGGACTGGTTCGAGAGTGCTTGGCCGAAACGGAACGGAACGCCCGATCCTAGCTGCCTAGCCAGGCGGAAGGTTTACCATCTTCGTCCAAGACCAGAAGTTACAGCTCATCTCCCATGTTCAGATGAAACTCTTGTTTTCAAAAGGGTAACGGTTTGATTTCTCCTTCCCACGTCCCTCCCATGGTTCATGAGGCTCTGAGATTGAGAAATACTTTGCAGTTGACTAGGATTTACATTTTAAATAGTTAGGAATTACCCAGGGTTTTTTGTTCTTGTTTTGTTTTTTTTTTTAAGCATTGATTAAAAAGATGCACGTAAAAGATACCTGTCTCACAGCAAAGATCCCAGTTACGTTACCCAGATTGTTCTCCGTTCTTTTTCATAAGCTAATACAACTCTGAGGGTTTTTTGTTTTTTTTTTTTTGAGTGCGTACGTTTGCCACACCGTGTGGATTCCGCTTAATGTAACTTCTTTTGTGCTTAAGCATTTGCTTGCATGACTATTAGTGCTTTGAGGTCAATTTAAAAAATGCACAAGTTATAAATACAGAAGAAAGAGCAACCTACCAAACCTAACCTAACAAGAACCCCCCCTCCAAATTTTCCTACTAAGACTGTGTGTGGATTTCAGTTCTGCTTTTCCTGTAAGTTGATCCAAACATCTGGAAGAAAATGACTAAAACTGTTTGCATCTTTGTATGTATTTATTACTTGATGTAATAAAGCTTATTTTCATTAACAATTTGTATTAAGGTGTGGGTTCCTTGAATTCTTGTGTTTTTTGTTGTTGTTTTTTAAGTGGTATTTTAAAAAACAGCTCCTCAGGGGCGCCTGGCTGGCTCAGTCACTAGAGGTGCAACTCTTGATCTGGGGCTTCGAAGTTCGAGCCCCACGTCGGGTGTGGAGGTGACTTAAAAAGAAAATCTTTAAAAACAAACCAAAAAACAGCTCCTCCTCCGAGAGTGGGAAATCCCTGCCATAGAGGGTCTGCCTACCTGGCCCCAGAAACATTTTTTGTGCCAATGCCAGAACCACGACGGGCTGAGGGAAGAAGGCGTTTGCCTAAGGCAGGAGGTGGGGGTCAGACGAAGGTGCGTCACGGTGCATTGTGACTGCCGCGGATGGCCGTGTGCGCCGGGGAAGAAAGCAAGAATGTTAGTGGACGCGGCGTTACTGACTTTGCCCACGGCCTGCCCACCGTGAGGCCGTCCTCGGCTTCCAGGTGCTTGTCCTGCTGCAGGAATCTAGTTCTCCTACGGCGCAGCCTCTGAACTCCAGTTAACTACCTCAGGTGCTCACCGGGAGAATTCCCTGCCCCGGGGCTGGGGAAGGCCCGCTTGCGCTGGATGTGTTTGAGGACGCAGATGGTGGTCCTCAGTGGCGAGGGGGAGACAGACAAATGAGGGATGGGGTCAGTTTTGCAGGCACGAGGTAAGGGCCCAGCCATGACAGGTCGAAAGGCCGGTAAGAGCGGGTGTGTCTACCTCTGTTTCATGCACAGCCAACCCCAGAAGGCATGAGAGGAGAGAGATTGAAGCCTCTGTCCCTCCTGTCTACAGCTCCCAAAATTTCTCTTCCCGCCGTGACCTGCTTGTCGTGTACCCTTCCAGGCGCTTGGCTACCTTCTGAATGGAGGTCTGCATGGGGACGGGTCCTGGATGCTGCGACCGGTCTCCAGAGCCTTGCACACAATGCTTAAGCTTCCAGACCAGTTCGCATCGAGGTGAGAAGAGCCTTACCTGGCTGCCTTCAATGTGTATTCGGACACAGGCACTGGGCACTCGGTCTGTGCCTGCCGAATGGGCTGGTTTTGACTGCAGACTGTCTTGACAGTGGCCTTCCCCCCTCATGGTTTTTCCCCTGCTTGTTTCATGGGTGAACCCCAGATGTATTCTGAGAAGCGAAGCTATTACCTCTGCCTAAAAACCCCAAACAACCGTAGGGTCAAATCCAGCTTGAGTGATGGCATTGTGCAAATTCACAAATCAGGTTTCTGGAAACTCATCTTATAAATCTACTTATAAATCAACACATAGGCAATGTCATGTGTATTTTTTTTTTTTTAAATAAGCTCTACGCCCAACATGGGGCTCAAACTCACGACCCTGAGATCAAAAGTCCCATGCTCCACCGACTGAGCCAGCCAGGTGCCCCAAAAATGCCACTAATGTTTGACTCCATTCCATAGTTTTCCCCCCAAAATGGACCTTCCTTATTACTATTAGTGCTTATTTTTAACCTTTGATAACAAAACAAGACAATCACACAAATGTATAGCTTAAAAAAATATGGTGACATCCTTCTAACTACCCCCCCAGGTCCAGAAAGCCCTTTGTCAGCCATCCACAGCCCCTCCGGGTGTCCTATCACGACCACCCTTCCTCCCCACGAAAAGTAGCTAGCCAGTCCTTTTGTAATGTCTTCTGTGTGTCTCTATGGTTTTATTCTCAAAATGTGCGTCTCTATTCATCCCAGTTTAGTCCGCCATTTAAAAAGTTTTGATTTAAAATGTTAAGTCTGTCAGAAATACAGAAATGCTAGAGTAACGCTTGCGATGGAATGGTACTCTCTACCATTTCCTTGGAAGCATCTGGCAGGTTCTTTTTTTTAAATTTGTATTTTTTCAGAGAGAGGGAGTGTGCAAGCAAGAGTGGAGCGGGGGGGTGGGGGGTGTGGAGGCAGAGGGAAAGGGAGAGAGAATCTCAAGCAGGCTCCGTGCCCAGCATGGAGCCTGACGTGGGGCTTGATCCCATGACCCTGAGATCATGACCTGAGCTGAAATCAACAGTCGGACGCTTAACTGACTGAGCCACCCAGGCGTCCTGCATCTGGCAGGCTCTTTAGTTAGAATCTGCGATTCCTTCCGGGGTGCCTGGCTGGCTCAGTCAGTAGAGCGTGTGACTCTTATCTCGGGATCAGGATTGTGAGTTAAAGCCCCACGTTGGATGTAAACATCTTAAAAACAACAAGACAACAACAGAAAAGCATCTTCGATTCTTTCTCAGTGGACGTTTTTACTGGATTCCCAGAGTTCTTTCAGGAGCTTCTTTTTTTCTAGGGTTTCCTTTGCTCTTTTTTTCCTCTCTTGCTTTTTCCTCTCTGCCTCCTGTTTTTCTTTGTAAACAAGACTGTTTTCACGATTGTAGAAAATATCCACTTTCTCTTGTAGGATTTTCCGAGCGAGCTTTCTGTTCTGATCAACCGATCTTGTCTGATGGCACTGCAAGAGATAATATTTTATAATGTGAAAAATTTGTTCTGGACAGGATCTCAAATTGTGGAATTCAACCCATTTGCTCTATAGATGGGGACGGGCCCGAGAGGCGAGGCCCCTGGTCAGGAATCCCAGGGAGTCCGTGACAGCGAAGACCGTACGCCCTCCTTCCTGCCTCTTATCAGCCTCCACCTTGTCGCACCCCCCAGCTGTATTACGCGGCTTTCTCGGTGATGGTTTTATAATTAAGAGTGTTGCTTTGTTCAGAAGCAATGATAGCCTTCAGATAACTTAAAGTCCCCAGATAATTTTGAAAATATCAACTGATATGTCTAGCTTGTGGCCAGGGAACAAGCCCTCTGTCTGCACCATTTATAAACATAAAATTCTGTCTCGGGGAGGAAGATAGCATCCTTATTATTAGTCAACCATACCGTTGATTATGTCATCCCTGAGTTACTAAGGGCGAGTGCCTTGTTGCAAAGCTATTCGAAAAACAATTCTGTGAAATGAGAGCGAGAGAAGAGTACTGAAAGCAAATCTGCAGTACGTGTATAAAACAGTTAAACAAAAATCCTGTCAGGTTTCAGAATTTTACGTGTGGCTTATGAATGACACTTTTTCTCAAGGAGGAAAAGAAAAGCGATTGAGGTTTTAACTGATAGGCTCTTGGCTCAAAAACTTGGCAGTGAAGAACAGTTGTTGGGAGCACAGACTTTGCGCTTGGCCTGGGTCGACGCCTGCCGCTGTAGGATCTCAGGCAAGTTACCTAACCTCTCTGGGCCTGAACCCACACCTGCACCATGAGGAAGACAAGGCGGAAGGGCTTGCGAGGGTGACGGCTGTCCACGTGTGGCGCTGCGCCCACCGGGGCCTGCCCTGTCATTGGTATATGGAAAGCCTGCCTTGCTGTCCCTTCTCGGGGCCCTCTGGCGACTCACAAGGGACTGCACTGAGAGCCAGCGGGACCCCCTACTACCCAGGAAATGGGAGAAAGCATTTCAGTATCTCCCAGGGGCTCGGGGTGTGTTGAGAGCTGGGGATACTCTGATCAGAGACTGGCTTCCAGGTAAAGAAGGAAGCCGCCTCCAGGCAGCCCCGCGTCGCATTTTTATCCTGAGGCCTGGGAAGGCTGTGCCTGAAGGGGCAGGTGTCACTGACGTTTACCAAAGAGGGGACGTCTACCTTGACGACGATGCCCGAGGGGACGTGCTTCAGCACCACACAGTTGCTGGTTTTGTTGGTGGCCTGGCCCCCGGGGCCGTGCCCTTTCACAAACTGCTCTTCAAGATCCATCTCATCCAGGGGAGGCAGAGCGGGGCGGTCCTTCCTGCCGGCCGCCTGGACCGCAGGGACCGCCGCCGCTGGGGCGAGCAGCGCCTGCTTGTCCCGAGGCCGGAGGCCCCGCGGCGCGGCGCAGATTCTGGCCAGGGCTGCAGGCCAGGGGAAGCCGGCCGAGGGACTCATGCAGAGGAGCTCTGCCCGTCCACGCCCTGAGTTGGAGAAAAAAAAAGACAGCCTTTCAGGAAGGTCCGTTCGTGCTCAGGATTACACTAAAGGGTTCTGGGGCAACCTTTTATAAACCGGTTCCACCGAGGGCCACCCAGGTATTTAGCAAGTTAGGCACAGCCCTCTGCAGCCTTGGGGCATCTCCCGTGATCTTCACTGTGTGCGCCCTCCCAGCTGATAAACAGTTTCTTGTAACAGACCGAAAATATCTTCGAAGCACCCAGAGGTGCTGCTTTCTCAGGCAGGGTGACATTCCAAAGAACAGGGCTGTAATTCGATAAAGAAACACTAAACAGTGCATCAAGCAAGAATTAGGATCTGAGTCAAGCGACATTATTTAAACGTTTGAGAATCTTTGAAATCCAAATGTAAAGATGACAGTATGCAAGTCTATTTTATAGCTGAGCTTACACGGTCTGACACAGTAAATATCACTATCAATCAATGTCATGATTGTTGTTTTTTAATGTTTCCAGTTTCATGGATTTGAATAGGAACATCTGTTCCCTCAGATGCACTGCCAATAACATGATCCAAGTGGAGCTCATCCCTGGAACGTTCGAATCAACTGATTCTTTATGAAGGTGCCTGCGTGGTTCAAAACGCCACACGAGGTGTAGGGAGCGATGCGAGGTGGGAGAGAGGGAGCCTCTGTCTTCATGGAGCTTAGAGTCTAGTCAGAGAGAAGATGCTTAAAAGAGAAAGCAGTGTTTAACCGTTAGATTTAAATAGCTACTCCAGACGTGGCAGAAGGCTGAAATGTCTAGCCAACAATGAATGGTATAGAGAGTAACAGCTACCAGGACGTGGTGAATCCCATGGGCCTTTGCTTTCTTCCAGGGAAGGAAGGCATAACGAGCTGACGGGTGTTAGCTCTTTTCAAAGATGGGTGACCTCCCCGTGCCAATCGGGACAAGTCACAGTGTGGGCCTCTTTTCTTACCTGGAAAATGGGTGAACAAGCCCTTCTCCGCCCATCCTGCACAGGCTTAAAGGTCAGAGGGGAAAAAAAAAATCTGGAAAGAGCTTTTGTTGAATACCTTTGAAGGCATGAGACTGATTTTTAGCAAAATTCCTGTCACTCGGGAGGATTATGGGAACGATGAACGTGTCCCTCGCTTCATGCTTCTTGATCCAGGATGATGTAGGTGCTAAAAACAGAAGTACTGCCCTTTTTAACAACTGCTTCCTTTGAGGCTCTAAATAGCTGCTTTTACCATTTGAAATCCTGTAAATTCTAGCTGAGGGCCACTGGTCTCTAACCTAGGTAGGAAGTGGTGTATACCTAAGCCAGCGCCCTAAGCCCAAAGTTGCTTAATCATGCACCAAATAATTTCAGCAGGTTTGCTCTCAGCTCATTTACCTTTTGCCCCCTGTCAGTTCTGGCTGCTAACTTCTATGAGCCCATGCTGGTCTCTAACAAGCTTTGAGGATGCTTACCACAGATGCAGGCTAGTGGACACCGCTGCCTTGTCAATATGTACATTTCTGTTATTTTACGGGTATCTCTCTGAGTAATCAGTTTAGCTGGTCCTGAGAGGATCCTGGTCATCTTTAGAATGACAATACCATATTCTTAACCTCTCTGTGGAAAATAAATACAATGAAATGTACTTTTCCAAGCCTGATGCCAATGCCCATTTTCAATTCTGTGACGGACGTGATGGCCTAAACTCGTAACTTCTTTCCGAAAAGTGTGGCATTCAGGAAGTGTGTCAGTCCCAGGGGGGGTGACAATTAACGTGGTGTTGGTAAGATGCTCGGTGGCTGTGGAGGGCTCGATTTTGAAACAGAGCATGCCAGGGAAAGTGGCGCTTTAGAAAAGGTTTAGGTTTTGTTTATTGTGTGTCAAGTCTTTCGGAAGTACACTCGGGAAAAGACAAATGATAAACACCGGCGCTTTTCTGAGATTGCTACAACAAAGAATCCGCTCCCCTGTAAATGATTAAGTGAATGAAACCGGAGTCAATGTCCAAAACGTCCCTTCCCTTATTTCTGCTTTCAATCCATAGAACAGGATTCCTTTGTGTACCAGACAGCATCAGAGTACCTGGATCAGATTCATTACGGAACGCAAGCCCGGGGCCTCCCTTGGGGTTTCTCTTCCGCTAGTTGGTAAATCCGACCGGGCAGGACAGCACTGGAATAGAGTGCAGCGACAAAGAAAGGAAGTGAGTCTGAGACGAGGCGAAACTCCCAGACAAAGGGCGGAGAGGAGAGTGCCTCTATCAGCTGCTTTGTCCCTGGCCCGCTGTGTTTCAACTCTCTACCTTTCTGTCCTAGTTCGGGGCTGACACGCACACTGGAAGGCCTCCCACCCAAATGGAGTTCAAGAAGGTCCCCAGTGTTCAGTTACTGACTGTTTTGCTTAACGGCTAATTCCAACAGCCGATCGGGCGATTCTCAAATACTTGCCGTATCTCTGGGAGCTTTGGCTCTACTCCAACGACTGCTCAAAATGACCCGTGCACCCATGGTCCCACTTCCCCAAAGCCCAGGATATATGGATTGGATTTCAGGTTTTGTGATACCCACAGAGCAACTCAAAAGTCTCCGGGGGACAATAAAAGCGGCTCAAATTAGAGCTCATCGTGACATTAAAAAAGAGCCACAGGAAAATGGTGACAAGAAGTGCTGGTAAGGGGAAACCGGGAGTCATGACAGTGTGCCCCAATTCCTTTCTGTGAGCGTGTGCCTCGATTCGGGGCTGGCTCTCCACCCTCACTTCCCCTCAGCCCTGCTTTTCCTCTGAGGACGCATCTGCGCTGAACAGCCTGATTGCCGTTTGGCTTAAGGCCTCTCATTGTCCCCATCCCTGCCCACTGGTCAAGTCAGAGATGCTGGGTGTTAGGACTTTACAAAAGGGAATGCTAATTTGTTCAATGAGTATTTTTTTTTTAAAGATTTTATTTATTTGAGAGAGAGAGAGAGAGAGCATGAGAGGGGGAGAGTCAGAGGGAGAAGCAGACTCCCTGCTGAGCAGGGAGCCCGATGCGGGACTCGATCCCGGGACTCCAGGATCATGACCTGAGCCGAAGGCAGTCGCTTAACCAACTGAGCCACCCAGGCATCCTCAATGAGTATTTTCAACATCTATTCTGTGCCAGGCATGGGCCTTGGGGACCCCAGTGAGCCTGTGGCATAAAAGAGAAATTAAAGATGCCCCCAAATGCGACCCATGCTAATAGCCCAGGATGGAGAACAGGCCACAGAGCAGTGCCTCTGTGACTTGCTGGGCCCCTAAGTCACTTGGAGGGCTTGGTACCGGGACTCGGGGCCTGTATTCTGGTAGGTGCCCCCTTTCCTGACCTGGAGCCAGCCACCACACATTCCCTCCTCAGGTCCCCGCAGTCAACCCACGCCTAGGAAGATGTCTGGCTGCAGGGATGGTGTATGTTGAGCTCGGATCGTGGCCAGTGACTGCAGCCATCAGATGTAAACTAGAGGCAACAGGGTGAGGTCCATTTCCCCAGCAGCTCTAACGCTCCCGAGACCGGGGGGGGGGGGGGGGGGGCATGGTCATGTGTCTCTGAGAGAGAGGTTATCTCAATCTGTTTGCAGGAAGTCATAGGATTTCAATCTCTGGACTCACCTTCTGGATGTCATGTGCCCAAAATTCACTGCTTAACTATATGTGTGTGTGTATATATATATATATATATATTTTTTTTTTTTTTTTTTTTTTGAGAGAGATTGATAGTTTCTCTGAGCCACAACTTTCAGGGTTATCTCAGCCTCGTAGAGACTTCATCAAATCCAACCGAAGGAACAGATGTGGAGATGAACTGAAATGGGGTTGCTTTAGGAAAGATGACTGGCAAAGCCCTCGCCACGCACATTTCCAGGAGCAGACAAATCCCCTGGGGGTTCTGTTAAATAGAAGCCTCCTTCGACGGGTCTGGGTGGGGCCAGAGACTCTGCATTCCTAACCAGCTCCCAGTGAGGCTCTTGCCTCCAGGGACCACACTTTGAGTTTCATGGCCAAAAGCTCTGAGCAAAGCTGCTTGCCTTTGTGGTGGCTCTCAGGACTGCTGGACGACTGGACGGAAGCCCCAGAACACCGATGGCAAAGATGGAGAAGAGGAAGGTGGGGAGGAGAGTAATGGTGGGAACAGCAGACATTCAGAGAGAAGAATGATACAAATAATGAACTGCGCTAACAGAAGGGGAAACGGGTAACAAGGGGACTGAGGAATGGGGTCAACTGAAAAAAAAAGAACACCAATGATGTTCCTATTACATTAGTGTTCTAGAACAGCATCGTCCGATATGAACATAATGTAGGGCACGTGTGAAATTCTAAATTTTCTAGTAGTCACCTTAAAAACAGTAAAAAGAGGGGCACCTGGCTGGTTGGTGGAGCATGTGACTGTCAATCTCGGGCTTGTAAGTTCGACCCCCACGTGGGGTGCAGGGATGACTGAAAAATAAAATCTTTAGGGGTGCATGGGTCGCCCAGTCGGTTAAGTGTCTGACTCTCGATCTCAGCTCAGGTCATAATCTCAGGGTTGTAATAATCTCAAGCCCCCATTCGGGCTCCACATTCAGCGGCGGGTCTTCCCCTGCCCCGCCCCCTGCCCGCACATGCATTCTCTCTAAAATAAATAAATCTTGGGGCACCTGGGTGGCTCAGTCAGTTAAGTGTCTGCCTTTGGCTCAGGTCATGATCCCGGGGTCCTGGGATCGAGTCCCATGTTGGGCTCCCTGCTCAGCGGGGAGCCTGCTTCTCCCTCTCCTTCTCCTCCTGCTTGTGCTCTGTCAAATGAATAAATAAAATCTTTAAAAATAAATAAATCAATCTTTAAAAAATACTTTTATAACCCAGTATATCCAAAATATTATTTCAATGTGCAATCAATATAAAAATTATTGTGATATTTTATTTTTTATATGGAGCCTTCAAAATCTGGGGTGTCTTCAACGCTATCGTATCAGACAATGTAGCTCCAGAATCTTGCTCCTCATTATGGTCCACAGAGTAGCGGCGACAGAACCACTTGGGAGCTCGTTAGGAATGAAGGCTCTCGGGCCCTACCCCAGACTTCCTAAATGAGAACCTGCCTTTTATGAAGATCCGTAAGTGACTCAGAAGCACACTTCCAAAGTCTGAGAAGCCTTGTCCTAGAACGTAGGAATTAAGCTAGTTCTTCCAGCTTCTGGGACAGACACTTTTTAAAAGCTGTTGTTTCCTCTATTTAAGAAGTTGAGGCCAGCATTCTGGAGTGCTGATTGCGTGCTTGGTCACGGTCCTGTTTCTCCTTCCACAGTAGGAGATAAAGGGACAGGTCTCAAAACAATGACCTAATCGGTGGTGAAGGACCAGACACTGGACTCAGACAGGCTGATGTGCAAATGGTGCAGCTTTCAAAAGACAAAATGGCCAGCTGATGGCACCAGAAGCTAAGTGAGAGAATGATTTTCTGAGAAATGCTGAAGCATAATCCATGTTTTTAATTTTTTTTAAATAAACATGTTATTTTATTTTTTTAAAGACTTTGTTTATTTATTAGAGAGAGAGTGCACACGCAGGGGGAGCAGCAGAGAGAGAGGGAGCCTGATGCGGGGCTCCATCCTGGGACCCCGGATCATGACCTGAGCCGAAGGCAGACACTTCACCGAATGAGCCACCCAGGTGCCCCCATAGTCCATGTTTCATAGTATGTTTTGGTGCTTGCTCCCTGCAAAATGGGAGTTAAGACAAAGCAGCCGTTTCCCGCCTGCTCGGTCTAGCTCATCCTCCTGTTCTGGTTGGTCTGGAGTCCTTTCGAGGGCTGGATCACCTCCCAGAACAGAACCTCCAGGGGCTGCGGCTCAGGTCTGAAACAGACCAAGTCCTTTCCTGGGCTTGGCGGTTCGTTCTGAAGATAAAGCACCTTTCAGTCACAGAAAGTGTTGGCAGAGAATTATTTCTCAAATCAGACAAACATCATAGATTGAGCAGGAAATGCCACGCTGGAGACTGCTCTGGGTCTGGTCTCAATTTAATAGGCTCCCTGCTGCAGAGTTCAAGAGACAACTAATGAAGTAGATAAAGAGAAAAGCTTTCTATTCATACAACACTAACACCCCATTCAGTGTTGCTTTTTTTTTATATATACACAAAACTCTGAATCCACAGAGAATTACACCTGCCCTATTTGTGTGCATCACTGTGATTTTCTTCTATTTATGGCATTCTAACAGGAACTTTAGAATTTATCAACTACACCGTTAAAATAAGACAGAAACACATAAAAAAAAAAAGCAGCAGTAATAACACTCCACATGTCCTTAACTTCTCAATGCCTCTATACCTTATATTTGTTTAGGACCTAAATGCTTGCAAAGCACTTTCAAATACATTATTGTATTTGACACAAATAAAGAAAAGGGATTATCTCAGGAAGACTTGGAAGAACATTAGGTATTCCATTTTTTATACTAAACTTATCCTTTCTACTTTTACCTTTCATAACAGCTCTAGATCTGTCCTGTCCCCACCTTCTTAAAAGTGTTAGCTCATTTTCCTCAACTTTCTCTTTTGGAACGTTCTTCTCATTTTTTTTTTGTCCCTGAAAGGCCACACTGCTCTGTAGTCAGTATCTTGGCTTCATGATTTACTCACTGTGCAATTCTGGCCACGTCTCATCTGTAAAGTGGAGGTAAGACCACCGAGGCTAAGAAAAAAACGTACATGTCTCCGCAAACCTAAAGCCCTGAGGGATACTTGGGGTCCCTAAACTATAAAGCTGAAGAGCCTTCGACTAACACACCATATAAATTGTGGTCTTATCCCAGAAACCTAATGTGAAACTGATTATTTCATAGGCTTTTTATTTTTTTTTTTTGATATATAAAGATTTTACTTATTTGAGAGAGAGTGAAAGTGAGAGAAATCATGGAGAGGGAGAAGCAGACTTGCGATGTGGGGCTCAATCCAAGGACCCTGAGATCGTGACCTGAGCCGAAGGCAGATGCTTAACCGACTGAGTCACCCTGGTACCCCAGTTTGTTTGTTTGTTTTTTAAAGCCTGTAAGGGGCACCTGGGTGGCTCAGCTGGTTAAGCATTTGCCTTCGGCTCAGGTCAGGATCCCAGGGTTCTGGGATCGAGCCCCACATTGGGCTCCCTGTTCGGCGGGGAGTCTGCTTCTCTCTCCCTCTGCCGTTCCCCCTGTTTGTGCTTGCTCTCTCTCTCTCTCAAATCCGTAAATAAAATCTTTAAAAAAAAAATAAATGAATTATTTAAGTAATCTCTATCCAATGTGGAGCTCAAACTTATGACCTGGACATCAAGAGTCACATGTTCTTCCGACTGAGCCAGCCAGGCGCCCCTTCGTAGACTTGTTTGAGAGCGCAGAGTGAAAAGGCATCTAGAAGAGTGACCTGCAAATTATTTCATTTGGTATGGTCCAATTTAAGAAGTACTTGAAAACCATGAAATTACCAAAGATATGCTATTTGGTGAGGTCATAATTGTGTTCTATGAAATCAGGTGCCAAGGAGATAATTATGATGCCAAGAATACAGTCTGACTTTCTAGCAGGCTCACAATGAAAGATAAACACCCCCTTCATCCAAGCAAGTCCTGGTTTAAACATGGAGATCTTTAGGGATTATCTGATAGAGTAAGAAAAATCATTTCGGACAAGAAAGAAGACAAAATTTATATTTTAATATACGTCTGATGATTTCACGTTTAATGATTAAACTATACATTTAAAGTTTTAGAGTTCCTCTTTATCCCCCTCCCCCCGCTGTGGAGAACTGGCCCCCCCAAATGATAAACAGTTTGGACATAACAATCAAGAGTAGCAATGCTGGGGCTGAGAGACAGCAAATGCCGCAAGCCATTATTAGCCATTATCACTGCCCAGCATGGTCTTATCCCCATCAATGTGAAAGATCTCCACTCAAAAGTCAGTTCGAAGCCTTCAAGGTCAAAGAGATACTTAGGCAATTTGATGTTATAATAAAGAAAATCATAGTAATCATACCATCATAAAAGGCCATAAAATAGCGGTGTCAGTTTGCATACAAGTAGTGCAAAATCTCCAGGATGGAAGGTAGGTTTCGATTAGATGAATAGCGATTGTACTTAACACATTTACTGGAACTTCTGAAGCCTACTACTTCTGTTTGCTGTACTCAGAAATAATGTCTATGGGGGCACCTGGGTGGCTCAGTCGTTTAGGGTCTGCCTTCAGCTCAGGTCATGATCCCAGGGTCCTGGGATCGAGTCCTGCATCGGGCTCCCTGCTCCGCGGGGGGGGGGGGGCCTGCTTCTCCCTCTCCCACTCCCCCTGCTTGTGTTCCCTCTCTCGCTGTGTCTCTCTGTCAAATAAATAAATAAAATCTTAAAAAAAAAGTCTATGGACTTTAAAAACTACCTTTTTAGCTGTTTATAAAGCTTTGAGAAAGGTATTTTTTGGGGCACCTGGGTGGCTCAGTTAGGCGACTGCCTTCGGCTCAGGTCATGATCCCAGGGTCCTGGGATCGAGCCCCACATTGGGCTCCCTGCTTGGTGGGAGGCCTGCTTCTCCCTCTCCCACTCCCCCTGCTTGTGTTCCCTCTCTCACTGTCTCTCTGTCAATTAAATAAATAAATAAATAAATAAATAAATAAAATCTTTAAAAAAAAAGATACTTTTTTTCTCTTTAGTCCAAAGAGTCAAAGGCAATTTCCATTGATTTTTTTTTCAATTATGACCCTTCCAAAGAGCCTAACCTACGAAATATGGTGTGAGCAACCTTACCAAAATATTTTACCACATCACTTCATTAACAAGATAACTTGGTTAACCAGAATAGCATTCCTGAATACGTTGGTTTATTAAGACATTAACAGATAAAAAGTTACCTAAAACCGCACACCTAAAAACAAAAAACCAAAAATCTACATGTTCAAACTGAACAGAAACCATCTGATTTTGTAGTCAAAAGTGAACATCTCCTGCCCCTTACATGGTTGAGAAATAATCACTAGTACTCGACTTAGGGGTTATTTTTCTTGTAAGGAAACCCAACTCTGTCTGCTTGGAGATGTCTCAGTAATTCACACTTCTCAGTTCTTCTAAGTGTAAAGGATGTCTCAAATAATGGATTTTGTGACCAACTGAAATTAGTGATAAAACTTTTTTGTTGTTGTTGTTGCGCTTGAAACATGGTCAATGAAATCAGAGCCATGTGCTTAAAATTAGTTTGATTTTGGTTAGGTATTACAAGAGCATACTATTGCCTGATGGGACTCACACAATGGGGGGGGGTGTGGATTAAATTTATTTAAGCTTGAGATCTTCCATACACAGATGGGGTTTTGGATACAGACTAAATTTTTACTGTTTGAGACACGATTGTTAGGCTCAGATGAGACGGAATGCCTCGCAGATCTGTCATTCCTGCCAATATATCGCGCGTCCTGGCTTCTCAGCCACATCTACATGATAGGGCCAGCGAAATTCCTTTACTTTGGGCCCAGGACCCTTGGAGGGCAATCTAAGAGCTGGCTTTAAAGGTCAACTAGTCTTAAGAATGTGAACTGAGGGCGCCTGGGTGGCTCAGTCGTTAAGCGTCTGCCTTCAGCTCAGGTCATGATCCCAGGGTCCTGGGATCGAGTCCCACATCGGGCTCCCTGCTCAGCGGGAAGCCTGCTTCTCCCTCTCCCACTCCCCCTGCTTGTGTTCCTGCTCTCTCTCTCTGTCAAATAAATAAATAAAATCTTTAAAAAAAATGTGAACTGAACAGAGAGAATGAAATGGCCTGGGGCCCACAGGGAGGGACACGTATTCTCTGTGGTCCTTCCAAAGGCCTGGCAAGAGCAATGCTGACACCTGCTATGTGCGGGCCTAAAACAGCACCTGCGGCGTGCTAAGAGCTCCGTAGAACAAAGTAAATGAAGATGTTCCATTTCTTCTTGGGCCTTGGTGCAACTGTTTTCTCCAAGCCGCTGGGCTGTGCTCCCCTCCCCATCCAGGTCCTTGAAGAACCCCCTGGGCCGACCCCCAGCAGGTTTACCCCAACCAGGTGCAGAGAAAACTTAGCTCGGGGTCTGGGCCAGCGGGGCTTCAGGTCAATTGGCTGCGCGACTCAGGGTCGCAAGCTGGGAAAGTCAGGCGTCCCAGCTCCCAGTCCTCTTTCCATAGTCCTTGACATGGAACATGACAACCATGACAACCGCGGGTGACCGGATTCTCCACGGACGCTTACCTGGCCTCAACGCTGACCTCCCACCCGCAACGTTCTGGGGTAACCCGAACCACTGCAGAAGGTGGATCACAAATGCGCTCCTGGGTCTGCGCACGCGCCGTACTCCCGCCTCCGCTTCCCTCACTTGCCCGAGGCTCATTCTTACCAACTGCGCATGCGGTAAGCGAGGCTTCTTTTCGCGTGCCATCAGCCGACTCCCAGAGAACCAATCAGACCAGAGAACGTGACATCAGCCCCGCCTCCCTCCGTTTCCCAGGCGTCGGACCTCCCTCTTTTGCGCGAGGGGCGGGAAGGGAAAGGGGCGGCCGACGCGCGTGTCGCGGTTCGGCCGTCTCCGCCCCCTTTCAAACAGCCAATCGCAGGCAAGGTGCCGGGCGCGCGCACGCTCCCTCGAGTTTAACGGTCGCGAGAGGCCGCTCGCCCGACCCTGACATCGACTGTGGGAGCAGCGGCCAGGTAAGCGGTCGCCGGCCTGCGGGGAGCCGTCGGCCAACGGGGGGCAGGGGGACGAGGCTTGGAAGACACGGCCTTAGCAGAACCCCAAGGGTGCTGATGGATCCAGGGCGGAGAGGACGACGACCAGACGACGCACGGGCCCCCCATTGCATCCCTCCGGTGTGTGGGGGGCTTTGCTCGTGGCCGTGTGCCTTTTCTAGACTCAGTGCCCTTGAGTGACACCCGGGGGGCCCAATCGCAGAGCGCCTCTTCCCCAGGGGCGGGGGGCCTGTGGGATTTTTCTTCTTCTCTTTTTTTTTTTTTTGACGGTCTTCCTTGGTTTACTTTGGGAATCACGATTGTAGTTGTTGGAACGGCGGCTTTTTCTTTCGCCTCTTTGCTGCCTCCGGTTTAGGCGGCTGCATTCGGTGGTTTTCCCTCGCCTTTGACCCGAGAGCCACCACCAGCAATTGAGGTCTGGCTGTGAGGGCGAGGATGTCGGGATCTGGCCTCAAAACCTCTGCAATCCTCTCTTCCTTACGCCCTCGGGCTCCCGGCAAAGCGCAGCGCCGGGTTAACTTTTATATAGTATCAGCAGACCCCGATCTGGTCTTCCCCCCCCCCCCAGCGACCTTCCCCCCCTTTTTCTTTTTTACTGGGTGTCGTGGGGACAAAGAGCGTGACATTTCGTTACCGGGAAATATAAAAATGGCTCTGTGCTTATATCCATTGTCCATCGAGTTTTGTTTTATATTGTGTGTGTATGTGTGTATTTTTTTTTTTTAATTTTGCATTTAGGTCGGGGGTTTCTGCCCCCTTCCTTATTCCCTCCCCTTACCCCCCCGCCCCTGCACTGGAGAAGCATCTTTGCATCTCAAGTAGTTTTTCCGTCTGCATCTTCTGCATCCGGACTACCTCGGCCGGGGGAGGGGGGGAAATAATAGATGGGATTGCAGATCCACGTCCCTGGAGAGTGTGTGTTTCCCCGTAGAAGAGCAGGGTGATTTGAATCCAGCTATTTTCGTTGCCACTTGGAAGGTGCAGCCCCAGACTTTTTCAATACCCCATTTGTGGTTGGCGATGGGCTGAGCCCTTGGGGAGAAATCCATTTAGGTAGGTCCTGTTACCCTTGGCTTTGACAAAACCTTTCCCCCTGAAGGAAAGGGTTCCTTTAAGAGCTGCTGTTTTTTTAAGGTTGTGCTTTCTAAACCAGGCCTAGGAAGTGGGAACCTTAGTGGAATCAGAATAGATCATTTTCCTCTCTTCGCACTCCCTAAAGTTTGTATCTTGTAAGCAGCATCGATTTTTTTTTTTTAAAGATTTATTTATTTATTTATTTATTGAGAGAGAGAGAGAATGGTAGAGAGCATGAGAGAGAGGAAGGTCAGAGGGAGAAGCAGACTCCCCGCTGAGCAGGGAGCCCGATGCGGGACTCGATCCTGGGACTCCAGGATCATGACCTGAGCCGAAGGCAGTCGCCCAAACAACTGAGCCACCCAGGCGCCCTCGATTTTTTTTTTATTTTCTTCTTCTCTTGCTCCTTCACTTAAAAAAAAAAAAAATACATGAATTCCCTAAGAAGGAAGCATGGTGTTTGATTTATTATAGCCAATTTGTCTCTGTACACCTAGCATCAGTTAACCTGCATCAATTAAGCAGTTATTTTTAGTTGACCCGGCAAATAGTTTGTTTTTAAACAAGTCATACATCCATAGAGTAGTAAAGGCTATGGTAGTGCAAAATGCGTTTCTTCCACCCTGCCTTCCAGCCAATGGAGAAAACCACCATTTATTTTGCTATGTTTAATACTAAATTAAATACTAAGTAGTTCCAATTTATCTATTCGAAGTATAAACCAACAAGTATGGAGCCTTGGTAGAACTTATTAAACAAATGAACAAAGCATCTAAGTATTCCAATTGTTACATAGTAGAATTGTGTCTAGAATCCTAATAATTAAACACAACAAAATTCTGAAATACTACCTGGAAAAGATGATGCTACTTTCGCAAATCTCTCTTATTGTAGATTTTTTGAGATAAAATTCACATAACACTTTCCGTGCCGATAGCGCTCTCGCAAATATGGTGAACGTTCCTAAAACCCGCCGGACTTTCTGCAAGAAGTGTGGCAAGCACCAGCCCCACAAAGTGACACAGTACAAGAAGGGCAAAGATTCTCTTTATGCCCAGGGAAAGCGGCGTTATGACAGGAAGCAGAGTGGCTATGGCGGGCAGACTAAGCCGATATTCCGGAAAAAGGCTAAAACTACAAAGAAGATTGTGCTGAGGCTTGAATGTGTTGAGCCCAATTGCAGATCTAAGAGAATGCTGGCTATTAAGAAATGCAAGCATTTTGAACTGGGAGGAGTTAAGAAGAGAAAGGGCCAAGTGATCCAGTTCTAAGCTTCATATTTTGTTAATATTACGAAGACAATAAAATCATGAGGTTATGTTCACTTCAAAAAAAAAACTCACATAACATAAAATGCATCCTTTTAAAGTGTACAATTCATAGGTTTTTAGTATATTCACAGATGGGTTGTGCAGCCATCACCACTTTGTAATTCAACAATTAACCCCAAAAAGACACTCCATACCCCTTTTTGGTCACTGCCATTGTCTCCTTCCCCCAACTTCTGGCAACCATAAATCTACTTTCTGTCTCAAGAGATTAGCTCTTCTAGATTTTTCACATAAATGGAATCATACACTAGGTGATCTTTTGCTGAGCTTTTACTTAAACATAATAATTTAGTGTTTATCCACATTGTAGTATGTATCAGTATTTTGTACCTTTTTATGGCTGAGAAATACTCCATTATATGTATATTTCACATTTACCTATTCATCAGTTGATGGACACATGGGTTGTTTCTGCATTTGGACTATTGTAAATAATGTTGCTGTTCTTAATGTAGATTTGTTTAAAAGGATCAAGGTTCCCAAAGTAGTGAAAAGACAGTTGCTAGGTTTAGTGGCTTTTTATAGTATTTTTTCCTCCATTCATTTTCAGACTCTCTTGGGAGCTTAGGATATTTCACAGTTCTGAATGTTAGCATCTGAAAATGCCTGTAGACGATGAAGCATCTGAAGATGACTCGGATTCAGTTTCTTCAAACATTGAAAGAACCTACATTTTCCAATAAGAGAGTATAACAGTTTCTGTACACTATGGAAGATACTGATTTGGTGAAACCCTTACGAAAATCTTCATCTTCTGTAGAATCTGATATAAAAAATTCTCCCCATTCTTTTGGACTGAACTTAAATACTAATAGGTAAGAATGGGATAGATAGATTTTTTTTTTAATGTAACAACAAATCAAAATAAGCTTACTTGTGTAGTTTATCCAAGTAGTGTCGTGATTATTTGTTTTATTTAAATAATGATGACAACCCTCAAACAGGAGCTGTTCTGGGACTAGTTAAGAATAGTTTCAGGGGGGAGGCGCCTGGGTGGCTCAGTCGTTAAGCGTCTGCCCTCGGCTCAGGTCATGATCCCGGGGTCCTGGGATCGAGGCCCGCATCAGGGCTCCCTGCTCAGCAGGGAGCCTGCTTCTCCCTCTCCCCGCTTCCCACTTGTGCTTTCTCTCGCACGTGCTCTCTCTCTCGAATAAATAAATAAGATCTTTAAAAAAAAAAGAAAAAGAATAGTTTCAGCCTTTCCCTGTTTTTCATTTCTCCCACAGATAATGTACTTTTGCATGGGGAACATTGTGAAAAATAACTTTTTTTTTTTTTTAAGATTTTATTTATTTATTCGAGAGAGAGAGAGAGAGACAGAGAGTGCAAGCAGGAGGAGAGGGAGAAGCAGGCTTCCCGCGGAGCAGGGAGCCCCATGCGGGGCTCGATCCCAGGACCCTGGGATTATGACCTGAGCCGAAGGCAGACGCTTCATGACTGAGCCACCCAGGCTCCCCTTTGGTTTGTTTTTAATCAGAGCCTCATTGCTCTCATTTTGTATATAATCTGACAAACGTGATTATTAGATTTCTAAATTTCTCGTAGCTTAAAGACAGCAAAGAGGCAAAACCTGTCAGAGAGGCGACCAGCTATAATAAGCAGGTACAAGGAAGCAAAAATACAGCAGTCTGGGTCCTACTGGTAAAGGGTCAAAGGTCTTTAAACACAGTAGATCTTGAAAAAATTGTGCATAATAATAGATCTTGAAGAGATTGTGTATAATAAATAAATTCATTAATTCTTTAAAAAGTTTGTTTATTCTCTGCCCTCCTCAGGAGGAATTTAAGGCAGCTTACAAGAACATATAAAATGAGAAAGCAAGGTGAAAGGGGGGAATGTGTGTGGGAAATGGTCCAGGAGAGATGCCTGCCTTTGTAATTTGTACCCACGCACTGAAAGTTTGTTTCTTGTATCACTCGGTGGCCCCTTTGAAGAAGTCCCTTTTAGAACATAATTTGCCTGGGGGAACCTAAATGTGCCCTCCCTTTTTATTTTTTTAAGATTTTACTTAAAAATTTATTTATTTATTTGTTTGTTTATTTTATTTAAATTTTTAAAATGCAATCTCTACCCCCAACGTGGGTCTCAAACTCACCACCCCAAGATCAAGAGCCACATGCTCCACTGACTGAGCCAGCCCTGCACCCCCTAAATGTGCCCTTCTAATGAAGATTATGTAACTGAACTTGTCTCCCTTTTCATTGTGACTGGCAGTGAAATCAGTCAAATTTAGACTTATTACACAACTGTGTAACCCCTTATGGACAACATGTATGTTCTTCTTTCCCTTGAGTTTTTATTAATCTTTCTCTGATTCTATTTGTTACCATTTTTCTGTTATTTTCATCAGTGTTGTTTTTTTTTTTAATGAACTCTTTGTGAAACAATGTAGGGTATCAATAAATAAATGAAAATGACCTCTTAGACTGGAATTTGAACAGAGTTTATTGTCCTTAATTATGCTTTGTGTTTTTCTAAAGCAAATCTGAAATAACTTCCTCTCAAGTTTGGGAAAGCAGTCCTCCTGGAAAGAATCAGTGCTATTTTACACAATGAATAGTCTAAATAAGTCCTGAATATTTGCTGCTAATTTGCTTGGCACAACTTTTATTCAAAGATCGCGTAAAGATAAGCATCAGCTTATCACACCAAATTAGGGGGATCCAATTAACAAGACTTGACTGCAATTCTGGGCAGTGGAGAAAGAAACCCCGCTACAAAAAAAGGACTGTTCTTACAGTAGAGCAAAATAATCCTCTGGAATGATTTAGATTGGAGAAGCTGGACCTTTTTCTTATCGTATAGCAGAAACTTTTATTTTCTGCTGGTGCTTTGGAGTGTGCTCCAACTTCTGGAGAAGGTCTTTCTGTTGGGTTCTTTAAAAAAATAAGTGGTGTCTTTTTACTGCTATTTTCCTTTTGTGGACAAACGTGATCAGATTTTCAACAAACGAGGTACCATTAAGAAGGATTAAATATCAGTGGTTTTGTACTGCTCTGCTAAACTTGAACTGCTGAAATATTCAACACTTTGGTAGAATGAAGGAAACCATTTGAATTATTTATGTTTCAACAGAAGTAGTCCCCACCTTAGTACAAATGGGGTATCCTCTTTCTCAGGGAAGACCAGACCATCTGTAATTCAAGGTACAGTTGAAGTCTTAACCTCTTTAATGCAAGAGCTACAAAACAGTGGAAGGACTGATTCGGAACTTTGGAAAAACTGTGAGGTATCTAGTTTTGTTTTATTTGTGGAATTTTAAAAAATATATTTGTAAATGTGCCTCTAATAAACTCTAAATTATTAGAAATTGATATCCTAAAGAGCATGATTCTTATTGCTAAAGTGGTCAAGTACAGTAATTGGGGAACAACATTGAACAAATGAAAAAGATGATCAAGAGTATGTTTGAACAAATATTAGTGATTGGACACTAATTTACATTTTAAATATCAACTAAAATATTAGCTTTGTTCAGAGAAGTGAGAATTCCAAAATTATTAATATTGTTACTAATTCTAATGTTTTAAGTAACAGAATTGTTATTTTGAAAAACCTAAATCCTCTTTGAAATATTTTGAATGCTCTACTCATAAATTAAGACTTCTGTTTGTAATGCCCTATCACATTTAGTTGTGATACATTGAATTATATTGGTTTTTCAGAATTGTGTTTCTTTGGTCCATAGGTTAAACTGTGATATAAAATTTAGCAGTTAAAAGAATACATATATGTAAATTTTGTTTCACAGAATAATGCCCAAGTTAGATTTTTCCAAGGCTAGATTTGGTAATACCTTATAAAAATGTATAAAACATTATTATTATTAAATTCTTTAGGGAACAGATTTTAGTAAATGTATTTTTTATTAAATTTTTAAAAATATTTATCATACTCTTAAAACCATTATTTGTGTTATTTTCAAAATGTATAAGTGGAACGAAAGAATACCTGCTTTAAGGATTCAGTAGCAGCCGCCCCTAAGTAATTTTTTGTATTCATTATCCATAATCATTGAAGTTATAAAAATGACTGTTATTGCAGACTTTAAGAAAATTGAGTTTTTATTTATTTATTTAAAAAAAATTTTTTTTTTTAATTCATTTGAGAGAGAGCATGAGCAGGGGGAGGGGCAGAGGGAGAGGGAGAAGCGGGCTCCCCACTGAGCAGGGAGCCCTGATATGGGACTCGATCCCAGGATCCCGGGATTATGACCTGAGCCAAAGGCAGATGCTTAACCAACTAAGCCACCCAGGTGCCAAAGAAAGTTGAGTTTTAAGTTTTTACAATTTTTGTGTTTTTTCCATATAATAATCAGTATATGCTAATGCAAGAGACCTGTAAAACGAGACAATTAAAAATGGAATGTTTTGTGAAATGTTTACTTTAATATACTTATCCATTAGCTTATGAACCTGAACTAGCATGCTTTTAAAAAAAAATAAGGTATTGCTCTCCTGGCAAATTCATGTTTAACTAGAAATTGTTACTTTTAATACTTGAAATCAGCATCTTGGAATCAGAATATATTTGTGAATTTAAGATACAGATTTTTATAAGCCAGCATACCAACCAGCTATTTACACCTTGACATTTGAGCCAGTTTCTTTACACCCTTTCTCCTCATCTGTGATATAACATTATGTTTAATATTAATTGGCTACTTAATTTTTGTAATGTAGACATGTAATTGATTGTTCAGTGATTAGTTTCTTAAGATATTTCTTTGACAGAATATGAAATATCCTTCTGGTCATTTCAGTAAAGTCTCTCCAATTTATTAGTATGTTTTGTAGCATACAAAAACAAAATCCTCTGTTTTACTGTGTAGCATTTTAGGAAGAATGGGAGGGGTATGGATTGTGCAAGTCTTATTCCTGACTCTTTTCCCTGAATTTCATGTTTTCATCTCTTTTTGGAATACTAACATTTGTCTGATTTCTACCATTTGTAAGGGATTAATCTATGTTATTAAAGCAAAACGTAAAACCTTTCGTGGAGCTCAGAGCTCTGGAGATCTGATTTCTTTCTTTCTAAAACCTCTTTCCTGGAATTCTGAAGTTTATCATCACTTAAACTTGAGAAGGTTATGTATTTTGATTCATGGAAAATAAAGTTTAACACTTTTATATAGAAATACTTAAATGCTTGCTGTTGCTAATATTTCTGTGATGGTGAATTTTTAAAGCACATTATTAGCTAATTTGTCTTAATTCATTATTTTTGCATTTTAACTATTTAGCACTACTGATTATGTAAGAGTAATTATTATGTGATAGTGGTTATTGTAAGTGTACCACTTATTGAGTGTCCAAGCAGTATACTAGACACTTTTTGTCAGTGGCACTCAACCTTATTAGACCTAAAGCTCTCATTTTATAATTTTACAGTTTACTAATTTACATTTTACAGTTATATTTTACAATTTTTAAAGTAACATCAACTTAAATGAAATTCGCAGATACATCTTGCCTGTACCTACTGTAAAAACAATCATCCTCTTAACTGTGATAAAGAGGAGGAATAAAAGTTACTTATAATACAAAAGCAGGTATTTGCTCAGGCGCATCCACAGTAGAAGAAAAGTCTGGTGTTGATACGTAGATTCACTGTGAAGGCAGCAGCTATAGACATGGACTGATACAGCTGTGTTGTGCTGATGATCTAGCACTGCATTTGGTGACGTGATTTTCTGAAATGGTGACCAATTTCTGACCGAGTTCTGAAACAAACTTAACATCTTTGTAGTTGGATTCCTGGACAGTTTGATGATTTGAAAGCTGTGCAAAATATATGGTATTTTTATAATAATATAAAGTGGACCCAGGACAGTTTTTCATTGTTGGGGACCGTCCTTTGATTTGTTTCCCTGGACCCACTGAGTGCTGGTAGTGCCCTCGCTATCTTTGTGACAGCCGTGACCTCAGTTTTTCAAAATGTAGTTCCCCCCATTGGGATCGCTGCTTCACATGCATCATATTTGAATTTAAAATTTAATCCTCCCAGCCACCTATGAGGTGTTACTCTTCCCATTTTATAAATTCATAAGCACAAATGAAATTTACTTGTTGAGGACCACCACACAGGTTGTTAGTGGGGAGCTGGGAATCAGGCCTAGGATGTCAAAGCCAATGGGTTATTTACAAGGCCAGACTATAGAAACCCCTTTCAGGCTAATAGCATCAAAAGCTGTTTGCAGGGGAAGGCTTTAATGAGATGCCCAAGTCCTCTAAAAGTATGTAAAATGCAGGTCATATAATTTTAGTTAGAAATGAATTATAGTCCTTAATAATTATGTGAATAATATTTGCTGCATTATTATATTCTTAAATATGTTTATTGAAAATTAAAATACAAAATCTGACTAGGCATAACAAAATCTCTACCAATTTATATCCTGAGTAAGCTCTATTCATATCTTAAATGAGAAAATGATAATAAGGATATGATTAACGTTAAGTGTGTCACATAATAACCCATTTTTGTTTTTTTGTTGTTGTTATTTATGTTATTCTGTCATTGTTGTCATTTAGTTCTGTGTGACTAATAACTTTATCAGGTTAAAATAACTCCTAAAGTATTTAAGTTAGTATAACTTAATAAGAAAACTGTTGCCTGATTTCTTTTTTGTTTTGATTAAGATACTTCATATTATAGATAAAAAGTTGAGAAGATAAGGAACTGAATTTGATGTCGCCTACCTTATCCTGAAGTTAGTTGATTTAGAATTAATACTTCCTGTCAGTACTGCTCTGTTTCAATTTGAAGGTTTCCTTTTCCAATCCTGAGAGTTTTTACTTCCTTTGCTTTAATACTGTTATATAGCTTTCAATTTAATTCTGCTCTGTTACGGTTATTAAACTGGCTTTAATCTGAAGGGCCTCTGGAAAAAAAATCAGCTTGAAATTCACTTTTTTTTTTTTAAGTCAACTCTACCCCCAACATGGGGCTCAAGCTTATGACCCCAAGATCAAGAGTTGCATGTTCCACTGACTGAGCCAGCCAGGCGCCCCTGAAGTTCACATTTTTATACACCCACTTAGACTGTATATCTGAGTGCCCACTCTTTCCTTGGCACTGCGTCCCAGGTGCTGGAGACAGGTTAACAAAGTGAACAAACGAGATGCTCTCTGATTGTGGTAAAGGCTATGAAGGCAATACACAGGATGACGTTTAGAGAGAGAACAACCAAATGTGAGATGGTTTGGGAAACTTTGAGAAGTTAAGCTGAAATTGCAAGAAGGGCCAGAAGCCATGATAAGAGTTGGAGAGAGAACTTTCCAGGTAGAGGGTACAGTGAGGACAAAGCTTTTGAGGTGCAAGACAGTTTTGGCATGCTCAGGGAAAAGATAGAGGCCAGCGAGGCTGGTGTGCACTGAGTGAGGGGTAGAGAGGGATGAGATGAAGTTGGGAGCTGTGCATGGGCCAGATCACTCAGGGCCCTGTAAGGAATACAGGAGTGGAAAGATAATTGAATGGTTTGTAAGGGAAGCTCTTTTTCATGGTAGCTGCTTATTGTATATTATTGCATAGAGTCTGTTGCTGAAAGGACACCAGCCTTAAGACTGAATTTAGCCTCTGGACATCTCCCTGCCCCCTTTCCTGCCATGTTTTGTAGTCTGGTTGTAAGAGTACTGACTCCTTTGTCTGCTAATGGCCTTCAAAAAAAAAAGTACTGACTCCTCTTGAGAGCAAGGATGGATCAGGACCTAAAAGTGACTGAAGGGAGGGCTAAGCCAGTTCCTTTGGGCTTTCATTCCTCTCTCAGCTGTAATGCTGTCAAACACTTCAGTATCTGATTTGAAAAAGGTTCTTTTTTTTTTTTTAACTTAAATAACAAGTAAATTAGGGGTTTAAATCCCACAATTCCAAATTATTTCTTGTTTTAAGGCGTGGGATTCTTTTTTCTAAGAATTGTTTAAGAAAATCATTAGCTGTTACAAGGAAAGGAAGAAAAATTTATGACAAATATGAAGTAAACTGCCAATTCTTGATGATAGCAGAGGACATCAAATTAAGATGTCATTTGAAAACCAGGATTTACTCAGACCTTCGAATTTACCCAGACTGCAGGTTACATGAGAAAGGGGTGACCACGCCTGTGCCTTTGTATTTTTGCATTAAATACAGCTTTGTAGCTCTTTAATTCAGCTTATTCATTTTACATTAAAACTATATTTTAAAAAGGTCCTTTCCCACGGGAGGAATTTTTCTGTGAATATTACTTGAGAAATTATTTTTAACTAAAATATTTTATAATTTAATAGACCAGGTGGTTACAACTATTCAATTTGGTGGAAAAACAATGCCAACAACAGATAGTTGCCCAGCAGGAACAGTTCCACAACCAAATTCAAGTAAGTTGTTAGTTACCTTGATTCTTTTCTTTGTATTGCTAAGATTTGCAAGAGGAAGCAGTTAATACTGCATATCAGTTTGGTTTTTGAACTAAAAACGGATTCTCTTTATAGAGTAATAGCTCATATTTTTAAGCAATATTTTCATAGTATTTATGAAAGTATGATGTTTAGTATACTTTCTTACCCAGATCTATAACTTTATTTTCAGCGAATACAAGAGGAGATAAAAAATTTAGTCAAGTTACAGACCAGTAATACTTCCTGGGCTTCCTCTGATAGTTCTTTAAGCAAACAGTTATCTTCAGAAAGTCAAATGGGTTTTTTTTCTGAAAACAGTGAGAGAAATGAACCTATTATCAGTTATCCTAAGTCTACGGAACCCGAAATGCAGCAAGAAACGTCCACGTCACAACCAGACTGCAATGTGGATAGTAGCTCAGTGAGCAGTGGGTATGGTACCTTTTGTGTCTCTGAATTAAATGCCTACAAATCTAAGGACCCTCAGGAGTTCATGGAGCACACAGAAGTTTCTGAAGGACAGTTTGGAGCACCTTTGGGGCAGACGGAGTCACTTGTAGATGGTGGAAAAAACAAGAGTTTTCATATACATACCACTGAAGAGTTTTGCACATCTGTAAAGGAAGATATTTCCATTTTTCCTGGTGAATTTGAACACGATTTTCTTGGCGAAAATAAGATTTCAGAAGTATACAGTGGAAAAACAAACAGGTAAGTAGAATTTCTCCCATAATTTGAAGGGAGGTTTGCTTGTTTATTACATTTAGAATCTAGTAAAGCAAGCTCATTTTTGAGTATGATAAAATGAGACGTATTTGAACACTTAGCAGCTTTACCAAAGTCTTGTATTTATTGCTTGTGGCAAATGGAAATAAAGGATATGATATATTACCAACATGTGACTTTCTTCCCATTTGCAATGTTGTAAGACTACTGTAACCTAAGGTGGGAGGCCTTGCCAGAAAAATACCTTTTATATTTTCTGGTCACTATAAACTTGCTGAAAATTCGAGTATAGGACTGTATCAAGAGTAGAGTTTTGTCACATATGTGCATATAATTTGAAACCAAACATCATACATGAGTATATTCAATTTAATGCTTTTTGTATATGAGGAACTTTTGTAAGCTTAATGACAACTGTGGCTGGATGTTTGTAAAGCAAATAATCATTTAAAATTATGTCATTTATCCTAAATGTTCAGTTTTATATCTCTAAAATGTATCCTCTAAAATAAGTGTTCAGCTATAGCAACAGATCTTGTGTACCTATAAGTATAATTACTAGTCCTCGCGAATAAAGAAGACTTTGCTGTAGGGATATATTGAGTACTTGAATGGGCCACTGTGATCAGTTTTGTTCTACTCTATGGCTACGGCTGTATGTATTACTAATCACCGTTAGTTTTTTTGTTCACTTTACCTTTGGTAATAAAAAACTGTAAAAAGAAATTTAGGTGAATCAATAAAAATCCATCTTTTCTCTGCTATTAGAAAAACAACTCAAAGCATTTTCCACTGACTAGTATCCACTAGTGTTTAGTTTTATGTGTGAAGAACAGCATCTAAAGAGAATACTTTTGGTTTTCTCTTTTTGAATAGTAAATCTGTAACATCATGGGCACAAAAGCTGAAGCAGAACCAACCAAAGAGAGCACTTACAGAAGACGGGTGTTCAAAATCTATGCAAGGAAATGAGCAAGCCAAGAAGTCACCAGTTGAGAAAGTAGGTGATAAGTCACTTTACTCTGGCATGCCTCAGCTACTGATAATTTTTTTTTTAAGATTTTATTTATTTATTTATTTTGACAGCGAGACAGACAGCAAGAGAGGGAACACAAGCAGGGGGAGTGGGGGAGGGAGAAGCAGGCTTCCCGCTGAGCAGAAAGCCTGACGTGGGGCTCGATCCCAGGACCCTGGGATCATGACCTGGGTCGAAGGCAGACGCTTAACGACTGAGCCACCCAGGCGCCCCAGCTACTGATAATTATGTGGAGTTTATACTACATGCTCATCAACATAAGTTTTTTGCCCTTTCTTTTGTGGTATTAATTTGTTCCATTGACCTATCAGCCTTTAGGAGTCTCAGAGGATTGGAAACAATGATTTGCTCTAAGTATTGGTTCTTTAGTAGTCTGCAAATCAAAACTAATGAGGGATAAAGTACTATAAAAAGTGAAAACCATGTTGTAAAGGTCCTAATTGTCTTTGTACTGCAACTGTTTACATTTAGCCAGAGAGTAATCCATTTAACTTTTTTTTAAGCCCTCAAATAATTTGTATTACTGTTAAGTTGTAAGAAGTAGTATTATATGTGTGAATGCTTCAAGACAACTCTGAATTTATAATCCAAATTGTGAGAGATTACGTGTTTAAATTCTCTGTGGCCCTTTTGTTAATCTAGCAGCTGTTTTTGTTAGAGTTACAGATATTCAGTAAATTTTAAACATCTTTGAAGCCCTTTTGGCTTAAATTTTCGTAGAGTAACATTGTTTAGTATAATTCATTGAAATTGCAAAATCCGGTCTCTGCAAACTTGATACCTTTAGAAATTGGCCACTTCTTGATCATCGTAAACATGGTCTTTCCATCATCCTATGAAAAAAATTAAATAGAAGTCATAAGAACACAATCCCTCAGCCTTCCTAAGGCACTGTTCTTTTTTCTTCCAGTAAGTTTTCATTTTTCAGCCTGTGATACTTAGCCTTCTTCATATTACTGTTCTTGAACGTATTCCGATTTGTGTTCAGAAGGGAAGTGAGGGTGCAGAAAGCTGAGGGGGGGCCGTCAAGCCTCCAAGATCTGCAAGCGCCCTGTAGTATTGCATTCATAGTACTGTTCTTTTGTGTTTTTTTTTAAGATTTTTTTTTTTTTTTTTGAGAGAGAGTGCAGGAGAGGGGGTAGGGTCAGAGGGAGAAGCAAACTCCCCACTGAGCAGGGTGTCCGATGAGGGACTCAATCCCGGGACTCCAGGGTCATGACCTGAGCTGAAGGCAGTCGCCCAACCATCTGAGCCACCCAGGCGCCCAGTACTGTTCTTTTGAACCCATGTGCCATCAGGATGCTATATCCTTGAATGGTATTTGGAGATGGGGGTGAAAGTTGCTTTTTTCTTTGGATTAGGTTGGCAGAAAAAGAAAATGTCTTTCTTTCTTTATTTTTAAAGATTTTATTTGAGAGAGAGAGACAGCAGGGGGAGGAGAAGAAGCAAACTCCCTGCTGAGTCACCCAGGCACCCCTCCATTTATTATTATTATTATTTTTTAAAGATTTTCTTTATTTGACAGAGACACAGCGAGAGAGGGAACACAAGCAGGGGGAGTGGGAGAGGGAGAAGCAGGCTTCCTGCGGAGCAGGGAGCCGGATGCGGGACTCGATCCCAGGACCCTGGGATCATGACCTGAGCCGAAGGTAGACGCTTAACGACTGAGCCACCCAGGCGCCCCTCCATTTATTATTTTAGAGAGCCAGAAAGAGCAAGTGCATGCACAGGCACTAGAGCGCTGGGGGAGGGGCAGAGGGAGAGGGAGAGAATCTCAAGCAGAATCTGCTCTGAGCTTGGAGCCTGATGTGGGACTTGATCCCAGGACTCTGAGATCATGACCTCAGTCAAAACCAAGAGTAGGATGCTCAACCGACTGTGCCACCCAGGTGCTTCTTTCCCTTTTTTTTCTTTAAAGGTGAGTGGTATTTTTGGTAGTAAATCGTTATGGGAAATAAAGTTTCTTTGATATTTGAGTTTTAAATGATTTTCGGATAATGGTAGTTGATGAACCCAAGGCCCCACACCTGAAACACATTTCTTACCTGTGTAATCCTGAATCAAATTCTGTGGATTCACCAAATTGGGACTCTATTTCATCCTTCCTCTTCTCCTGTTTTTTCTAGTTTCAGTCTAAATCAGGGAATCCTTATGGTCAGAATTCTCTTGGGATCCAATTTTCTCTTTCTACAATGGTAGTTTCTTTGGGGTGTTGGCTATTTTGAAGCACATCTTGAAATGGCTCTTGTTTAGCATAAGGATTTTCCTTGGTCCTTTGTTGGGGACAGACTTGACGTTACCATTTCCTGGGGAAGCAGGACACGGGAGTGGTTTCTTGGATGGGTGACGAGACTCTTGCTGACATCGGTGAAGGTCCCTGTGCCAGGTGTGGGACAACTTCTTGGGAAGGAGTTCTCATTGCTCCATACTTTTCTTTCTCATTAAACGCGAGGCCTGGTGTGCTCAGTAATGTGGCAGCAGCCGGGCAAGGGGAGGCCCCCGCCGGGCAAGGGGAGGCCCCCGCCCACCGCTGGGTCAGCTGAGTGCGTTCAGGTTGGCACCGCCAGACTGGGAAGCGGACAAAATATGTTACTCGGTATTTTTCACTTAGCCTTCTGCTGTCAGCTTTTTCTGGCCTGTTCAGTACTGAGACTTGACAGAAATTTGAATTTCTGTCAAGGTAGGAATTTTAGAAGAGACAAAAGATGACCTAGGAATTTCTCATTTGATGAACGAGGGACTGAGTGGTGCCTTAGGAGGCTGAGATGAAAACTCCTCCATGGTAGGTGGAGTGCTGTCACCTCAGTATCCTTTTACTTTTGCTGTGGGTCCCCAGATGATTGTAAGCAAATGCAACTTAAATACCTTTTAACAGGAATTAAAAGTTTGATGGTGGTGGAACTGATAAGAAAAATTCTGATAAAAATATTTCTGTTTGCAAACAGAGATTTCTTGTGACAACGCCAGAGATACTGTGAGGAGCAGTTAGCTCAGAATTTTTATTAGAATTGATGATAAGCAAGCATTTTGAGCCTTTTCTGGGATTAGTAACCAGTTGCCTATCTGTAAGACACAGTTTACTACTTGAAGTTCATATAGATTACTGAATGCCATTTTCAGAGTTTGAATTATTGTACTTTTTTTTCTTAAAAATTTTATTTATTTGACAGAGAGAGACACAGTGAGAGAGGGAACATAAGCAGGGGGAGTGGGAGAGGGAGAAGCAGGCTTCCTGCCGAGCAGGGAGCCTGATGCGGGGCTCGATCCCAGGACCCTGGGATCATGACCTGAGCCGAAGGCGGATGTTTAACGACTGAGCCATCTAGGCGCCCCCAAATTATTGTACTTTTAATAATAAAAATGAATTGTTAGGGCTTTCACATTAATTTTTACACTAAATGACTTTAATTCCAGGCACTTTGAATTTCTTTTGGCTGTAGCTGGCAAATTATAAATACATTTCATTTTGAACTCATTAAGTAGCTCCAGGTGCCAGTGTTCTTCTGGTTCTGCAGAACCAAAATAAACTTTTATAAACACACAGGAAAAGAAAATCCTCCACGGTTAATTCCTATCATTTTGCATTCTTGTAATCATGGGGAAAACCAGGCTTTCTTACTTCTTCATGAACCCTCTGAGACTTTCTCTACACTGGGGTTTAACACCTGGCTCTCATTCCTTGGGTCAGCAGTTTGTGCCTAATGATTTTCAGCTGTCAACTAATAGTTTTCTCTCTTGCCTTGTAGTCTAATTTCACTGCTGCTAAGCATCCTCATGCTTTTTACCTCAATAAACCAGATGAGAGTCCAAATTCTTGGATGTCTGATTCAGGAACAGGTATGATACTTATTTTTTTATAACAACTTATCTGCATTTCTAATAGGAAGATAATTCTATACAGTGTAGTAGAGGGGTTTCTGTAAATCTGTTGTGTGTTGTGTTGTGCCTCTGCTAAGTCTGATTTCCTTACTTGCATTAATTTGTGTTACACATTCTGTAAAGATAGATGGAAAAATACTTTTACAGTTATTTCAAACAGTTGCAGAAGTCATCTCAGCATTTTCCAGGTGCTCCAGAATGAATTAAGAAATTCAAACCCTTTGTGAACCATTCTTTACTCTCCATGGTAAGCTTATTTTAGTTTCAATGATGTAACATACTGATTCTACCCCCCCCCCCCCCCCGCCTGCACAATCCCACATCCAGTTTGTCAGGATGAATTAGCACTGCAGGCTGAAAATTGCCAGAACTGAACCACCGTCATGCTCTCACCCTCAGACAGCTCCCATCACCTGTCACCTGGGGTTCTGCAGCTTCCTGCCCAGCCTCTCTGCCCTCACCCTGGCACTCTTCCATCTGTTCCTAACACAGTAGCCTCTAGGATCCTTGTTAAAGCTAGGTCAGATCATGTGAATCCTCTGCTCAAAACCCTGCTGTGCTCTTTCCCTCAGAAGAGCAGCCAGAGTCTTTATAGGCACCCACAGGCCCAGCAAGATCTAGTCTTGCTCTGTTTGACCTCATTTTCTGCTATTCCCTTTCTCTGCTTCAGCAGAGAGGCTGTTCGCTTAAATGTGCCAGATATTTTTTTTTTTTAAGATTTTATTTATGGGGCACCTGGGTGGCTCAGTCGTTAAGCGTCTGCCTTCGGCTCAGGTCATGATCCCAGGGTCCTGGGATCGAGGCCGGCATCGTGCTCCCTGCTCCGCGGGGAGCCTGCTTCTCCCTCTCCCACTCCCACTCCCCCTGCTTGTGTTCCCTCTCTGCCTGTCTCTCTCTCTGTCAAATAAATAAAATCTTTAAAAAAAAAGATTTTATTTACTTATTTGACAGAGAGAGACAGGCAGAGAGGGAACACAAGCAGGGGGAGTGGGAGAGGGAGAAGCTCCCTGCTCCGCGGGGAGCCCGACGCCGGCCTCGATCCCAGGACCCTGGTGTCATGACCTGAGCCGAAGGCAGACGCTTAACGACTGAGCCACCCAGGTGCCCCGATACGTTCTCCTTTTAGAGCTTCTGCTTTGCTGCTTCCTATATTTGAGATGTTCCCCCCACCTCTTATATAGGGGATCTCCCTCATACATGGCTAAAATGCTTTTACTCTATCTTGTTACCTTGCAGTGAGCCAACCTTGAGCACCCCTCCACACACACTACATATTCCGTTTTACCTGATTTTTAAATCTTAACTATTAGGGTGCTTACCACCTTCTAACCTACTGGATATACCTTGTGATTTGTTTACTGTTCATGTCTCACATTTCCTGCTCCCCAGCCTGGCACAGAAAACACTCAATATATATTTGAACCGTTGAATTCTTTATATTGCTTTTTCTGTACTGCTCATAAAGAAATTGTTGTCTTTTAAGAGATATATTTTAGATTGCACTAGTTTATCTTGACTTTTCTTAAGTTTTTTTTTTTTTTAATAAAGTCTACGCCCAACGTGGGGTTGAACTCACAACCCTGAGATCAAAAGTCACATACTCTATCACCTGAGCCGGCCAGGCGCCCCATATCTTGCCTTTTAATAATATATTTCAGTTTTAAATATTTGGATCATTAAATTAGAACTCTTACATGGTAAGGCAATTAAGAGTCTATGCCATCAAAATTCAACTTCCCATATAG
Source organism: Eumetopias jubatus (assembly GCF_037043125.1). Lineage (NCBI taxonomy): Eukaryota > Metazoa > Chordata > Mammalia > Carnivora > Otariidae > Eumetopias > Eumetopias jubatus. Next base: position 87,457,027 of record NW_028274822.1, on the reverse strand, counting down.
ACCTAAAACTAGTAACTTCCCATATTTAATTTTCTTTAAGTAGAAATAAGTTTTCCTAGAAAGCATTTTTGTTCTCTGTCCTCAGTCTTCTATTCTGTATATTTGTGTGCGATAGGACTGACTTATTGGAAGCTGGAAGAGAAGGACATGTATCACTCTTTGCCTGAGACTCTAGAGAAGACGTTTGCACCGGCCTCCTCCACAGATAGGTCCCCAAGCCAGGTAATTTAAAAACACATTGTGTGTGGGTGTTTGCATTATACAATTGTAGTTAAGTATGCCATTTCATTATGAATTTTGTGTTTTCCAATTTCTGATATACTAAAGAAAGCCTGGGCTTTAAGTTATACCTGCTTTCAAATTGGGTCTCTCATTCATTGCCTTATATGATCATAGGAAAGTTACTTAAGAGTAGAATTAAAAATGTCCAGTTAATGTGTTGCAAATTTAAATGAGATGATTTTGTGCCTACTGTTCTAAATATAGTAGGTCTGCAGACAACCACTTCTGCTGTTCCTACACCTGGTTTTGATTCTCCATCCTATTATGCCTTCCTGCTAATCCATTTGTATCATAATTTTGAGTATTTTAATTTTGTAGTAATTTTCTTTGAGCAAGAAATGTAAATATTTTCTTTGCTTCAGAACAACGAAATAAAACTACCGAGCTTGTGTACATCCATGTACATATCTCACTTCAGTCTTTTGGTCAGGTGGTGAGAAAGTAGTTTGGGGAAAAGGAGAGATTACAATGAAAGTAACCAGGAGAGCTGTAAGCCTGAGTGACCGGCATCAGCAGGGCAGAGGGCATACATATCAGCATACACATCAGATTCCCACAATGGGGCAGAAACCAGCATCCCATCCTTCAGGAAAGGAGTGAAAAAGAGAGAGAAACACAGAGGAAGACTGAGGAGTGACACTCTGAGCCGCCGGAAGGCTTGGTGGGCTTCATGATGACAGGGCTCACTGTGTGTATGACATTATCTGCACCATCAGTAAATGAATACTGTATTTTGGTGATTCTAAGATACTGTCACCTTTAAGACTTCCTGTTTCATATTCGAACCCAGCAAAAAGGACCAAGAGAGCACTGATACAGTAGAATTTATATTTTATTCTTATTGAAAGAGCTTGTAGACTAATTAAACATTGATTTTTATCAAAGAACTCTTATACACACTTAAAAAGGACGTTATAAGTGAAATAAGTCTGTTAAAACTTCTTCACCTACAGAGGCTTACACTCTTTTCAACTCTGTGTTAGTTTCTGTGTTTTTCCACATACTGTTTTCCTTGAGCCATCAAGAGCTTTGAGGATTTGACATTCTTTAAAAAAGGCGGAAAGGCCTTGGTGCTGAGTTTTTACCTGGCTTAGTGGTTATGTAGAACTGGCCTGTGTTTGGCTCCCAGATGGGGGAACATTGCTTAAACATATAGGATTCACCGTCCCTTAAATATTGGTTCTCAGGGGTTCAGGTGTAGTCTCTAGGATTTTCTTCCAGACTGTTGACACCTGTTTGGCCAATTTTGATGTCTTCGACAATTTGCTCATGAGCAGGTAATGACAATTATGTCACAATTGCTACTTGACTGGAAGCAGCGTAAGATGCTGTTAATTACAAGAGGCATCCTCACTTCAGAGATGTTAAAATATGAAAAGAAATCATAGAAGTGGAAAATGTGAAAAATGGTTCCTTGTACTACGGTGAGCTCTAAATAGAGGAATTGCAACTGCTCACCCAAACCACCAGGCAGGTATTCCTCAGGCTCAAGGCCACATCCGGAGTGCTCTGCTTGTTACAGGCTGGAAGTCTTGAAAGGGCCTTTAGGTTTTTGGTATATAAAAAGTAAAATTCCACAGTAGAATTACAGAAATTATGAATTTTAAGGGTGTACATTCAACAAATTAATGCCTTTAATGCACACACAAAAAGTTTTTTTTTTTTTTAAGATTTTATTTGAGAGAGAGGGAGTCTGAGAGTCATGAGCAGGGGGACTGGCAGAGGCAGAGGGACAGGCAGACTCCCCACTGAGCCTGGGGACCTCCCCCCAGCCCCCCACGTGGGGCTCCATTCCAGGACCCTGAGATCATGACCAGAGCTGAAGTCAGACGCTTAATGGACTGAGCCACCCTGGTGCCCCCATGCACACACAAAAAGTTTGATCATCTTATTCACAAGCTAGTTATAGGGTTTATTTAAAAAATATTTGTGGGTATTCTGCAGTCTGTGTAGGGTCTGGAAATTGGACACCAATTTAAAGCTACATGTAAATGTATTCTTTCAATGCTTTCAGTGTATCTCTTGCTGAATCTATAATCTTTTTTTTTAAGATTTTATTTGTTTATTTGAGACAGCGAGAAAGCGAGAGCACATGAGAGGGGGGAGGGTCAGAGGGAGAAGCAGACCCCCCCCCGCTGAGCGGGGAGCCCGATGCGGGACTCAATCCCGGGACTCCAGGATCATGACCTGAGCCGAATGCAGTCGCTTAACCAACTGAGCCACCCAGGCGCCCAAATCTATAATCTCATTTAAGAGAACGTCCACAGTTTAAATTTGAGGTCCAGGGTTAAATGGTCCACTGTCTTGCCCTACAATACATCCCACCTTGAAATAATTTAAGGCTGAGGCTTTAATGTTTGGAGCTTAGACCTCTTCGTAACATTCCCAGTGTGGCAGAGCACTGATTTCAGGCTGTAGAAATTAGGGTCATATCTTCTTATGAGTTTTTAAAAGGGGCTTATTTCCATAGGGTAACTTGTTTCTTAACCCTTTTTTTTTTTGTCTGCCAACTCTTAAAAAAATAGGAAGGGGGGGCGCCTGGGCGGCTCAGTTGGTTGAGCGTCCAACTCTTGATTTCGGCTCAGGTCATGACCTCAGGGTCCTGGGATTGAGCCCCATGTGGGGGGCGGGGCGGGGGGGTCCTTCGCTCAGTGGGGAGTCTGTTTGAGGATTCTCTCCCCCTCTGCCCCTCCCCCTGCTTGTGTGCGTGTGCTCACTCCTCCCTCTAAAATAAATAAACCTTTAAAAAAAATAGGAGGGCGCCTGGGTGGCTCACTTGGTTGGGCGACTGCCTTCGGCTCAGGTCATGATCCTGGAGTCCCGGGATCGAGTCCCGCATCGGGCTCCCTGCTCGGCGGGGAGTCTGCTTCTCCCTCTGACCCTCTTCCCTCTCGTGCTCTCTCTCTCTCTCAAATAAACTCTCTCTCAAATAAATAAAAAATCTTAAAAAAAAAAGGAAAATAACTATATAGATACCCGTATACCTGTCTTCTTGAGTCATATGATACTAATTTAGCCAGAAGTCTTCTCTTCCTGCTTTGGGCATTCATGATGAAGTCTTTTCTTACCTCAAAACTTGATTTTTATCTTGAGTAGGGGGCACTACCAAAGTCTTTTGTTCTTTAGACATATTCTTAGGCTACTAAATAACTTAGGTTCAGATTATCACCTTAGTATTTATTGTTAGGGGATATTAATTTTTTTCATTCTGAGGAAGACTCATAATTAACAGGTAATGACTTCTAAATTTGTTTTATAAGTCCGAAAGTCTAGAGTCTCAATTCATTTAAAATCTTTCAAAAATCTTTTTGTGGTGCTGATCTTGATATCAGTAAACTTTTTTCATCGTTGATAATACCATTTAAATTTTGTTTCATATCTTTAAGTCTAGTACTAGTAATGAGATGAAGCTACCATCACTGAAGGATATTTATCATAAAAAACAAAGGGAAAACAAGCAGTTACCTGAGAGGAATCTCACTTCTGCTTCCAACCCAAATCATCCACCAGAGGTAAATTGTCAACACTCTGCTGAGTGAAAATGAAAGATGCTTTATGGCTCTTAACTTTCATCTTAAGCTTTATTTTCCCAGGAGACCTAAAGCCTACTCTCTTAAAAACAATTTTCCCTAGGAGATCTAAAGCCTACTCAAAAACAAAGGGCAAAACTGAGGGCAAAACCTTACTGTTTTCTGTCTTATTTCTAGGTACTAACTCTAGATCCAACGTTACACATGAAGCCAAATCAGCAGATTTCAGGGATTCAACCACAAGGCTTTTTGAATGCCCTTGATGACAGAATATCCTTTTCACCAGACTCTGTTCTAGAACCTAGTATGTCTAGTCACTCTGACATAGACTCATTTTCACAAGCAAGTAATATCGCTTCTCAGTTACCTGGATTCCCAAAATATCCTTCAAATACAAAAGCTTCACCAGTGGACTCTTGGAAAAATCATGGATTCCAAAATGAAAGTAGGACCAGTTCCACGTTTCCTTCAGTTTATACTATTACTAGTAATGACATCTCAGTGAACACTATAGATGAAGAAAACACTGCCATAGTAACCTCAGCCTCAGTCAGTCAGTCCCAGCTTCCAGGGACAGTCAACAGTGTCCCAGAATGCATTTCCTTGGCTTCCCTGGAAGATCCTGTGATGTTGTCCAAGTATGTATTCAGTGCATGGCTTGTAATGTTAATCGATTTTGTATGACGTCTGCTTGAATGATGAAAATGATTTTTATTGACCTTCCCTAATGTATAAAATCTTAGAGATACAGCATTTTTAAGGTAGGACATCTAAAAATTAATGTACGTCTTTCTTTTTTTGCTTAATTAGTTGTCAACGTGTGTATTAATCTATTATGTTTTATGTGGGTGCGCAGAGGAAAAAGGCTGTACTTTTGCTTATGAGAGATTGTGTTCTTGGTTTCTCTTGTGGGATAGAGAGTGAGTAAATGCTCTCCTAAAACATTTTTTTGCCCTCAACAACAGAATTAGGCAGAACCTGAAGGAAAAGCATGCTCGACACATAGCAGATCTTCGAGCTTATTATGAATCAGAAATAAATAGTTTGAAACAGAAACTGGAGGCAAAGGAAATTTCTGCAGTTGAAGATTGGAAGAAAACGAACCAAATTCTTGTAGACAGGTAAAATTTATAATTCAACTATGAAGTTAGTGTTTCTCGAACTTGGATATGTTATTTTTTCCAAGTATACTATATTGTGATAAAAGAGTTTGAAAACATGTTTTAGATTTGAAAATCTTAACAGATATATTTGCCTAAGTAATTATTTTTATAGGTTTGAACCAACCTTATATAGCACACTGGTAGCTGACATGAGGGCATTTGTTTCATACAGATAAAATACTAAAATAGTTGAGCAGATTTTGTATATTTAAAGGAATGTCATTTATGGGTGGATTAGAACACTATGGACAGATTTCCTAAGAAATCTCTGACTAACGTCCTTGAGCAGTCCTCAATCTTTTCTAAACCCAGATTTCACATAACTTAATCCAGACACTCATGAACCTGTGGAAGCAATTATCCTGCTGAAAAAAGAAACCAACATGGAAACACAGGGGACAATTACGTTAAGGATAGCCGAATACCTGTTGGAGAGAGAGAATCATTAACAAAATTCGATGCTCTAACTGTAATAACAGCATATTTGCTTCATATTTTACATTTAAATGGGACTTAAACAGATTGAAAACTGCTGAGGTTGATATAGCAGCAAAGAATTGTTCTCTAAGGCAGACAAAGACAAAGCCCCTTGAGAAAAGATTAGGAGGGAACTGAAATCATCTGGTCCAGTTAATAGTTTAACTTGCAGAATTCTAGGTAAACTAGCCTTTATACTAGCTTGCTGTTTCTGTGGTAGTTAACAGGCTGTCTTATTCCTGGGAGTTACCGCAGCTTTTGCTGCTGGGGTAGGCCTGGGTGGTAGTGGTAAAGAGCAGTAGTTTGAAAAAAGCCAGAAAGAAGCCAGGTTTAGGTTTTCTAGGATAAAAGGAAAAGAGTAGCTGGCAGGCTAGGGGAAGTCGGTTCTTGTTTTTTTTGTTGTTGTTTTTAAGACGGCAAAGAGGACTACAGGTACTTCCTGTGGAAAACGGAAGTGTGAAAGCAGCCCCCCAGTAGGCCTCCTTAGGTTAACAACAGGCTGCCGGAGAAGGCGCCTGCGACAGGATAGCTGAGGAAAGCCCTTTTTCTGTCCGGAGGCTGCTAGAGCGGTGAGGCCGTGTAGGTGGGACGGATTGGAAGGCAGGATCGAAGGCGACAGCCGCAGGAGGGGCGTGGAAGGTGGGGTACGGAGAGCCGTCACCCGGGACTGGAGAAATGATTCACCTAAGACAAAGCCAATTTAAAGTTGTCAGCATACACATCGGGTTTTTTTCAAACTTAAAATTGCAAGTGGGAGCATCCCCCTGGTACTGCAGATGGGGCCACTGACTCATTGTGGGCCAGCTGTGCTCTCAGATTGTTCTGTCACACGGTCTCCTACCACAATCGGTGTGGTGGTAAAAATAGGAAATTATAGTTAACACACCTACACTTGACTCTTTAGTGCTCTTTCTTTCAAGAACAGTTTTTTTTTTTTTAAGATTTTATTTATTTGACAGAGAGAGAGACACAGCGAGAGAGGGAACACAAGCAGGGGGAGTGGGAGAGGGAGAAGCAGGCTTCCCACGGAGCAGGGAGCCCGATGAGGGGCTCGATCCCAGGACCCTGGGATCATGACCTGAGCTGAAGGCAGACGCTTAACGACTGAGCCACCCAGGCGCCCTCTTTCAAGAGCAGTTTCATCAGTATTTGATTTCTGCAGGGCATTAATGCACAGTGGTTAGGAGCGTGAACTCCGGAGTCACACTGACAGGTTTCAAATTCCAGTGATTGCTCACAACCCAGGAGGAATTCAGCTTCTCTGTTTTCTCATCTGTAAAATGATAATGATAGCAGTCCTAACTCATAGGACTGTGAGCATGAATGTAAAGTGCTTAACATAGACTTGGCATATAATCAGTGCCAAATAGATATTAGCTTTTATTCAGAATTCAGTAACACCAAGTCAAAATGGTAACAGAATCCTAATGTGTATTTTGTGATTTTGAGGTTCTGTGATGATTGACTTTACGAAGGTCTTTAATTATAAGAATAATACATTCATGCTAATTTGGTAAAGTACAGAGGGATGTAATATGAAAGGTCTCCCTACCCAACCTCCATGCTTACATTCCAAACTTAAGTTTTATATCTTAGAAATCATAATGCACAGATGTATATATGTTTTTTTCTATAACAGAGATCAAGCTATTTTATGCAGTCTTTGCAGTCTTCTGTATCCTGTATTTTTAAATATAATTTTTTAAAAGATTTTATTTATTTGACAGAGAGAGAGAATGAGCACAAGCAGGGGGAGCAGCAGGCAGAAGGAGAGGGAGAAGCAGGCTCCCCGCTGAGCAGGGAGCCTGATGCGGGGCTCGATTACATGACCCTGGGATCATGACCTGAGCCAAAGGCAGATGCCTAACTGACTGAGCCATGCAGACACCCAAGAACTTTTTCATTTTGCAAACCTGACCCCTGTCCCCATTAAGCAACAACTCTCCAGCCTTTGGCACCCAGCATCCTACTTTCTATGAATTTGACACGTCATATGAACTTGGGAACCTTGTATAGGTGGACGTATACTTGTCCTTTTGTGTCTAGCCTATTTCACTTAGCATAGTGCCCTCAAGGTTCATCCATGTTATAGCAGGTGTTAGAATTTCATCCTTTTTTTTTTTTTTTTGAAGAAGGAGAGAGAGAGAATCTCAAGCAGGCTCTGTGCCCAGCACAGAGCCCGATGAGGGGCTTGATCTCACCAACCTGAATCAGGACCTGAGCTGAAATCAAAAGTCTGATGCTTAGCCAACTGAGCCACCCAAGCGCCCTTAGAATTTCATCCTTTTTAAAGGGCTGAATACTACTCCATTGGATGGATAAACCACACTTTGTTTATCCATTCATCCTTCTGGACATTTGGGTTGCTTCCATCTTGGCTTGTGTGCACTTTGCTGTTGTGAACATGGGTGTACAAATGTCTGTTCATATTTTAGCTTTTTTCACTTAACTATTAGGGATATTTTCATATTGTTATTTTCTCTGGAAAACAGTATCATCAGTTTTATTGGGATATATTTATTAAAATGACATCCTTAGTGTTCACTAACATTGGAGAATTTGTTTACATATTAGAGAATGAGATTTATAGCATGTTTTTAAGGGAAAGGATTTTATCTTCTAATTTTTTTGTTTGAATTTATGGTTTTTAGATGTGGCCACTTAGATAGTGCTCTGAATGAAGCTACCAGTCATGTGAGAACGCTTGAAAATAAGAATAACTTACTGGAAATAGAAGTCGTAAGTACTCTTTTGTTGTTTAGTGGCTTAATGTTAAAAGCTGAAACCTTTTTGTTAACCGAATTTTAGAGACAAATTAATAGTTTTATAAAAATATTGGCTATGTGTTTTTTTGTTGTTGTTAGGATGTCTTATTTATATTTTGAATGCTGCTGGCTTCATATGCTAGGATAAACTTTTACACTTTAAAATATTTTTTTATTGGGATATAATTTACATATCATAAAACTCACTCTTTGGAAGTGTATAATTCTGTGGTTTTTAGTATATTTGCAAACTTGTGCAACCGTCACCACAGTTAGTTTTAGAATATTTTCTCACTCAGAGAAACCCTGAATCCTTTAACTGTCAGTCTTTCCCTCCTAACTCCAAAACTCCTTCTCCCCGGTCCCTAGTAACCACTACTCTTCTTTCTCTTCTTTGGATTTGCCTATTCTGGACATTGGTGTAAATGTAATCATATATATGACCTTTTGTGTCTGGCTTCCTTCACTTAGCATGTTTTCAAGTTTTATCCATGTTGTAGCATGAATCGGTATTTCATTATTTTTTTATGGCTAAGTAACATTCCTTCTAGGGATAGACCATTTTTATCCATTCATCAGGTGATGGATGTTTTGGTTTTCATTTTTTGGATGTTATGAATGACAGTGCTATGAATATTTGTATACAAGATTTTATGTGGACTTGTGTTTTTATTTTTTTGAATGTATAACTGGAATGCATAAACTTAAATTTTTTTTCATTCATTATGAAGTTTTATTCTTCTATATGTAACTTTATAAGTAATGTTTCAATGGAAGATGCAGTTATGTTCTGTGCACTGTTTCTTTGTCTTTCTTTGATGTGTTTTTAGTTGTCTTTGTCTCCTAAACTGGAAGCTTCTTGAGGTCAGGGACTTGTCTTTCTTGCTAATCTTGTATTTCTGGCACTCTATTGCCTGGCACCTAGTGGATATTTAAGAAATGATTATTGAATGAATACTAACATATCAGATGTGTTTTGAATTCTCTCTTTTATTTTCCTAGTAAGTGAGAGAATAGGTAAGAAATGCTTTATTATTCTCTAAATATTAACATGGGGCAACAGATTCCAGCTGTGCTTTCAAAATAGTTTTCCTGATAGCCATGGTTATTTTTTTCATTAAAGTGGCCTACAAGTGAGTCCAGCATTATAATGCCTCAAACACTGGTTTTTTTGTCTATACTTCATGATAATCTCATGAAGCTGGTTTTTAAAAAAATTTATTTATTTTAAAGATTTTGTTTTTAAGTAAACTCTCTACCCAGTGTGGGGCTCGAACTTACAACCCCAGGATCAAGAGTTGTATGCCTACTGCCTAAGCCAGCCAGGAGCCCCTGAAGTTGTTATTTTAGTAGAGTAATCCTTTTTAGTCTCCATCCCAAGGCATAACAAAATATTAAATTTGTGATTCCCATTTTAGGTTTTATTTTATTACTTTTCTTTTATAGTTTAATGTCCACAATTTGTTAAGTGCTTTTGAAACATCTGTGTTTTTTAATTAAAAACAATTTATTATCTTTGTTTTTATTTTGTAGAGTGATTTCAGAGAACGCTTCAATGCAGCCAGCAATGCTTCCAAAATTTTGCAGGAACGGATTGAGGAAATGAGAATAAGTAATAAAGAAAAAGACAATACCATCATTCGACTAAAATCTCGACTGCAGGATTTAGAAGAAGCATTTGAGAATGCTTACAAACTCTCAGATGATAAAGAAGCGAGACTGAAACAAGAAAACAAAATGTTTCAAGATGTAAGTGACACATAATGGAAACTTAATGGCAGGGTAGGCTAAAAGTAATTTTAGATTTTTTTTTTTTTTAAAGATTTTGTTTATTTATTTGACAGAGAATGAGAGATAGAGAGCATGAGAGGGAAGAGGGTCAGAGAGTCAGAGGGAGAAGCAGACTCCCTGCTGAGCAGGGAGCCCAATTCGGGACTCGATCCCGGGACTCCAGGATCATGACCTGAGCTGAAGGCAGTCGCTTAACCAACTGAGCCACCCAGGCGCCCAGTAATTTTAGATGTTATACTCTTACAGGCAATTATGACTTTTTCCAAGTTTATTTTTGTGTAATGTAACTTTGCTGTAGCTGGAAATAATATACCCTCCTAATTGAGTCAGTTGGGTCTTATCTTGAAGCAGGAAGTCAGCTTTCAGAGCTGTGGTGTCACTCCCACGCCTTTTTGCCTCTAGCAGGTCAACTTTTGAGCTATCTTAAATCAAGTTCTGTGTGGCTGGATGGGTAAAATGAACCCCATTTAGAATAGGTTTGATTGAATATTTTCACTTTGCTATAATGTCACTTAAAATTTGGATTTGTAGGGGCGCCTGGGTGGCTCAGTCGTTAAGCGTCTGCCTTCGGCTCAGGTCATGATCCCAGGGTCCTGGGATCGAGCCCAGCTTTGTGCTCCCTGCTCCGCGGGAAACCTGGTTCTCCCTCTCCCACTCCCCCTGCTTGTGTTCCCTCTCTCGCTCTGTCTCTCACTGCCAAATAAATAAATAAAATCTTAAAAAAAAAAAAATTTGGATTTGTATAACATTGAGACTGCTTTGGGTTTGGGGTTGTATATCTTTTTTCTCAGGTTTTTCTTGATATCCTTTGTCATGGTACATAAAAAAAATCTGCAAGTATTTCAGCTGTTGAATTTTCTTCCTGATAGCTTTAGATTATTGTTGCTTTGATTTTTGTTATTGCTGTTGTTGCTTTGATTTTTTACATTTATTTTTATGAAGGTAATACATGCAAATGGTTTAAATAGGCAAATCTCAAATGAAAAACGGCAGTCTTTTCCACCTCCCCGCTACCTTGGTGTCCCCTACCTTAGAAGCCCTTACTATCAGCTCTTTTAGCGGTTTCTTCTAGCATTTTTCTCCATGTTTCTATGTAACAAACTTATATTGTTCTTTCTTTTCTCCCCCATCAATTTCAGACATTATATATTGACTTCCTTCTGTATAAGGAAGGTCACAGTTTAGCTTTTTTACACCATCTGCTCCCAATGCAAACACTTCTTTCTCCTTTCAATGTGATTTATATATTAAATTGATTTTGAGAAGCTATTCTTTTACATTTTAACAACTCTGAGATGTTGGTATACATCTTTATGCCATGGTGTTACTTAATTGGCAGCATTTCTTTCCCCTTTTAGTAGTAAGTAATAGTAAATAAAGTAATGGTATGATTTCTGTTCAGTGATGTCTTAGATTTAAAACAAGATGGATTATCATTACCAGTTAAATCAGTATTCAGTATTTCTTACTGTCTGTGTAAATATTGTTCAGAGCTAAGCTGCAGTGTACAGTGATTATGTTTCCTTTCTCTAACAACTTATATTTTTCCTGGAATTGGTAATTGCCTTTTTTAAAACTGCTTAGTATCCTCTGTTTAGCACTTACTCCCACCTCCAGATACTTTTGCTTCATTATGAGCTGCTTTCTCTTGAGGTCAGATACACAGATGTCTAGGACTTGACTTCACCATCATTCTGGGGATGGTCTTTGCTTGTTTTCCTGTATTAGATCTCTCTCTTTTTTTTTATGATTTTTATTTATTTTAGAGAGGGAGAGAGTGGGGGGAGGAGCAGAGGGAGAGGGACAAGCAGACTGTGCTGTGAGTGCAGAGCCTGATGAGGGGCTTGATCCCAAGACCCTGAGATCAGAACCTGAGTCGAAATCATGAGTTGGACGCTCAGCCGACTGAGCCACCCAGGCGCCCCATGGATCTCTTGTGTGCATCCTGTGTCTTCTTTCTTGGTTTAATTCTGTTTTGCTAGAGTATATCTCTAGAAATACAGGGGAGATGAATACATGGGAGAATGTATGAAAAAGAATACATGGGAGATGAATTCTGAAGCCTTCTATATCTGAAAACATTTATAGTTTACAGTCACGCTTTTAAAAAAGCACTTTAATTTTTAGAGCAGTTTTGGATTTATAGAAAAATTGAGAATGAAGTGCAGTGTTCCCATATACCCTGTACAGGTTCACCTGTTGTTAATGTCTTATATTAGTATGGTATGTTTGTAACAATTAATGAGCCAATATTGATACATAATTATTAAGTAAACTATTAAGTAAATTCCATAGCTTATTTAGATTTCCTTTGTTTTTACCTAATGTTCTTTTTCTGTTCCAGGATCCTGTATTACATTTAAGTATCATGTCTCCTTAGGCTCCTTTTGGCTATGACAGTTTCTGACTTTCCTTGTTTTGATGACCTGGACAGTTTTGAGGAGGACTAATCAGGGATTTTGTTGGATGTCCTTGGGATTTGTCTGATGTTTTTCTCATGCTTAGACTGTAGTTATGGGATATTGGGAGGAAAACCACAGAGGTAAAGTACCATTTTCAGCACATCATATCAACAAGCCCTATGTTTTTTTATTTCCTTACTTTCCTCAGTAAAGTTTTGGGAGAGAGTGGATATAAATACTCTGTTCAGTATGTCATATTTGATTAGAACTTCACAAGATTTTGGTTATTACTGTTCTTATTCATGTATATTAACAGTATAATTTTTGTGTGTGAACACATGATGAGATCCTGATTTTTAAGACTTTTTGTATGTTTTACTTTTTTTTTTTTTTTTTAAGATTTTATTTGAGAGAGAGTGAGTACAAGCAGAGTGAGGGGCAGAGGGACTAAGCAGACTCCCTGCTGAGCGAGGAGTCCCACACAGGGCTCCATCCCAGGACCCTGAGATCATGACCTGAGAAGTCAGACGCTTAACTTACTTAGCCACCCAGGTGCTCCTTGTATGTTTACTTTGACATAATACCAGAATTATAGATAGTTGCAAAAATTGTATAAAAGCTTTCCATATACCTTTCTTTTTTTTGTTTTTACGATTGTATTTATATGAGAGAGCAGAGTGAGAGAGAGAGATGGAGCACAAGCTGGGGGGAGCAGGAGAGGGAGAGGGAAAAACACACTACCCTCTGAGCAGGGAGTCCGACGTGGAGCTCAATCCCAGGGCCCTGGGATCATGACCTGAGCCAAAGGCAGATGCTTAACTGACTGAGCCACCCAGGCGCCCCTCCATATATCTTTCATCTTGAGTCTAAGTCTTTTTTTTTTTTTTAAGATTTATTTGAGAGAGAGAGAGAGAGCATGAATGGGGGGGGGCAGAGGGAGAGGGACAAGCAGACTCCTGCTAAGCGGGGAGCCTGATACTGGGCTCTATCCCAAGACCCTGAGATCATGACCTGAGCTGACGTCAGATGCTTAACTGACTGAGCCACCCAGGCATCTCATGATTCGAAGTCTTAACATTTAACAGTATGTGCTTCATCTATTTTTTGGTGGTTCCATGTGGCAGTGGCTGCCCTATTGGGCAGTGCAGATATAGAGAACACTTCCAGCATTGCAGAAAGTTCTGTTGGATGGCACAGTTGTAGAATATTCTTCAGTTTGGGTCTGTGTTTTGCACAGTTAGATTCAGGTTGTTAGAATGAATGCACAGGAATACCGCAGAAGGAAGCTGAGCCCTTCTTAGCACATCCTAGCAGGAGGCACATGTTAACGTTGTATTAACTCTTATCTCTTGGTTAAGGTGGTGTTTGCCAGGTGTCTCCACTGTAAAGTTCTATCTCCCCATTTGGAAATTAAAAAGTATTAGGAGATATATATGTGTATACACACACACACACACACACACACTTACACACTTTTTATTTAAATTAAATTAGAATATAATGTATTATTGGTTTCAGAAGTGTTTGTATATCATTTTTGGAGAAATTTCTTTCAAGCCCTTTGTTCATTTTTTAATTGGGTGGTTTTTATTTTTTTATTTAAATTCAGTTAATTAACATATAATGTTTTACTGGTTTCAGAGGTAGAGATCAGTGATTCATCAGTCTTATATAATACCCAGAGCTCATTATATCACATGCCCTCCTTAATGTACATCACCCAGTTACCCCATTTCCCCCCCAGCCCCCCAGCAACCCTCAGTTTGTTTCCTATGATTAAGAGTCTCTTATGGTTTGTCTTCCTCTCTGGTTTTGTCTTGTTTTATTTTTTCCTCTCTTCCCCTATGATTCTCTGTTTTGTTTCTTAACTTCCACATAGGAGTGAGATCATATGATAATTGTCATTCTCTGATTGACTTCTTTTGCTTAGCATAATACTCTCTAGTTCCATCCACATCGTGGCAAATGGCAAGATTTCTTTTTTGATGGCTGCATAATATTCCATGGTATATATATATTGTATATATATATAACACATGTTCTTTATCCATTCATCTGTCGATGGACATCTGGGCTCTTTCAATAGTTTGTCTATTGTGGACATTGCTGCTATGAACATTGGGGTGCAGGTGCCCCTTTGGATTACTACATTTGTATCTTTCGGGTAAATACCCAGTAGTGCAATTGCTGGGTCATAGGGTAGCTCTGTTTTCAACTTTTTGAGGAACCTCCATACTATTTTCCAGAGTGGCTGCACCAGCTTGCATTCCCACCAACAGTGTAGGAGGGTTCTATTAGGGGATATTTTAAGACTTTGTAAATCACCTTTCTCTCATCAAACTTTTACCCACTAGCTTTAGCATCCACTGAGGAGTCTTTCCTGAAACAAGTAATTACTGTTGTGGTTGCCAAATGGTGGTTCCTCTATTACTCCTTCTACATTTTACTGAAAGGAGGAGCTCTCCGCTCTCTGTTATTTATATTAGTGTGGATTCACGAATTCTTATTTTGTTCAGTGAGTTACAGTTCTTTTTTGTTGTTGTTGTTATAGTTATAATTTTGATGCTTGCATTGTCCTAGTTTTGGCCAGTAAGATAAGTGTCAGGCTGGCTGACTCCTGTGTCCTTTGGACATGGTCATGTCATTCTTTGAGCATTATCCAGCAAGATATTCCAGGCTCATCTTGTACTTTCCCAGTCCCAGCCCTAAATCAGTCATTTTTCCATGGAGCCCTGGTTCCTTTAGGTGGAAAATAATATTTAGAAATGAAGATCTAGGGGCGCCTGGGTGGCTCAGACAGTTAAGTGTCTGCCTTCAGCTCAGGTCATGGTCCCGGGGTCCTGGGATCGAGCCCCGCGTCTGGCTCCCTGCTGAGCGGGAAGCCTGCTTCTCCCTCCCCCTTTGCCTGCCGCTCCCCCTGCTTGTGCTCTCTCTCTCTTTGTGTCAAATAAAAAATAAAAAATCTTAAAAAAAAAAAAAAGAGAAAGGAAGATCTAACACTAGGTATGTTCACTGCTACTGGGATGCCATCGTTTTTAATTATTCATCAACTCACCGTAGTTATGTCGGAGTAACATGAAAGAGCACGGGATCACTGGAGTGTTGTTTTGAGCTGAAATTATATGAATGTTGCCAGTGATAACACTGTCTTCCTTTGCATTTATCATGTCGAATATTTTAAGCGTAGGGAAAGGTATACCGGGTGACACATAGAACATCCGTATATTTTGAGCGCAGGGAACGGTATACCAGGTGACACGTAGGACACCCGCACACCAGCCGTCCGCAAATACAACTGAAATACCCTCTTCCAGGCCTTTCTCTCCTGCCTGCTGTGCTGAATGTGCTGTTGGTTTTCCCCTTGCATTTCTACTTTTGCTCCATATGCATGTGTCTGTAAACAATATATAGTAATGTCTGATGTATCCTTAAACTGTATATGAATTGTATTGTACCACATATACTTTCCTGCAACCTTTTTTTTTTTTAAGTAGGTTCCATGCCCAAAATGGGGCTCGAACTCATGACCCCAAAATAAAGAGTCACAGATGCTACCCAGTGAGCCAGCCAGGTGCCCCTCCTGCAACCTGTTTTTCCATAGTATTGTTTCTGAGATTTACCATGTTGATACATGCAGCTTTTACTCATTTTTATTTAAACATATTTGAAGTTTTTCAGGTATATGAAAAGAATATTACATGTGGACCCACCACTCATCTTCAGATTTAAAATACAACAGATACAGTTGAAGCCCCCCACCCCCCATGTACCCATTTCTGCTCACCCCTGCCTTCCTGGGAGTGACTGATCTGAACAGTGTGAATGTCTTCCTATGTCTGTGTCTTACATGTGCTGTATGCTTAATCAGTTTTATTTGGCATATTGTAGAGCTTTTTATAAGTGCTGTCACACTGTTTTTACTATTCTGCAACTTTTTTCATTGGTAAGATCTATTCAAGCAGATGCATTAGCACTAGTTCATTTGTTCTCATCCTTGTGTAGTAGTCCAGTCACTCTGAATCTTCCACAATTAGCTATTTTCCTTTTGTCAGTTTCTTTTTCTTGCTCTTTTTTTCTTTTAAAGATTTTATTTATTTATTTGACAGAGAGAGACACAGCGAGAGAGGGAACACAAGCAGGGGGAGAATGAGAGGGAGAGGAAGTGGGAGAGGCTTCCTGCCGAGCAGGGACACCGATGTGGGGCTTGATCCCAGGACCCTGGGATCATGACCTGAGCAGAAGGCAGCCGCTTAACGACTGAGCCACCCAGGCACCCCAACATTCCATTTGTTTAAATAATCTCAAAGGCCTGCCCAGGTTCAAGGGAAGAAGAAATAGATACCACCTCTTGATGGGTGTGGCAAGGTTCTGGAAGACTGAGCAGATATTGTTGCTGCCATTTTGGGGATATATAGTCTGTCCCCTGAACCTAGGTACGTCTGTGTGTAGTGGCTGGGACTTAGAATATGAACAGTCATCTTCGTTAGATATTGCTAAATTGCTCTCTGAAATGGTCTTACCAGTTCATTTTCCCACCAGTAATGTATGAGAACTCTTATTTTCTAGATTATTTCCAATGCTTGCTATTGTCAGACCTCTTAATTTTTGCCAGTCTGTTTGATGTGAAATGGTTAATTAATATGTATTGCAGTTCTCTTCCCTTGTGGCTTGCATTTCACCTGGTGTTATCTTTTGTGGGTACAAGTTTTGTATTTTATTTTTTTAAGATTCTATTTATTTATTTGAGAGAGAGAGCGAGAGCATGGGTAGAGGGGCAGAGGGAGAGGGAGAAGCAGGCTCCCTGCTGAGCAGGAAGCCAACGTGGGGCTCCATCCCAGAACCCTGAGATCATGACCTGAGTGGAAGGCAGATGCTTAACTGACTGAGCCACCCAAGTGCCCCCAAGTTTTGTATTTTGATGTCCAAAATACAGTCTTTTCATTTCTGGTTTGGGCCTCTTTTATGTCTTGTGTACAAAATCTTTTCCTACTCAAGGATCAGAAAATTACTATCCTGTATATTGCCTTCCAAAATTATACAGCCTTTCTTTATACATTTAGGCCTTTAATCTACCCCCAGATTGCCTCTTATGTGTGGTGTGAGATAGAGATTGAACGTGGTTGTTTTTTCAAACGATTAACCAAGTGTCACAGCACCATTTTTTTAAAAAGTTCATTTATTTAAGCAATCTCTGCACCCAGTGTGGGGCCTGAACTCACGACCCCAGCATTGAGAGCCGCACGCTCCACTGATTGAGCCAGCCAGGCGTCCCTGATGGCACCATTTTTTAATAGAGTATTTTTTCCCTACTGACTTCTAATGCCGCTTCTGTTGTATATTATGTTGCTTTCCTGGATGAGTCCGTTTTGGGCTTCCCTAGTTTGTTTCGCTGGTTTATTTGTCCCTGAAAGGAAACTACATCATCTTAATAGCATTTTATAAGGAGCTTTGATTTTTGGTGTACTGCTTCCTTAACTTTTTTTTTATCTTTTAAAAATTATTTTTGCCATTTTATTTCATGTAAATATTACTGTCGGCTTATCACATTTTATAAAAAAAAAAAAAACAACTGCGTTTGGAGCAGTTGGCTGACTCAGTTGGTGGAGCATGTGATCCTTGATCTCAGGGTTTTGAGTTTCACCCACCTGGGTGAAAAGATTACTTCAAAAAAAACAAAGCAGGGGTGCCTCGTCGCAAGCTCTTCCAACTGAGCCAGCCAGGCGCCCCTATTTCTTGAATTTTTAACATTATCCATAATTATCATGGATGAAGATTTAGGTCCTTCACATGTCATTTGGCTAAGAGTATAGAATTCTAGGGTATATTTTCTTCCCATCAGATTCTTAAAGATTTTGTCCCATTGTTTTATGTTGCCATGAGAATATACCTGATGACTGAGTCTCTTCCTTTCTCCCCCTGCCCCAATCCTGTGTCTTTTGTGTTTTCTTCTTTCCCCCCATCTCTCTTATTTTGAAAGCTTTAAGCCTACAGAAAAATGGTACAGGTGGTATGACGAAAACCTCTGTATATTCCTTGTCTAGTTCACCAATTGTGAATATTTTACCACATTTGCTTTATGTCTTCACAACATTATAGATTTTTTTCCTTTCGCCAAACAATTTGGGAGTGAATTACAGACACTTGAGATTTCACTCCTAAATACTTCAACAGGTGTCTCCTCAGAACAAGGACGTTCTCCTACGAAATCTCAACACAGTTCTCACACTCGGGGAATTTAATATTGATGCAATACTAGCATCTAATATACAGTCTGTGTTCAGATTTCCCCAGTTGTCTAAATAATGTCCGTCATAGGTGTTTTGGTTTTTGCTTTTTAATTCACACTCCAATCAAGGACCACACATTGCGTTTAGTAAGTGCGTTTCTCATTCCTTATAAATGAGTTCAAAGCTCCTTCTGAAAGTTTTAGCATCTTATCCTTGGTACCCTTAAATTCCATAACATTATATGTCTTGATACAAGTCTTTTTTCATTCACTGTTGGAGGCACAGATTCTTCCAATCTGGAAATTAATGTCCTTTGGTTCTATAGACTTGCTAATGTTATTTCTCTGTTGATTTCCTTCCTTCCTTCTCTGTTCTCTTTCTCTGGAACTTTTGCCAGTAGATGTTGTATTGCATGGGTTGATTTTCTAAGACTTGTGTGCTTTAGTTTCCATCATGGCCTCTCTGTTCTTTATCTCCTTGTCTTAGTATTACATTTTTTTTTTAAAGATTTTATTTATTTATTCATGAGAGACAGAGAGAGAGAGAGAGAGAGAAGCAGAGGGAGAAGCAGGCTCCCAAGGAGCAGGGAGCCTGATGTGGGACTCGATCCCAGGACCCTGGGATCATGACCTGAGCTGAAGGCAGACGCTTAACCATCTGAGCCACCCAGGCGCCCGTCTTAGTATTACATTTATTTTTGCTCTCATTTCTAGCTTCTAAGAGCTGTTTCTTGTTCTTCAGTTGCTAGTTTTCCATTGCTTTCTGGTCTTGTTTTATGAATATAACCCTGATTTCTCTGAGGATATTACTAGCTTTTTAAATGCTTTCTTTAGTTTTGATTTATTATTTTTTCTGAGTTAACCTTTCATTTTGAAGTCAGCTTCATATTGGATGTTTTTGCTTTTTTTTTTTTTTAAAAGTGTTGGTTCTTTTACTGTAGACTCACATTTAAGGGGGAGGCGGTCAAAGGCCATTTGGAGACTCTGTGCACAGATGGGGCCTATTTCCTACTAGCCTGGTAGCCTTTCCGTATAAGCAGTCATAGAGTGACGGACCAGCCGTTTGGTTAGGGAGCCTCCAGATGTGAGTATGTAGAAGTCTATTTTCTGGGATTGTTTGGTTTACCCAAAGAAGAGTCTCCCAGTCTCTTGTCATGCTCTGGTGGCAGTGAGGGATGGGGAGCCAAGGTGGTTTTTTTTTGTTTGTTTTAAACTTTTCCTTAATCATCATCTCCTTATCCCTTTGCTTCTTCCACTTGTTAGACTTGGGTTTCCGGAGTGGCATTCGTCTCTCACTCACATTTCCTGTGTCCTGTCGCCTGGCTGGGCGGGCCACTGCTGTCCTAGGCTCTAGCCACTCAACTTAAGGACTTTTAACCAGCTCCCTTTGGCCAGCCTGTGCTTCCACCCAGCCTGCTACTGAACCTGAGAGTCAAGTGCTGAGCCTCTCCGGGTTCTGAAGATACCAGCCGGCTCACCGTTAGCATCCCGTTTACAGGCACCGAAGCTTACAGCTCCTCTGCCTTGTTGCATCTTCATTGAGATCGCTCCTTTGTTGCACTCAACTCTTGGTTTCTCTGTAACTGCCTCATTGTTACTTTAGTGGGATCTTGGGATAAAAAGAAAATTCTTTGACCCTGTCTTCTTTAATAAGTCTCACACGTATGTATTTTTAAGGAAATTACCTAAGTATATTAGACTTGGGATGTTGCCTTTCCTCTGTGGAATTTATAAAAAAGAAGTATACAATTCAAAAAAGAATGCAAATTTTAATCTTTCAAAATACTGCTTACTTAAAGGGTCTTGACCGATGGTATGTAATTTTTGTTTTTATTTTGAAAAAATTCAAACTTAGGGAAAACTTGTAAGCGTGGTCCTGTTCCTTTTACCTAGGATCAGAGTTGTTAGCATTTTGCCATATTTGCTTCATCACCTCCTGTATAGGTATGTTCATTCACATACGCATTTTTTTTTCTTGAACCATTTGAGAGTAAGTTGTGGACATTATGCCCCTTTAGCCCTACATTTTGGTATGTATTTCCTAAGAACAAGGGCCTTCACAATTTAGCAACAAATTGCTAAACAAATGCAACAAATTGCTTGTGCAATTCACATCTAAATTATTATTTTATGGCACTTTTTTTTCCAGTTCAGGATCCAACCCAGAATCATGCCTTATATTCACTGCTCTTACGCCTCTAGTCACCTTCAATCTGGAACAGAGTGTTAACCTTTCTGTTTCAAGACCTTAGCATATTTGAAGAGTATGGACAGCTATTTTATAGACGATCTCTGAGTTGATATTATAATGTTTAATTTTGTGGTACATTTGTTTTTTCCCTGTAGCTCTTAGGAGAATATGAGTCCCTTGGAAAAGAACACGAAAGAGTAAAGGTAATGGTTGATCACTCATGTTCTGAGCTTCGCGGAGGGGCAGAAGCACCGGGTTGGAAATGAAGGGGGCTGACCCCTCCGTTGTTCCCATCCTCCATCCCCATTTAGCTGCTTGAGTGAGACCAGTCGCTTCATCTTCTCTGTCAGTATCCTTATTTTCAAATATTTGCCCACTTAAGTCATAAATTTTCAGATCTGTGTTAACAAATATTGAATGGCCATTGCATTTGAGATGAGTTGAGATGAAACTTTTAGAAGAGTATAAGGTATGATATACATGTAAATAATTATTTAATAATATTTAAATACAAAGCTTTTTAAAGCATTTGCTTTTTGTGGTGTTGAATTTATTGATTATGTTTGATTTCTTAATGGAAGCTTTGGGAACTACATATTTGAATTCAGTGAAACCCCACAGTGATGCTGTAAGTGGGGTCCAAAGTATTCCTGTTGCATAGGATACAGGGTTGTGGTCATTCAGGGTTAGAGGAAGGCAGGGAGGTGTTCTGGGGGCTCGGGAGCCGGTCACGACATCTGAAATCTCACCAGCACAGGTATCTGTTTTGCCATTTACTGAGGTTTTTGGGCAAGCTGTGGCTAAAACATGCCCATTTTAACACTGGATTACTTGTAATCATAATCAAGCAAAGCTTAATAAGCTATACCTGTTATTACAGGGGATGTATGTATGGCTCTTTGTATAAACCAGTGTTTTGTTCTCTCCGTTTTTCCCTTGAATTATACACTGGCTCGTGGTTGATGCTATATTTGCTGAGTATCTGCATAATTCTTTTTGTAGCTCTCTGGTGTAGTCTTAGGTTGGTTTCATATTATGTATTTTAAAATAAAATGAATATATCCTGAATATTTCAGTTATCGAATTTTTCCTTTATCTTCATAGGATATATTAAATACAACTGAGAACAAATTGCTTGATGCACATACTCAGATTTCTGATTTGAAAAGGTAAAATGTATTCTCTTACTAATAAGATAATGATGCCTCTATTGTTCTTCTAGCATTTAAATATGTGTCTGTACTGAAAGCAATGAAAAGAAAGTTTTTCTTGAGGACTTTTAGGCACTTTGAGATCAGGTTTTATCCTAATCTTCCCCTGACCTGGAAATACATTTGATTTTAACCGAAGAAGATTTTTTATTTTTAAAGATTTTATTTTTTTCTTTGACAGAGCCACACTGAGAGAGGGAACACAAGCAGGGGGGAGTGGGAGAGGGAGAAGCAGGCTTCCCGCTGAGCAGGGAGCCCGATGCGGGGCTCAATCCCAGGACCCTGGGATCATGACCCGAGCTGAAGGCAGACACTGAACGACTGAGCTACCCGGGTGCCCCGTAGCCAAAGAAGATTTTTAAACAATTAGAGTATATTGGTGGTTGTGTTTGAGGAGTGTGCATTTCCTGAGACATTATGTGTTTCATTATGCAAATGATTAGATATTTCTAATTGGCTTTGGAGCATGTTTTTGTATTTGCATTTGGAGATGTGTCCCTTATTTGGAGATTTTACTGCACTCCTCATGACTTCCATCGGAGAGAACATGAACGCTGTCCGGCCTTCTCATCTGCTCAGGTCTTTTCTGTGATGCATTCAGTTCTGCTGATAGCTTCCTTATCAGATTGGCATAAAGTGTCAGCCCGTTAGAGCTATTCTTTCTCAAACCTTCCTTGCATCAGGGTAGGCAAGAATTTGAGCTTAAAAGATGAGACAGAGACATATGCGCAGTTTAAAAGAACAGAAAGAATGCCAAGATAACCTCAAAGCAATTAATTGGCCAGAGTCCTATTTTCTGTTCGTTAACTTGAAAATAGGCTTTTATTCTGAACATGGCACAGATGAGGTGAGTTGTCTATAGATAGAGAGTGTTCAAGATAGTTTAGCCTCTGTGTCTTTTAAAAAAATTAGGAAGTTCTTACTAGCTCTTTTATTGGATATTAAACCTTCCTTTTTTGTGAAAACATTACCTATGTATATTTTGTATGCGTGAATATATATGTTTAGAATTAAATATGTTAGAATTGTAATTTATCTGAATCCTTGAATTTATTTTGTTTTTTAATTTCATTTATACCGTGTTTTGATCTGTAGTCAAATGTATAAATTTTTTTAATTTGTCTACATAAAGTCCATTTGTTGTTTCCTTGTCCTTCAGTTGTAGTATATGGTGTGTTTCTTTGTAGAGTTTAATGTACTTGCCTTTCAGTTTATGTTCCAATTTTGCTCAGCTTTTATGCTTACTGGTGGCATTTTATTATGAAAAAGGTTTACAGACCAGCGGTTCTTCTGTCACCCCTTTTCTAGAAGCGTCTGTTAAATAAATAAGTAATTTGTAGTTGAGCTATATTTTAAATTGTGTACTTAATTTCTCTTTTTACTTTTGAATTAGAACAATTTCAAAACTTGAAGCTCAGGTCAAGCAAGTAGAGCATGAAAATATGTTAAGTCTTCGCCATAGTTCTAAAACTCCCATGAGATCCTCACGTGCCAAGTAAGTTATTTTGTTTAATCTCTGTAAAGCTAGAAATAAGTGCACCCTTTTATTAAACTGAGAAGCTCCTCTGTCTAAGTCATAAGGAAGTCAGAGTTAAATCTCATTATAGAATGTAGATGTGTAAAAGCATCTAATTATGGGGCGCTTGGTGGGGCTCAGAGCATGCGACTCTTGATCTTGGGGTGGTGAGTTGGAGCCCCACGTTGGGCGCAGAGCTTACTTAAAAAACAGAGAAGTAAAACCATCTAATTATTAGATATCATAAAACCTCTCATGTGGGGGCATTTGCCAAAAGGACGAAATAGAATCAGATTGGGTGTAGAGACTTGGAATGTTTTCTTTGTTGACTCTGCCCAGCTGTGTGACCTTAGGCAAATCACTTAATTTTTTTGGAGCTCAATTATCTCTAAAAACAAGGACATTGAGCTAGAACATCTCAAAAGATCTTTTAGCCCTAAAATTCCAGAAATTTTATTCCTATGCTAATGGGCGGACCTATGAAGATCTTCATAGGTCGTATGAATTTTTCTTCTTAGTTTTTTATTCAAAATTAGCTCTGCTATAATCTCAGAGCATTATCTTGATACATTTATAGAGTGGTTTTTTTCATATTAGATTGGTTTTTAGTATGATTTTGTAAAGAATAAATGAGTAGATCATAAGGTCATAATATTGATGTGTATGAGAAAGATTGTTAAATTGTAAATTTTAACCTTTCTGGTCGTTGTCAAATGAGAAACTTCCTCTAGATCTTTGTTCATTGACCTTAAGTTAGAACATAGTGAATTATTTAAAGAAAAAATTTTGTAAATTCCTGAAATTGAACATTTGAGAGACAACAAGAGTGGGGTGAGATTGGGGTCAGGGAAGGCCTTTCTGTGGAGGTGACTTACGTAGGCAGGGAGGTAAGCCTTGTGCTGAGTTGTTGGTGTGGGCGGCATGAGGGAGGGGCCTGTTCCAGGCAGAGAGATGAGCTTTACTACGTCCATAGGTAGGAAAGAGCTTAACATGTTTTAAAGAACCTGGAGGAAGCTTGTGTGACCTGAATATTGCCAGCAAGGAGTGAATGAGCGCCGGATGAAATCACAGACTGTCATACATCGCTTTCTAAGCGATGGTCAAGAGTTTGGATTTTACTCTTAAGTCTGTTGGGAAGCCTTTGAAAGGTTTTATGTGGTAAAATTAGGTCATCTGATTTTTTTTTTCTTTTTTTTTTTGAGAAAGAACTCGAGCAAACAGGGTGGGAGGGACAGAGGGAGAGTGGGAGAAAGAGAATCTTAAGCAGGCTCCAGGCGCAGCGCAGAGCCCAGTGCGGGCGTAATCTCAGGACCCTGGGGTCATGACCTGAGCTGAAATCAAGAGTCGGGCGCTTAACTGACTGAGCCACCCAGGTGCCGCGGATTTCTATATTTTTAATGCACCTGCCAGGAGAAGATGGCGAGGAAACGTAGCAGCAGACACACTAATTAGGCGATTGTGGTGTTAGGAGAAACGGTGTTCACTGAGTGCTGGCCATAGAAATGGACAGAAGAGGAGGGTCTGCAAGAGATTCTGGATATAGAATCCACCGAACGTGGTTAAGAATGAGATGACAAGATTAAAAGGGAGGTGTCTGATAATACCTTGGTTTCTGTCTTGAGCAACTCCGGGTGCCATATATTGAACTAGGGAAGAAATGGGAAGGGCTGACCGTGGTATCGATAAGGATCAGAATTTCCATTTCGAGTATTTTAGTTTGAGATTCATACGAATTCCAAGTGGGAATCAAGCAGGTGATTATAAATTTACATTTGGAATTCAGAAATAGGGTCTTAGGCTAGAGTTACAAATTTTAGAATTATTCTGTAGTGCTTGACTCTGGGATAGATGATGGGTGTGTGGTGGGAGGTTGGTGTAGGATGAAGCTCTGAGGAGCCCCGATGTCTTGATGTTGGGGCCAGAAGGAGTTGGCACAAGAACCTGAGAAAGAGCTGCCAGGGCACTCGGAGGAACCCTGAAGTGGCCAGTGGTGTAGACACTGCCGAGAGAGCACCTGAGGGGACTGGTGACCCCTAGGTGCGCCAGCCAGGCCTTGATGGCCTGGAGAGTGGTTTGCGTGGAGGGACGGATGTGCACATCCGTTGGGAAGGTTGTGTAGAGTGAGTGAAAGTGGCCTATATGTCTAGCGGCTGGAACATTAATATATTGTGATATATTTATGTACGGTGCTATGTGGTGTGACAGTGCGTACATTAGATCAGGAATTGGCAAGCACAGCCCCAGCCCAAGTCCAGCCTGCTGCCCGTGTTTGTAGGGCCGTGAGCAGAGTGGTTTTTACATTGTTAAATGCTTGGAAAGGGGCGCCTGGGTGGCTCAGTCGTTAAGCATCTGCCTTTAGTTCGGGTCATGATCCCAGTGTCCTGGGATCGAGCCCTGCATCGGGCTCCCTGCTCTGTGGGAGGCCTGCTTCTCCCTCTCCCACTCCTCCTGCTTGTGTTCCAGCTCTCCCTATCGCTCTATCAAATAAATAAATAAAATCTTTAAAAAAAAGTTTGGAAAAAAATCAGAATAGTATTTTGTACATGTAAAAATTATATGAAATTCAAATTTCAGTTTCCGTAAATAAAATCTATTTATTCACCTATTGTCTGGCTGCTTTGCATTACAGTGGCAGATTTCAGTACTTGCAACAGAGATCATCTGGCCCATAAAACCTATTAAAATAAAATAAAACAAAAAGCCTATTTATTATCTCTTTGTAGGAAAAATTTGTCAGCCACTTAAGTTGATCATTAACATGATTTACTCTTTTTTTTTTTTTAAGATTTATTTACTTCGAGAGCACGAGTGGGAGAGGCAGAGGGAGAATCTCAAGCAGACTCCACACTGAGTGCGGAGCCCAATGTGGGGCTTGATCTCACAACCTGAGCTGAAGCCAAGAGTTGGTCGCTTAACTGACTGCACCACCCAGGCACCCCTAACATGGTTTAATCTTAAGAACATAATTTGGAACAACAAAATACCAGTTGCAGAAGAAGGATAGTATTTATACTGACTTTAGCATTTAGAACATATCTTACAGAGTCATACAGAAGTAGTAAAAGTATAACAATGTGTATGGAATGCTGAATACAAATTTAGTGAAAGTGGTAGCTGACCACTTACACTAGGGTTATGACATTGGAGGAACGATATTGGTGTGAGATACACAGGGGACTTGGCTTGTATCTGTAGTGTTCCACTGTTTAGCGGAAATAGAGCATAGAAGGTTCATAAGCAGATGGTACAGGAGTATAATCTGTATGTCTGTGCATGTTTGAAATATTTTATATTTTAAGTGAACAGGAACCAATAAGGGATCAGTATCCAGGATATAAAGAACTATAAATCAGTAAGAAAAATTCTCAATAGGGCGCCTGGGTGGCTCAGTTGGTTAAGCGACTGCCTTCGGCTCAGGTCATGATCCTGGAGTCCTGGAATCAAGTCCCGCATCGGGCTCCCTGCTCAGCAGGGAGTCTCCTCCTCCCTCTGACCCTCCCCCCCTCATGCTCTCTCTCAAATAAATAAAATCTTTAAAAAAAAAAAAAATTCTCAATAGAAAAATGATAAAAGAATATGAACAAATGATTCACAGAAAAAGAAACCTCTAAATGGCTGATAAAATTGAAAAGATGTTCATTTTACTAGTAATCAGAAAAATGCAAATTAAAACAAGCATGGGATACCATTCACACCATCAGACAGGCCAGGCCACACTGCAGCTCTGATCATTGTAAAATTTGGCAAAGATGTGAAGAAATAGGAACCTTCAAACTGCTGGTTGGACTGAAAATCGATAAGCTTGCCTGGAGCGTGATTTTGGCAATATCCAGTAAGACTGAAGATGTGTGCACCCCAAATTCCACAGTTCTGTTTTTGGATATTTACCTCAGAGGAATTCTTACACATGTTAATTGTAGCGTTGTTGAAAGGTGATGCAGAGAAACTAAAACACCAGCAGGAGAAAGGATAAATAAGGTGTGGCATATTTGTACTGTGGGTAAATAATTAAAATGATGTCCCTGTCTGTGTTAACATGGAGAAATCTGAAACATGTTGAGTAGAAACAGCAGCATTAAAAGGACGTGTGCATTATGTGGACCTAATTTAAAAAATACAAATGACCTTATATGCAGAATCTTCTGTCTTACCGATGAAAACAAGTATGGTAAGATGTTAGCATTTGTTAAAACTAAGTACAAGTGAGTGCTTGCAATAGTTTTTGTAATTTTCCAAGAATGTTTGGGGAATGTTTCTTAATTTAAAAATCGAGGGGAAAAAGGAAGGGAGCGACTGGGAGTTGACATGAAAATGAGGGAAGTTGTAAGAAGTGGCTGTGGAAGGGAGCAGAGAGAGGAAGACACCTCTTGTCTCCTCGTTTCTTTTTTCCCCTCCCAAGTGTGATGCGGGGTTATCAGCTGACCGGTAGGGCTGGGTGAGGTTTAAGGAGAGTGGAGAAAGGTGTAAGGGAGTCCTGTTGGAGAACTGGAGCTTGTTGATTACAGAAATGTATGTTGTCAGCCAGTGTTGGGTGTCCATTGAGATGGTGATGGCGACTCTCTGGTGCTAGCCCAGCCTGCACAGTTGGGTGGCTTGCTTCCAGCAAAGCCCAGATGTAGGACTGTAGACACTCTGTAGACATTCGGGAGTGAGACCACCGTGTTCCTCAGGCTTAGGTCTCTGCTGTCAGTCGGGGGTGATGGAAGGTGAGTGCGGAAGGGGGGTCAAGGCAGTGAGTAACTGTGCACCCCAGAGTAGGTAGAGGGGAGCTGAAAAAGCTAGGGGAGGGGTTGATAAGTAGAAAATGGTGAGGCCAGGGATCACAGGCCTCGGGGTCACAGTACCTTGGTGATACTTGAGCACCTTAGCCAGAAGAATCTTGAGTTGTGACTTCTTATTTATTTATTTATTTATTTGAGAGAGAGAGAGAGTGAGCACAAGAGGGGGTAGGGTCAGAGGGAGAAGCAGACTCCCAGCCGAGCAGGGAACCCGATGCGGGACTCGATCCCGGAACTCCGGGATTATGGCCTGAGCCGAAGGCAGTCGCCCAACCAACTGAGCCACCCAGGCTCCCCTGGAGTTGTGACTTCTTAAGGGGATGTGTTCTCTAGTGACGATGAAGTCCAGTGAGTATTCTCCAATGGGGGGGGGGGCGGGTGAGCGAGCAGGAGTCGAGTCCAGTCATTGGAGGGAGGTCCAGGACAGCTCCTCCCTGTGGACACTGAAGTAGGAGGGCAGGAGCAGGTGTGGAGAAGGTGAGAACAGTTCTGAAGTCTAGCAAAGGGCCGGTTAATGCATGATGTGTGAGCCTGAGTTGGGCAGGGTGTCCATAAGATGCGGGAAGGACTGGCCTTCAGCTGCACTACTCAATACACTAGTCACTGTGTGTGGCTATTTCATTTAAGGTAATTAAAATTAAATAACATGTAAAGATTGCTTCTTCATCTCACTAGCCACAATTCAACAGCATGTGACTAGTGGCTATTGTATTGGGCTGTACAGATGGAGGATGTTTCTGTTCTCACAGAAAGTTCTCCTGGGCAGTGCTGGTCTGGGAGGAATGAGAAGGGCGCTCTCGCTGCACCTCCTTGGCCTGAGCTATGGGTTTGGTGTGAAGCATAGGAAGTGTGGTAGGAAGTTAGTTGGGGGTGTTCAGAGCTGTGTAGACAGGAGAATACCTTGACTGAGATGCAGAAATAGCCCAAAGTAACAGAAACCTAAAATAACAGTTTGGTTGGATCTGAAAACCATAAAACAGAATTCCTGTATCTAAAATAAGGTTGTTTTATGCAGTTTTAGAATTACTGTACAAATGTGTATGTACCATTTCAAAGCAGGTTGTTTGGGGTGCCTGGGCGGCTCAGTCGGTTAGGCGGCTGCCTTCGGCTCAGGTCATGATCCCATGGTCCTGGGATTGAGCCCCGCATTGGGCTCCCTGCTCCACCGTGGGGAGCCTGCTTCTCCCTCTCCCACTGCTTGCTGCTCCCCCTGCTTGTGCTCTCTCTCTCTCTCTGTCAAATAAATAAATAAAATCTTAAAACAAAAAACCACAAAGCAGGTTGTTTTCGGTATGTGTTCAGTGTGAACTGAAGCACGAGCCTGTCATGCCTCAGATCGTTTCTCCCTGTCCTAGCACACTGGCCACCTCCGACGTCAGCAGGCGCAAGTGGCTGATACCAGGAGCGGAGTATTCCATCTTTACTGGCCAGCCTTTGGACACCCAGGATAATAGAGTGGATAACCAGCTAGTGGAAACCTGTGCTCCCGGGTAAGGTAGCTTTGTCAAAGGTCATATTTAGGGTCGATTATGGTTTCAGTAGATTTCAGTTGCCCTTAAATGTTCAGAAAGGCATAAAGAAGAGCCTTCTCTTTGTGGCTTCAATGTCTTACTTTTGAGGACCAGATTTTTATTTTACATTGAAAAGCTAATGAGTTTAGGATACTCAAGATCCAAGGCCATGCAGAGCATCCCCCACCCTGTGCTCTTGACAGTGGTGTGCTGTGCACAGACTCTCCATTAGGCTAAGGCGTTGATCCTCTCACCTTCTGGACAGCCCATGCAACCATGTTACTCTAGAGCACCATATAAATATAATACTTCTATATGTGCGAGGATGTGAGGAGGATTGGGAAGTGCTGGTCTATTACATGCAGGTTCAATTTTAGTTTATTTACATTGTAAAGCATATATATTCATTGTGGAGTGTAATTGTTAACTCTCATGTCATTCCCCTAACAGTGCCAGTGACCTCTGTCTTAGCTCAGTCTGCTCTTTTAAAGCACCGTAGACCGGGCACCTTAAACAAGAAACACTTTTTCCTGCTGTTCTGGAGTCTGAGAGTCTGAGACTGGGGTGCCAGCACAGTTGGGTTCTTGGTGAGGGCCCTCTTCCTGGTTATAGGGTCTTTGCTTGGTGAATGTGTGCAGACAGAGAGATCTTGTGTCTCTTCTTTTTAGAAGGGCACTAATCCCATCACAGGGTCCCGCCCTCATGAGCTCATCTAAATCTAATAACCTCCCCAAGGCTTCACCTCCTAACACTATCCACTTAGGATTGGGGCTCCAACATACAAATGTTTTGGGGGGACACAAATATTCAGTCCATAACACTGCATGTCTTACAATTCTTATTTAAGGTACCATTCTCCTCCGGAAAAGGATTCTTCATCTGAAAGTTCACCAAGAAGCTTATTGATAAAAAAACAAAGAGAGACTTCAGATACACCAATCATGAAAGCTTTAAAAGAACTCGATGAAGGAAAAATATTTAAAAATTGGGGCACACAGACAGAGAAAGAGGATACCTCAAATAGTAAGCATTTTTCCCTTGTTTGATATAGATAGATTATACTTTCCCCTTCATCCCCAATTATATCACCTTCCTTAAATCCCCTGGCTCATAATTTATCACAGTCATGGCATAACTTGCACGTTTTATACAAAGCAGAGCACATGTTACGTTCTGATTAGTAAAGATTATGCAGCATTCTTAAAGATATTTGGAATATATCTACATCAGTTTGTCCTTGGAAAGTTACAATAGACACTTGGTATTCATAAAGTGAGATGTAACGTTTTCTACTCTCCCTTTCTTGGTTACTGAGCATCTCTCAGTAGGATAAGAAGTATCTTTTTTTTTTTTTTTTAAGATTTTTGTATTTTTTATTTTTAAGTAATCTCTACACCCAGCGTGGGGCTTGAACTCACAACCCCGAGATCAAGAGTCACATGCTCTTCCAACTGAGCCAGCCGGGTGCCCCAAGAAGTATCTTGAATACCATTTTTCTCACAAGCACAGGTCAACAGTACTTGCATCCCCTTGTACTCACTCCAGTGCTCACTTGATCGGGCCTGCTGATTACATTGTTCACATCTTGGGCATTGCATCTCCAAAGCAGTATCTCCTAGTAAATAAATTAGTGACTTGCTTTCTAAAAATAATCTCTCTTGAAAAATCACCTTGAATGGCAATTGTAAACAGGAAGCCAGAATGAATTCGTTATAAACTCCCACATTTTTCTTCATCAAGCATTTTTTAATCCTTATAACGTGTATTTGCAAATAAATCATTCTAACCTGGATAGTGAGAATTGCTTACTTGGCATAATCATCTGTTAATAAAGGCAGGTAACCAGAGCTAGGTTTGTTTTGTTTACTTTTTAACCATTTGTCTGTTACAGAATTATCGAATCCTCAGCAAACTGAAATGTCAGTCAGTGCAAGTCGGTCCCCAGAGAAGTGTGCCCAACAAAGACAGAGGAGGTTTAATTCTGCTTCGCAGAGATCCTCATCGTTACCACCTTCAAATCGTAAATCAAGTACTCCAAGTAAGAGTTAGTTGTGTATGTCTCCTGGGCTCAGAAGAGTGGTATCCAAGCTGTCACAACACATGCCTGCTATTTTCTGTTTCCCTTATGTTCTCTAGCACCTACTAGAGTACTCTGAGCACAGGGTTCCTAAATAAGATCTTGTTCAATAATATCACCTGACTGCACAGATAACTATGACTATAGGTGAAGAAATTTTATCTCAGTATATTCAAATGAGATTTTTGTGTGTGTTCAGCAAATTTCTTTTTGCAACTCATACCATTTCACAGTTTTTGAGAGCATTGACAACTATCTAATTAAACATTAGTTCAAACAAATTAATTTAAGCTAGCCTGGAAAAAATATACTTCTTTTCATATAGTTACCTCTGGTTTCTTTAGTCAATTACAGTTATGGTTTTAAAGGTTAAGCATTGGATTTCTGTTTTCTCGATTTCCATTTTCAGAACAGCTGAAGATATTTGTGTGTCCCCGTGTAACAGGAATGTGTGCTGGTGTTCGTGTGTCCCTGTGTGACAGGAATGTGCGCTGGTGTTTCCATTTATTTCCAGTTGACTTCTAAAATCCTGAAAAACCAGTTTTGAGTCTGAGTGCTGACACTGCAGTCTGATACACTAAAATGTTGACAGTGGTTCCCTCTAGGTGTTAGGATTATGAATTTTTATTTTGTATGCTCTTTCAAAAAGTTTTATAATAAAATTGTATTCCATTAAAGTTAGAAAAAAGTACTGAAAAAGAAAGTATGTTCTGCCAATATATGTATTATATTGAAGGAAGAGAATATTTCCTCTTCATTTTCTTCTGTAGCAAAAAGAGAGATTATGTTAACACCAGTGACTGTGGCTTATAGTCCAAAGCGATCCCCTAAAGAAAATTTGTCCCCAGGATTTAGTCATCTACTGAGCAAAAATGAAAGCAGTCCAACTCGGTAAGTTCTCTAAAATAGTAGAATAAAATATTTTATTATTGACTTTTTTTTTTTAAGTGTCAACTTTATGCCTGTAGCTATCACTAATTTTTCAGTTGCCAGTGGGAACCCTTTGGATTTAAATCATTTAAATGAATGTCATATTCAAAATAAAAAAATACTATAATCCATGAAAACAGTTTTAACTGTGGATACTGGCTACTACCAAATTTAAATACTGCCTCAGAATCCCTTCCAGCTTTTGGATATAGAATGATAATTCTTTGTTTTCCTGAAAAGGTTTATGATACAGGGCAGTTTTTGAGCCATTTGTACAAGAAAATGGGCTGTCCTAGGATGGCCCTGGCAATACACGTAAGTTCCCCTGGGTGCCTGAGACAATTGTCCTCTCTCTGAAGTGTGGTCAGCAGTGTGTGCCCCTGTGGGGGAGCCGTGCACGCCTACGATGGAAGAGCTGGTGACCTGGCTCCATCAGGCTCTTGAGAAATTTCTTAGCTCGTTGAACCTCAGGTTTCCTCTTCTATAAAACAGGGATAATAACACCTGCCCTGCATATATTATAAGGTTGTTATAAAGATTGAAGGAGATAACGTATGGGTAAATGCTTTAAGTCTCTCATATATAAATATAATTTTGTGTTAGAAAATATAAATTAAACTTCAGTTTTAGAAAATTATATGACCAGCTTTCTTTTTAAAAAATACGTGAATATGTGAGTTAACTGGATGCCAGCTCATCTTTCTAGTGGAGATAGGAAAAATCAGTTAACATTTTTTTCTCACAAATAACTTGCTTCATTCAATAGATTTGATATACTTTTGGATGATTTAGATACTGTTCCTGTGTCTGCATTCCAACGTACCAATCCAAGAAAACAACTCCAGTTTCTTCCTCTAGATGACTCAGAAGGTATCTTTTCCTAAAAAATTATTAGCTATGGTTTTAGTCATTTTGTGAATTTCTCGTATCTTTTCAAGGTCCTAAATAGTGTAATATCCTGCACTTAAATAATTTCTCTGCACAAGGGCCTCTAAGAATAAGCATTTGTGATGCTCATATTATGTGTCAGTGCTGTTACCCTCATTGAAAAGTTGGGAAACTGAGGTACAGACAGTGTTAATGCTTACTTAACCAGAGCCATACCGTTCAGTTTCTCTCTTTACTAATTTCTGTGCAACTTAGGTATCGGGTGATTTTTTTTTTCTTTTTTCTCATTTATCTTTTTAAGTTTGGCGTAAAGTTACAAGATAATGCATGTGAGTCACTTGGGCAGGCCCCGTAAGATGCTAGCTCTGCACTCTTGGTGTGGGTTTGTGTCCACTAAATGTGTGTGGTTAGTGCTTAACTTTTTTTTTTCTTTAAGTTTACTTAAAGGTCTTTTAAGTTTACAGAAAGTTTATATACCTTCACTTAGGGAAGGTGTGCAGGTTGTCAAACTGAGAGCAAAACTTTTAGAATTCTGTGGAGAAAAAGCACCGAGTAAATATGATTGATTATTGTGTCTCTTTTCATTATGTTTTTTGGTATGTGGCAGTCCTTTCCAGAAAGTGAAGTCAGATAACATATATAGTTGTGTATATGATCGATCACGAAAACTGATAAGAAATAAGAGAAATTTCTTTTCTCTCTGACAGAAAAAAAATACTCAGAAACAGCCACCGACATCCATGCTAATCATAGCTCTTCTCCCGAACTGTTGCCAAATGGAGTGAAGAAAGTGTCTGTGAGATCAGCCCGGGAGAAGAATAAATCAGTTAGCTATGAACAGTGTAAGCCCACGTCAGTAGCACCACATGGTAATGATTTTGAGTATACAGCAAAAATTAGGACCCTAGCTGAAACGGAACGGTTTTTTGATGAACTTACAAAAGAAAAAGACCAGGTAAAAACAAACAAAAACTTAAAAAAAAAAACAAAACCCAAGTGTTTTTCTGAACTTAATGCGTATGTCTGAGGAATAGTCAGAAGGGAATTAGGGAGTCAGACCATGCCAGGAAGTTACTGTGGCTCGCACACCAGAGTTGCGCTAGGAACGCGTTTGAGCTGAGCTGTCCTTGCTGAGCAGGACAGAGGGCACTTACGTGCAGGTGAGGCGCACTAGAACGTACTAGGCTGAAGCCTGTCCTTTCCATTCTGTTACAGACATCCCTGCCATTCGTCAGAATTCTGTTTTTATTTTAAATTTGTTTTGTGTGTTAACAGATTGAGGCAGCACTAAGTCGAATGCCTTCTACTGGAGGACGAATCACTTTGCAGACAAGATTAAACCAGGTGAACCGTCTCAGCTTGAATGTGTGTGAGAGGCGTGGCGCCGGCTGGTGTTCCGTTATACAAGATGATGTGTCAGGCACCCTGAACAACTGGGCTAAACTTTCAGCCTTTTAGGAAGTGTTTGGTGATTATAGTATATTTTATTTTTTTTTTTTAAGGTTTTATTTATTTATTTGACAGAGAGAGACACAGCGAGAGAAGGAACACAAGCAGGGGGAGTGGGAGAGGGAGAAGCAGGCTCCCCGCAGAGCAGGGAGCCCAATGCGGGGCTCGATCCCAGAATCCTGGGATCATGACCCGAGCCTAAGGCAGACGCTTAACGACTGAGCCACCCAGGCGCCCCAAAAGCATCTTTTTTTTAAAAAGATTTTATTCATTTGAGAGAGAGAGAGCATGAGTTTGGGGAGGGGATGAGGAAGAGGGAGAAGCAGACTCCCCTGCTGAGCATGGTTGCTTAACTAGGCATACACTTTTTTTTTTTAAGATTTTATTTATTTGACGGAGAGAGAGACAGAGCGAGAGAGGGAACACAAGCAGGGGGAGTGGGAGAGGGAGAAGCAGGCTCCCCGCAGAGCAGGGAGCCCAATGCGGGGCTCGATCCCAGAATCCTGGGATCATGACCCGAGCCTAAGGCAGACGCTTAATGACTGAGCCACACAGGCGCCCCAAAGCAGCATTTTTTTTTTTTTAAGATTTATTTATTTATTTTAGAGAGAAAGCATGCATGCACTAGCCAGGGGAGGGGCCAGAGGGAGAGAATCTCAAGCAGACACTCTCCACTGAACGCAGAGCCTGACCCAGGGCTTGATCTCATGACCCTCATGAGATCATGACCTGAGCTGAAACCAAGAGCCAGACACTCAACCGAATAAGCCACCCAGGCACCCCCAAAAGCATCATTAAAAAAAAAAACTTACATAGGCAGGTATTTAAATACACACACACGCAAAACAAAACAGTACCCAGGATGTAGAAAAGCATATTCTCATACATGGCAGGTGGAAGTAGAAATTGTCACAAACTTTCTGGAAGATAGTTTGACTTCTCTCTGAAGCTTTAGATTTTTGCATCTCTTCGGACCTAGCATTTTTACTTGGGGGAATGATTCTTAAGGCAATATTTACAGATGTGTGCAAAGAAATCTTTTTAAAAATATTTATTGCAGCAATATTTATGGTATCCAACATTAGAAGCAACCTAAATTTCTGCTAAAAGAGTCTTGGTTAAATCTAATGGAATATTGCAAATTAATTTAAAATGATATCATAGAAAGATATTTCATAACAAAAGTTCAGCTGAAAAATGTTTTGAAGTAGAGAATTTGATTGTTTTTATTTTTCTTCTTAATGATGTGGATATCTACAGAAAAAACCCAAGAAAGAGGAACTGGTTATTTTTTACTCCTCTGTCTTCTAAATATTTTATCATGAACGTGTGATCCTTTTATTTTTTTATTTAAATTTTTTTTTTTTTTTGAGATTTTATTTGAGAGAGAGTGAGTGAGTGAGAGAGAGCAGGAGCCAGGGTTGGGGCAGAGAGAGGAAGAAGCAGACTCCCTGCTGAGCAGGGAGCCCAGCTTGGGACTCCATCCAGGGACTCCAGGATCATGACCTGAGCTGAAGGCAGCCACTTAACCGACTGAGCCACCCAGGCGCACCTTATGTGATCCTTTTATAATTAAAAGTTGTTAAAGAGGAATTTTTAAGTTTTATTTCAGGATACCATTGGAGTTAAGACTGAATAAAGTACCTAAAATGATAAATTTATATTCCAGGCTCTATTTATTTAACAATAGTACTGCTTATTTAAAAATAGCAGTTGTTACATTGATTCTTTGTGAAATCTCTTGTTTCTTGGAAGAAACTCTCCAGCGTGTTCCCTCCTTTTTAACTTAGAAATTCTTGTCAGAAGAAAGTTGTTTGACATACGCCTGAGTGGGATAAGGCACCGATCCATTTCTTCCAGTGACATGTGTGAAGTACCTTTGGGCTCCTCTCGTTCTGTCCTCAGTTCAGCAGAATCCGAGAATCACCTCCTTGCTCAGTCTTGCGCTTGCTGAGATTTCCGCATCCTCCTAAGTAGCACTGGTACTGAGGATGTGTTAAGGTGCTGAGGTGCAGCATTTGTTTTGAATGGTTGAAACATTGATTTGCATTGTTTAAAGAAATAATATAAATAAGATGATTTGTGTTAAAAAAAAAAAAAACTCTGTAATTTGAATGTTTCTACCTGCTCCTTTGCTAAAAGAAAGGTCAATTTGGTGGTAATTATAGAACCAGTGAACTCGATGCAGAATTCTAACAAAACTTTTCCTGTTATTCTCCCTTAGGAAGCCTTGGAAGATCGTTTGGAAAGGATTAATCGAGAACTGGGCTCAGTTCGAATGACATTAAAGAAATTTCATGTTTTGCGCACCTCTGCAAATCTCTGAGATTTGTAGCCATTAAATTTTGAGACGTTTTTGTTTGCACTAACGTATAATTATGCACTCAGAAAAGGCAAACTGTTTTGTACTGTTTATAAGCCTTCAAGTAGTAGTTTTACAATCATGCTATTCTTTACACTTACTGTTTTATACTTCAAATGGCCACATATTTTCAAGATATTTTTGTTATGCTCAGGAATCTCTTGTATATTTTACTATTTAAAAAGTATTATTTTTAAATAGTGTAAGTCTCCAGTTTATATCAATAGTAAGGAAATGTAAACAGGGGAGGCAGCTTGTTTCTAAACAAATAGTGTTATCCTTTTACAATTAACTTTGCACACTAATTTTATACTTGTTCTACATTGTGAATATGATTCTTTTTTTAAATAAATGCTTAAGAATAGCTTCTATAATAATAGACTAATACATGCTGAATGCAAAAAAAAAAAAAAGAAAAATGCAGCATACCCTGGAATTTAGTTGTGTTGGGATTTTTTTTTTTTAATGGTAATGCAGTTCCTGTTAGGAACATGTCTTAGAGTGAATATTAGAATAGTAATAATGGAAATAATGGAATATTGGAAAGCTTTGGAAACTATGAATGACTCCTTTTGTTTTCCTTGAACTTTATTGTCTGTAAGGAAGGAAAAATGAGAGTTGTAATTCTCTAATGTCATATATGTAGTACTTTTCAGAAAACGGTAAGCAGTTGGGGAGCTGTAGCTTTGCGCCCAGCATTCTGAGTGGAACTGTGTCCCTGCTGTGGCCATAAGTTGGTGGATGAAGCTTTGATGGAAGACAGACCACCACCCAGTGAGGTGGTTTCCCCCGGGTACGTGGCTTCAGCCGCCAGTCACCATGCAGATGTGTTTAACCCCCCCGCACTCCTCCCTGCCAAAAAAACCTCCCGCCATAGCAGGTGCTGTAAGAATGCTAGGTTTGGATTAGAGCACCCGCCCCTGCTTGTTCACAGACACAGGATGTGTGTAGTTGGAGCCTTGGGCCTTTGGCCTTGCTGGAGGGCTCCAGCTCCTGGCCTTGGCAGTGGCACGTGGGCAGGAGGCTGTGCTCTGATCAGCAGCACTAGCAGGTATATGTTCTGACTGCTGGTCAAGCCTGGGCTGCTCCACTGCCCACTTTTCGGTGGCTGGTCGGAATCCAGTGCCCACATATACCTGTACACGGTCATAAATAGACGCATTTGGAATGCGTCTTTAATTTAATTATCATTTAATTATTGAACTTTCAATATTTATTCCCACTGATAATGCTCAGGTTTTAACGTTTGGTTTTCTTTTGAACTTTTTCTTCTTATGTGACTCTTAGTAGCTTGTAGTTCTAATGAGCCAAGCCAACCATCACTCCACTAGGGTCTGTGTATGCCTTTGAGCAGGGATCTCAAACTATCTTTGAGCACCTTCACCAAAGCTTACCTGGCTGAGCTCCAGGCCTGCTGCCCCAGTGGTGCTCCCTTCTCAGCTTTGCTGGGGGAGAGGGGTCCTCCATAGGGAGGGGCCATCTGATACCTGACTCTCCTGTTCCTATCCCTGAGTTGAACCTTTGCTCCTGACTCCTGCCACCAGTTGAGCACCTTGGGCTAATCACGGTTATTCAGCAACAGAGTAAGTGCCTTTATTCGTAGTATTTTTTTTCTAGCCCTTTTTTTTTTTTTAAGTCAACTAGTTATAGTAAAGAATAAGTTAATTTTAATCAAGCTCCAGTACAGCTGTGTCAAGACCTAGTAAAGGGATTGACTTTACTGATGGTATTCCTTTTGTGTTCCTATACGTGACATTAAAATCTAACTTGAAAATTACTAGGATATTCATTGTTCTCTCCATCTATCACGAAGTCCTTCTCAAGAATAGGAAATTGCCATTTCAGAAGAGATAGTTTTATCTTGTGAAGGAGTTATCTTCCTAGTCGTCTCCATTGGCTCATTCCAAGAAAGATTGGAAACCCCATCAAAACCTCTCTGTGCCTCTCAGAAGACATGTGCTTTGATTCTTGAAACGTATCATAGATTGGGTAGTAGCAGTCACTTAAACATTAAAAAAACCTTTTTCTTCATAGCTTTGAAGAGGAGAACCAAGGAAAATCCTTTGAGTCATCTTTCCCTTTTTTGTGCTTAATTTACAAACATAGAATGCTCAGCTTAAAAACAACTCAACCCCAAAGGTGGCGATGTCAGAAAGTAGCCGGTGTCCCTGGGAGGTGAACTACTTGGTGTCCTGCTGGGGCTGAGCTGCCGGGGAGTAACTACCTGGGTGCACCTTCCACTTTAGGATTATTTCAATGCAAATAGAGTTTGCTCTCTCTTTTCCCTTGGTTCTGCCCACTTACTCTCCTTTCAGGAGCCCTGAGGCACAGTACGCGGTCCCGCCGACGCTGACCGATGCTGTAGGGGTGGCTAAGGGCAGAGCTGCTGTGGGGGGGGGGGGAGGGAGAGCCATGCGGACCTGGGTCACCACCAGGCTCAGGCCTGCCCGCCTCAGCAGCAAGAGATAAGATGAAGCGATAAGAAGCTTCCTTCCATTTTAAAGGAGATTATGTAAAGTACCTGGTGCTTAGTAACTTTTCAACAAAAGTACACATTTCAGATTCATTGAGTTAATTAGGTGTTTCAAGTAGTGATTTAGGACTTTTTAAATAGAAAAGTAGGTTGTGCCCCCAGCAGTTGACTTAAGAATGACCTTGGGTTGGTTGACATTTCTGTTAGGTGGTCTGAGATGATCTCTCCACTTTTTTGCAAGAAAAATGAGATTTCTTAGAGTTCAAATGATCCTCTTCCTGGTGTGAGGTGTTTGTTTTTTAAGTGACTATTAAAACTGGTAACCTGTTGGGTAGAAGTTCAGAAGCATCTTAAATAGGTGATGGGGGAGGGTTATTTGATGTAAATACAAGCTATTTTCCTTTAAAAAAAAAAAAAAGTGGCCACGTAACCAAAATAATGGCTCCTTTGAATGTTCCATACCTAGACCTCCACCGTGGGGGCCTGTAAGGCAGGACCACAGGAAGGCCGGCACTGAGCATCAGAAGAGCCGTATATAAAGATGAGGATTGTTTTTAGAGTTTGACGAACAACCGAACCGTGTTCCCCTTCTTAACTCTGAAAAGCCAGGGGCTTTGCTGAATGCTATTTAAATTTGAATTCTGCACTTACATATGTAGTAAAATTACACATTTTTGTCATTCTAATTTTTATCTCAAAAGCAATTTTCATTACATTTTAATGTGCCACTTGTGCTGTGAGGCTTTAAGAAGCTTTAAAAAATAAGTGCATACCTAGCACCCTTTAAGAATCCTACGGGTAAATCATGTTTACCCATCATGAGAGTGTGTGTGGTCATGAGATGTACAGGTCTGATTAAACCAATTATATTGCACACATTCTGCAGGAGATAATTTTTTGCCAAGAATTCTGCGGCAGTTTAATAGATTAAACTACACCAGTATTAGGACCTGTGTTACAAAGCTTTCTCCTTCCGATTTATGTTTTATTTCAATAGATGCCTCTCAGATAGGAGGAATCAAGCCATAAATTTGCATTTGCTGGACATGATATACCATGTCATCGCTGTGACTACAGACTTCAAAGTTAATTGTCTTATTCACCATTGCACTGTAACAGTGACCAAATACAATGTGAAACACTTGCTTCCTGCAGTGCTGCTGATGCTTAGGCAAAGACAAGTGCTTGCTGCAGTTGTTTTTAAATCTAGGCAAGTATAGGAGTCATGGAATTGTACGCTCTGTCAGAGCAGGGACCATCATGTCTTCATTCTTGCATACAGGCACTCTAATAAATATTTGTGGATATGAACTGCATTGTGATATTAGTGTATTTATTCCTACCGGGTTACCCTGAGATCTGCTTTTTGATGGGGTTAAGGCCTGCAAGTTTTGAGTGCATTCATGGCAAGGTTACAATGGTATCATCCAGGGGCTCAATTCGGGGTGGTGGACAGGTAAAGAGCCTGACTCTGGAGATCTCCGTATGCTCTGAAAACCTTTCTTAGTGGGACTTAAGGCACCTCTTGGTGGAGGGAAGAAGGTGAGGGTTTTGTGTTTGTTGGGACACCTTCACTGGTCTCAGAGCAATCGTCCTAAGATCATAAGACAGGTAATTTGAGAGTTGCATAATGACGGCTTTCCTGGCCTCCTCTCCAATTCTGACAGTCACCACAGGGATGAGCAGCCTCTGGTGGTTTTGCTGTCTCTGACTATCAGAACAGTCTGGGACTACTTTAATTTTAGCACTTGCT
Source organism: Eumetopias jubatus (assembly GCF_037043125.1). Taxonomy (NCBI): domain Eukaryota; kingdom Metazoa; phylum Chordata; class Mammalia; order Carnivora; family Otariidae; genus Eumetopias; species Eumetopias jubatus. The sequence goes on along the minus strand of NW_028274822.1, from coordinate 87,415,252 downwards.
CTTCCAGGAAGAGCGCGCCTTTCACCCACAGAAAGTGATACTTGCTGATAGGTAAGCTAGGTTTTAGCTGTGCCCCATTTAATTCCATTACTTCAGGTCTTGGCACATAAGGCCATTCCTGCTCAATCTAAATACACACTTGATTTTAAATTTCACCCAGTGCCCTCTTGGTCGTCTTGTTCACGTCTGGAGAGTCCAATCGGGAGGAAACATCAAGATGAAGCTATTTCTGATCTTTTTGCAGTGCCTTTTGCAGTGTTGGGGACTAGAGCTTCATGCGTCCCTTCCGGCTGTTAACTACTGCTCCCGCTACTTTTGATTTCCAAGGGGCATTTTCATCTTTAGCCCAGAGCGAATGGATTCGGTGCCGGGGAAGAACTTACTGTCAGCTGCAAATCTGGTCTCAAGTAGCCAGCATCTAGGTTTGGGCCTCATGAAGTCGTATGCAGTTTGTTCCCCTAGATTTGTTAACTACCTTCGTTTTTAAGAAAGCTACTTAAGAGTGACAGTTGCCGCAAGCCTACTCGCCCCCTTCCGCGAGTGCACTTGGCTCCTCCAGTACAGTTACAAGGCTGGCGGTGTTTGCGGAGTCAACCCCACCCCACCCCCCCAAACCCCGGCGGGGAAGCGAGCCCAGGCCGCGGTGGGGAGACAGCGAGTTGGCCCGAAGTTTGCCGGGTTTCTTCCGGCGGAGCCCAGCCCTCGGGGCGGGCGGGGGCGGCCCCTCGCCGGGACTCGCCGCCGCTCCCCGCGCGGCCTGACGGAGGCGCAGGCCCGCCGCCGAGTGGGGGAATGCGAGGCGGGCCCGGCGCGCACGGGCAGCAGCGGCCGCTGGGGCGCGCGGGGCACGGCGGCGCCGCGGCGTAGAGCTGTCCAGCCCGTCCGCGGGCGCGCCCGGCCCCGCGCCCCGCCGGCCGCCGCCTCCTCGTCCGCCTCGACCGCCGCGGCCCCGCGCCCAGCGCCCAGACCCGCGGGGCCAGCACGTGCGCGCCCGCCGCCCGCGCCGACGGCCGGGGAGCATGCCCGCGGGGGCCCGGCCGCTCGCCCGGGGCCAGCTGGCGGCGGCGGCGGCGGCGGCGGCGGCGGCGGCGGCGCGCGGAGCCGCGGGGCGCAGCCGGCCGGGCCGGGGCCGCGGGGCCCGCGCCTCCCCGGCGGCGTGAGGCGGCGGCGGCCCAGCGCGGCCGAAGAGGACGGAACCGCGGCCGCGCTGAGTGGGGTGAGTGTCTCCGCGGCCCGGCCGGAAGGCGGCGCGGCCGGGACCCTCCCCGGGCCGGTGGCGGGCCCCGGAGAGCCGGGCGCGGGGCGGCGACCCCGACCGGGCGGCGGCCCCGGAGGGCTCCCCCGCCCCCCCCCCCCGGCCCCCGCTGGCCCGCCTGCCCGGGAGGGAGGAAGGGAGGGAGGGGAAAGTGGGAGACCCGGGCCCGGCCGCCCCGCGCGGGGAGGAGGGTGTGGCGCGCGCGGGGACCCCTGCCTCAGGAATTCGACCCGGAGCCCGGCCCCCGGGGACTCGCCGGCCCTCCGGAGTCGGGGGTGGGGGGGCCCAAATGCTAATTTCCGAATTTCCGTCGGTTGCGGCCGGGGCGCGGTGGACTCCCCTCCCCCAGTGACAAGTGTCACCGCGGTCAAGGGGCAGGTGTGTGTGCAGTGTTGGGCCTGTCCGGTCCGGCCCGCGCTCTTGAGGGAAGGGCCAGGAGGGGGCCGGGAGGAAGGGGTGGGCACAGCCCTCTGTCCAGCCTTCCGCTGTTCCCCGCCTGCAGCTGGACATCCCTCCAACCCTGGCAGGGGCTGGGTGGGTTGTCTGGGGCCTAAGCATGGGGTGTGGCCCTCCGAGAGGGGCCAGAACTTAGAAGAAGGTGCTCCAGGTGCCCCTCTGGCTGGAGGAAGATCTGGCCCATCTCCATCCGGAGAGTCTCCCTCTCCCGCTGTAACCTGAGGTGCCAGCTCTCTTGGAGTGGCCCCCTCATCCTTTCTTATCGAGGGCAGAGCTGATGGCTGGTTGGGGGAGAGGGGGCCACTTGCTCCTCCCCGATAAGGTGCAAATACCCCCCCCAAGAAACCCCAAATCGACATTCTAAGTTAACAATGTGCTTGCTACGCAAATGTCATTTCAAGGCAAGTCCTCCAGCTCTGTCCCCTTTCAGCGGACCTGCTGCCCCTATATGGAAATTCTAGATTCTTCATCCTACACTCCTCTCCCTACCTCTGACATAGGGGCTGCGGCACTTCTGCAAAGTCTCAGGCTTGCCCACCTCCCCCTCTCCAGGATTGGGATTCTTCAAAGGAGACCTCGTTTGAGCATCTTTCTTGGTCCAGTACTGGCTGTCACCCCCTCCTGGGAGTCACTGGAGCTGAGGGGATAGGGCCCTGTCCTTCCTCTGGACCTGAACTAGCACCCAGGCCCCCAGCGAGACTGTCTCTGCTCAGAAGTGTCCCTGCACTTTAATGTCTCTTGTGCGGCTCTTATCGCTGTCTGCCTTATTTTATAGTTACTTTTTGTGCCTGCCTTTTATCTCCCTGTTGGCTTGGGAGCTCCTGGAGGAGAGGCGTGGAGTTTGAATCATTCCCCAGTCCCCCGCCCTGGCTCAGCACCGCGCGCACCGTCCGCGGCTGGATGGAGTCGAAGCCCCCTCTCCCCAGCTTGCCTCCAGGGCCCCAGCTCATCTGGCTCCTGGACTTTTGCAGTTAAATTATTTTTCTTCTCTGAAGAGTCTGTGTGTCCCGATCACAAGAGATTTCCCAGCCCTCTCCCTTTGCGGAAGAAACACAGCGGGTTAGGTAGGGCTGTTTTTCTTGTAAGGAGTGACTTGCCAAATGACTTGGACAGTACACGCTCCGCTGTTCTCTGGGTGGTGAGTGCGGAATGGCCCTTCTCTCTGGCCTCCCACAGCTCCCTGTGTTGGGGAGGCAGTAGGGCAGAGAACCGGACTACCCGGGTCAAGGATCTGGGCCTGGCTGTCCTACGGTATCTGTGTGCGCCTAACTAAGACGCCTGGTTACTCTTGGTGTTGGTTGTTCCTTATGGAATCTGGAAGAAAATTCCTCTGCTCTGTACAGACACCTCAGGATCTGGGCCCTGCCTCCTCTCCTCTCTCTTATCAACTTTCTATTATCAGAACCCAGGCTTGTCCTCACAGGCCTCCCCAGGGAAAGTTGATCACCTTCACCTTTGCGTTACCCTCACCTGACGTTCCATGTGGAATGGCAGTTATCTGTGTACAGGTGGCCCCCAACCTCCCCACTTAGACTGAACGTCTGAGGGAGTGGTGCTGGGATGCTTTTCTCTGTGTCCCCAGTGCCTGGCTCATGGTAGGCTCTCAGGAAAACTTTGGGGGAATGGCGAGGGGTCAGCTCAGATGCCGCCGAGTCCTCACCCCAAGTCGACTTCTTGTACGTTCTCTCTTGGGGGATCCAACTCTCCTCCCTCTCCGAGGCCGATTTTAAAACCAAGCAGATGTCCTCCTAACCATCCCATCCCGTTAAGTCATGGAGAATGTGCCCTTACGTGTAAAGATTAGAAGAGGAATCCTCTGGTCCTTCAAGATCATTGCCTTGCTGCTTTTGAAAAAGATGCCATGGGCCGTGTGCTCTGCAATGGAAGGGCTCTAAGGACCTCACTCCTGAGGCCTTAGCGCTGGGCAGGAGTGGTGGTCAGAGTCTGCAGTCGCGGGCTTGCTGGCCACTTCTCAACCTTGCTTACGTGAGATCAATCCCCTTGCAGACAGCCATTCTGAAACCAGCTTGACAGGATCTCCTGCCGCCAGACACAGATGCAGCTAAGCAGTCTTTGCATTGCTTCTCCGTAGCTCGTTCTGTTGATGTTTATCCAGCTTTTACTGGGGACCCGGGGATGTTATTAAATAGAGCCATGACCAATCCACGTCTGGTTTGCTCTAGAACTGTAACGGGGCATTGCCCCCTCTGCTCAAGGCTTCCAACAGAGTGTTGCGTGAAAGATTTCTCTTCCAATTTAGGGCCAGGCATACTTTGCTTCCCCTGCAGGAAACTAGGTTGCTACACTTTTGACCACGAGAAGGAAGGCGGGGAACGAAAACATGCATCGTGTGTATACTATGCACACTCAGTGTGTGCACAGGGCTGCCTCGTGCGCCCTGTAAGTTAGGTAGCATTCTTCCCCCATTTTCTCAGAGAAAGAAATTGAAACACAAGGAAATCAACTAATTTGCCCAAAGGCTCTCTGGATTTGTACCCAGTTCTGCCTGATTCTCCCCTTGCCGCCCACACGACTGTCTTTCTGAGTGATTATGGTTGGTTACCTTTTCTTCTTGGCTTCCAGAATGCTTGGTGCACAATGCAGTATTCCATCTAGAACTGTATTCACTGAGCCTCATGGTCAGCACATTTATTCGTTTCTTTTGTCTCTGTGTGTAAATCTATATATATTTTTAAGATTTTATTTATTTTGTTTTAGAGAGAGAGAGCGAGAGAACACATGCCCAAGTTGGGGAGGGGGGCGGTGTGTAGGAACAGAAGGAGAGGGAGAGAGTCTCAAACATACAGCCAGACGCGGGGCTCGATCTCACAACCCTGAGATCATGACCGGAGCTGAAACCAAGAGTCAGACAGACGCTTAATTGACTGAGCCACCCAGGTGCTCCTCTGTCCGTATTCTTTATAAGTCATCACAAAATGCTTCTGGAAATCAGGACAGATAAGTGAGTTAAATACAGTAAGTAAGGGGCGCCTGGGTGGCTCAGTCGTTAAGCGTCTGCCTTCGGCTCGAGTCGTGATCCCAGGGTCCTGGGATCGAGCCCTGCATCGGGCTCCCTGCTCCGAGGGAAGCCTGCTTCTCCCTCTCCCACCCCGCCCCCCCGCTTGTGTTCCCGCTCTTGCTATTTCTCTCTCTGTCAAGCAAATAAAATCTTAATAAATAAATACAGTAAGTAGCATTGCACCTAAAACTTAGGCCAGCTCATGGTGTGGTTAGGGAGAGGTACCCCACAGTTAACACAGGTTGTGTGTGATAGGTGTCACCTAAATGGCAGGCACAGGGGCGCCCGGCTGGCTCAGTTGGTGGAGTATGCGACTTGATCTCGCGGTTGTAGGTTCGAGCATCACGTTGGGTATAGAGATTACTTAAAATCTTTTTTAAAAAAAAGAGATATTTAAATGGCAGGCACAGCTCAGAGGAGGAGACGCCCTTTCTGGGTAAGGCAGTCAGGGCTGACTTCCTGGAAGAGGTGGGATTTGAACAGGCCTTGAAGAATGGGTGGAGTTTTGATGGCCGCAGCACCTGTAAAGGTGTGTGGGGTTTATAGGGTCTAATCACAAAGGCCCCACCCGAAAAGTTCTGGTGTGAAGGGAGGGGATTGGTCTGGAGGGCAAAATGGGGGGGTCTGGTGATGCCTTTTCACATTGTCTCCAGCCCTGACCGAGTGCTTGAGAACACTGGAGCTGGGAGGGTTGCACCCTGGTAAAGACTAGAAGCTGAAGAGGAAGAGAAGCGGAAGAGAAGTGACTTGGGCAAGACCCCTCTTTCAGCATGGAACCCAGGTCCCTGATTATCAGTTCAGTGCTCGCCCTTGACACCAGCAAGGATCATGGCAGCAGCCTTGCACGTTGGCCCATTTCTCCCCTAAAACAGGTATGAGGGTACCGACTCCCTCACCCCCCAGCCCAGCAAGCACCATGACAAACCCAGGCTCAAGCTTTACGGCCAAAGACATAGAGAGCGCCGTTGGAGAGGAGAGCTGGGATTTGCTGTCCTTACTCATATTAACAACTGCCCTTGCCAGAGGACGGCAAGAAAATTAACCAACAGGCAGGGTTCCGGTAACAGACACATCAAAAACCCAAGCAACAGCGTTGGGGAGGAGCATGGAAAAAGCAGTTTCCCATCCTCTCCTGGCTGAAGTCCCTCATCCTTCGCAAAGCTTTCCTGTTGTGGGAATGGGGTCAGGAGTCGGGGTGCAGGGGAAAGGCAAAACAGCAGCAGGACTCGGGGGACCCGGAGGCGGATCCCATCTCAGAGCCCCGTGATGGGCGGGGTGTGGATGTGCCCCCCCACAGCTGTGGGGGTGATAGCCCTGCAGAGCAAAAGACCTCCAGTTACAGTATATGGTCCAGCACGTGTGCACACGGCCCCCGCTCCTTAATCCCAGTGGTTCTGTCCGTAAAGTGCCGCCAACACCGCATTAGTGAGCACAGAACCACCGTCCTAGGGGTCGGGCGGGGTTAGGTTCCTGCGAGCCCTGCTCACACGTTTGATCACTGATCAATACAGAACCCCGTTTTATGTTTCCGTTTAAAGATGCCTTATTTAATAGATGCTGTTATTAACACTGAACTCCACCAACGGCAGCTATCACTCACACCTGAATGAAGCTTATCTCACTCAGGTATTTCCTCCGTGAGGCACATCGCTGCTCAGAAACAAGGGAGCGTGCTTCGGCGCGAGGCCTGGGGCCACTTCCAAGGGCGAAATCACCAACAAAACACAAAAATGTGAAAAACGTGGCACTACACTGATCCCAAAAAGGACGCTTGTTTTCGGTCTGAGAGCTGAAAGCAAAAGGCAGAATGTCTCCTTGTTCAACCTCAGCTGGGATCACATACGCTGGTGGACTCAGAATTTGTCGCTGCCCCGCACGTGTTGGCAAATGGCCACGGAAGCCCCACGAGCATTACTTGTAGTGAGTAAGGAGTTCGTAAATACAGAATCCATGAATGATGAGGGCCAACTTGTATGGGCAAAGCACGTCCTCGATGGCCTGTTTCGACGGGTGCGCCACGGCATTCCTCAGAGATAAGGACGGACTGCTGCCCGATTTTTACAGAAGAGGAGACAGGATCAGGGAGGTATCCTAACCAGCTTCAGCTTGCAGAGGTCTAGACTTGCACCCGCTCCCCGTTGGCCCCCGGCTTGGCTCTTCTTTCTCATCTGTGGCCGTACTTGTGGTCAGACCCTTTTCTCCTCGCGTCTCCCCGGGACAGGGGCCCCGCTGGCCATCAGTGTCATCGTGTCTGCCCCCGTGGTGTCCCCAGCATCTAGCACGGGGCACCTCGATGGTGCCCAGTACATACGTGGGGAATGGAGGCTGGGGCTGCGGATTCTGGGCTTTGGTGTCTCAGGTACCAGAGAAAGGAGGAGTACTCAGCATACGTCCCCTCCCTTGGCTCCTCTGTGCCCTCTTCCAGAAGGGCGCCCACCTCTCCTTTCCACAAGCCTGCTGGCCACACACACACACAAGGGAGGGTCAGCAAGCCCACGTAGGTCCCTCTAACTGCTCTTTGCTGAGAGGAGCTGAGGGTAATCCTTCACCCAAACGAATGATCCACTTAAGGAGGTGTTTCAGGCGAGTGTGGGGCTTCCTGTGGCCTCAAATCCTGGCCTTCTTACTCCTGGGAACCTTTCCAAAAACGTTTTGCCCCGGTGCCCTGTTAAGAGCTGGAACATAGGTAATGCAGATGATTGCTCGTTCTTCTCTCTGAGGCTGTCTTCCCTTGCAGAGGTGGTTCCTGGTGATGGACAGAATTTTCTCTTTCGGCAGGTGGGGGGCTTTCCTCCTAGGCCTCCGTAGGGTCTGGCTGACTCATCGGTGGTGCTGTGGAGCAGGGTGCTGGCTCTTTCCCCCACTGCCGGCCTGCCAGGACTGAGTCAGGCTCTGCAGCCTGCTGGGCTCACCTGGCCTCGTTCCACCAAAGAATCCAGCCCCCGCTGGGGGGCTCACGGGGCAGTGGGGTGCTGTGTAAGGCCAGTGGAGAGAGGAGGGCCAGCGCTGTGGGTGCTCCCAGCTGTCCGCCCCCCCCCCCCGCCCCCGCCCCGCACTGTCTCTGCAGCCCTTTGAAAAGCCGTCGCAAAGGGGCTGTGGGGGTGGGAGTGTGTCAGGGCAGAAATAAGGAGACCATTCCCATTTTCAGTGGAGAACAGCTTCTGTGGGCACAAGGTTGGCCAAGAGGCGGGGTTTCCCGGCAGGGGTGAGAGCTCGGTTAAGGGCAGGTTAGCGATAGTGTGCCCCGCCCCTCCTCTGTCCTACCGGAGGGCTCTTTAATTGCTTTGCTTTTCTTGGCACTTTGTAAGAGTTGACTTTTCACTTGTGTTTTCATGAGAGAGGAAAAAAAAACCCCAAACATTTTCTGCAATTACAATTTTTCCCTCTTGGGTAATCACAATGGAAAAAAAGCATTTAAGGCCTTTGGAAACCACACATAAGTGAGGCTCACCGAGAGGGGTTGGGGGGACATTCTTCAGGGAACGGCCAGACATGGAAGCAATTCGGCGGCTCCCGTGTAGGGAAACAATCATTTCACATTTATTTTGGGTTTGCTTGTTGCAGCATATTTCAATTAGTTCTCCAGTGTTGTGCATCTGACAGGCCAAACGTTTATTGTGGTTGAACCATCTGGGAGGTGGGAGGCCTGCAGCCTTCCGCAATGGCAGTCGGTAACTACTAGTTTAAAGGAAATTTGTTTGATGTGTTCAAGAACCCAACACTAAAAACACTAATAACAAAAGCCTCAAGAGTTCTGGAAGCGCGCTCGCTTGTTTAGCCGTCAATTGGACATGCCTAACCCAAGACCTCATTTTTCCTCCGTGCGGGTGACATTTTCCAATACAGTGAAGCAAAGTTCTGAAGTGGCTTCTTTAATTGGTCCAGAGCACGATTTGCATGAATCCAGTGCAGAAAGGAGCTCATTAATTTGTAGCTGGATGCCCTGCCGCCTGTGCCTTTGCTGCGGGGCGGAGCAGGGGAGGTGTTTAACAGATCCCTGCATTAGTATGCAGCTGAGCTCCCATCCTGTACTGTGATAGAGAACGCTGGTTTTCTTTCATTTCCAGCCTTCAGTGACTCACCGTAGCATCGTGGGTCCGCGGGAAGGACTGCTGACCAGCTCAGTCCGTCCCCGCTCTGCTTGGGCACCATGGTTTAGAGCACTCATTTTTCTTTCTACCCCTGTGATTTCCCCTGGCTAAAGGGCTCCTTCCTGAGGAATGTTCTGCCCGGCTTTCTGGCGGTGGGGGGGGGCGGGGGGGGCGGTGAATAGGAATTCAGAATCTTACAGAACAACAGAACGAGCTGGGTGAGCCGGAAGGAGCACTGGAAAAAACCAAGTCCAAGGGTTTGACCTTTCTGAGGGAGGAATGACTTTCCATTTCCCTGAAACCTTAAGATCCTGGGGCTGGGTGTGGAGCACAGGGGAGACTCAAGGACACGGTGGTGAATGGAGGCCGGCTCATAAATTCTGGGCCATCCCGTTCACTCGTGTTTGTCCGAGTAGCCTGGTCACTGCAGGACTGGGGTTCGGAGAGTTTAGGCTAATAATGGCATGTGTCTTGTACCCAACAAGGTCGGCCCTTAATTATGGACTTTTCCAGATCCCGAGATTCCTGCTCCAGGAGAAGGCAGTTCTTCCCTCTTGAAACCACAGGGGGAATCCCTGGTCTGGCCCAGCCGCTCCTCAGGCTGAGGGACCTTGGCTTGTTTGCCTTGGAATCCCCAGGCACAGTGGCTGGTGGTGATTCAGGGCCTGATGACCGTGTTGGGAGAGGCAGTGACTAGAGGTCCAGAGGTGAAGGGCCATCTCTCGTTCATCCACCTTTTTATAATACCGTCCGGTACACAGAGTGCTTCCACCTGATGTGCTTTATTTGACCCACGTAAATGCTGCAGTGCCCATTTTACAGGTAAGGAAACAGAGGCTCGGAGGGGTCATGATTTGGCACCCAGTGCTTTCACCCGCCCTGTTTCACGCACAGGGACACCATAGCTCAGAGAGGTCGTGATTTGGACCAACCACAGAGGAAGCTCCCTCTTGACCTAACGTGGTCCCGATTCCTCGCATTTGTGTCCGTGTTCAGTCACGTCATTACACACCCATGCTGTGGTGTTACGTCCCATCAGTATTTCCTGATCAGGTTCAGTCTCAACAGTGCTCGATACCTCTCAGTTTGGGTTTGTATATGTTTTTCTTCTTTTCTTTCCTTTTTTTTCCCAGGGGGGGAAACAGAATTCCTTTTCTGTTGGTTCTGTAGCTTTTGCTTTTCAAAGAGGCCAAAGAGGTCCACAGACTTAGAGCAGAATCCCCAAGACAGTGTTGCATGCTCTGAGGTCGTGGCTGTCTATGGACGTGATGCTGTGGCCAGATTCGGGCCGTTGTCCAGTCCGCCAGCCGTGCACCTGGGAGGGTCATGATCAGAGCTTGTCCAGAAGGGGGAGGTCCCGCTCACCATCCACTCGGGGTTCTCATCTGGGGCTGGGCCCTCTTGGTCTGTGTCTGTCCCCTCCTCCTGCCTGACTTCCTTAGAGTCTCAGGGCTCCTGGGAGCAGGAGAGCTGATGGCCTGTGGCCCTGGGCCGAGGGGAGCAGCTGGTGCAGGTGGCTCGGGTCAGGGTCCCTTTTGTAAGCGTTAGAGGGTTTGCTTTTCCCAGAGGGCCTAGAGGCATATGTCCAGAGTGGTGGATTTGGGTCCTTGGTCCAGACAGAGACGCATCCCTGGAGCTCCTCATGCTACGTAAGTCACCCCCTGGATGGTTGTCACCTTGGGACAGCTCCCGGGTCCAGGTGACGCAGCCACGGGTGGGGCTCTCAAGGGCAGGGCCTGAGTTAGCCCTTTTTGGCTTCCTTGGAGTGCCTCGCCCGGTTGTGAACTTGGAAAGAGGGGGTTCACAAAGTCTCTGAATGCAAGGAGATGTGGGGAAGGTGGCCTGGCCCGCCTGCCTGCCCAGGTGGCTGCTTGCCTGATTGTTCCCGACTGGTGCTTGGAATAACCCAGAAGGATTCCCAGCCTCTGGCTATGCTTAGGCCTGGACACAGAGGGAAAAGGGAGGTTCCAGCCTGTGTGGCACCTGCGAGCTGGGGAGTAGGCGGGAAGGGTCCCTCGATGTCCTTTTCCATTCTTTGAATTGAAGTGAAATTCACAGAACATAAAATTAACCGTTTTTGAAGTGGACAGTTCAGTATCATATAGTTGCTTCACAATGCCTTGCAAGCGCCACCTCTGTCTACTTCCAGAACATTCTCATCACCCCAGAAGGAAACACCCGTTGGCAGCGGCTCCCCGCCCCCTCCCCCAACGCCTGGCCACCACTAATCTACTTTCCGTCTCTATGGATTTTCCTGCTCTGGGCGTCCCATAGAGAGGGTGTCGCACAATGTGTGACCTTTTAGGTCCGGCTTCTTTCAAAGAAACATGATGTTTTCGAGGTTCATCCACGTTGAAGCAGGGGTCTGTGCCTCATTCCTTTTTGTGTGTGAGGTAACGTACACACCACATCAGATTTACCATCTTAGCCAGTTTTGAGTGTCCAGTTCAGTGGCGGTAAGCACACTCACAGTTGTGCAGCCCCCTCCCCCATCCGTCTCCGGAACATGTTCATCTTCCCCAAAGTGAGACTCTGTCCCCATGAAACACGAATGCCCTCGCCCCTGCCCCCTGCCTCCTGCCCCCAGCGGCCACCCTTCCACTTTATGTGTCTGTGAGCGGGACTCCTCTGGGCGCCTCATGTACGTGGAATCACAAAGTGTTTGGCCTTTTGTGACTGGCTTACTTCACCAAACATAATGCCCTCAAGATTCATCCCTGTTGTAGGTTGTAAGTTGTGATAGAACTGCATTGTTTTTTAAATTTATTTATTTGAGAGAGAGAGAGAGACAGAGCATGAGCAGGGGGGAGGAGGCAGAGGGAGAGGGAGAGGCAGGCTCCCCGCCGAGCAGGGAGCCCGATGTGGGACTTGATCCCAGGACCCTGAGATCATGACCTGAGCCAAAGGCAGACGTTTAACCAACTGAGCCCCCCAGGTGCCCCTGAATTTGTTTGTTTGTTTGTTTGTTTGTTTGTTTGTTTATGGCTGAATCATATTCCACTGTATGGACGGGCCATATTTTGCTTATCCACTCATCTGTCAACATCTGTCGATGTCACCGGGCCAGTGAGATGTTGACTCTGGATGGGGACAGTGAAACACAGCTGGGCTCAGAGGGCCTGGGGGTCCGGAGGCAGGAGTTGTACCATTTCCGAGGGGCGCGGCCTTTCTGCACCTCGGTTTCTGTATCCATCCAACTGGGTAGAGATGCTCCCTTCCAGGGATGCCCCTGGGGTTGCAGCGACTGGACATGCGTATGGGGGGGTAGCTTGCACACTGAGCTGCCATCTTCCTGCTCAGGGACGTGAGGCTTGGTGGTGCCTGGCCTTCCGCCCACCTGGGCTCCCCTGTGACTCCCCCTTGCTGGAAGTTTCTCTCCCTTGCAGAGGTTTCAGAGCCAGCCCCAGGAAAAGGTGGTGGCCGTGTGTCCTGCCTCCTGGTGGCCTCCAGAGCACTAGCTGATGCCTGCTGATAGCAGTAGGAGACACATGGCCTCCTGAAGCACTGTCCCCTGGGCCTCTCCTTCAGGGCTCCGGGAAATCAAAGCTGGAGGGATGACATCGGCAGCCTCCTGGGGTAGCTGAGTCAGAGCAGAAAGCCAGTCTGGAACTCACTAAGTCACACTTGCCTTCATTAGGCTAATTAACTTTCGATGTGAATTAGCTTTATGAGCTGATTTAGGAAATCCATTACCATCCCGGGGCCAGCTTGGTGCGCAATGGTGCCTCGGAAGCTGTGCTGTACATTTCCTTCTCTGCCAATTAGGGGTGCTTAATTATTAACCTAGGGCTGGGTGACTAATGAGGGATTGCATTCACCATGCTTTATTTGAGAATTCTGTCTTTAAAATTAACCATAATATAGTTAAAATCGTCCTAGGAATCCTAAGTTGTGACCCATGTTGCAGGTGACTTGGAATGTAAACTAAGGCAGGGGGTTGATTTGTGGATGGAGGGTGAGGGGGCGTTCCTTGTGTGTTAACTGTCGGCTAATGGCTAATGGGGGGCGTTCACTGGTTAGGTTCTCAGGCTAGCCTACCCACAGAATTACCACCGACCAGGTGCCCGGGTGACTGAGTTCCCGAGGCACCTCTTCTGACAGCCCTCTGCCGTTAAGCCATTGTACAGATGAGAACACAGGCCCAGAGGGGAAAAGTGACTTCCCTGTGGACACGGAGCTAAGAGACTCAATGCCAGGCATTCTGGCTCCAAAACTCTAGGCTCAACTGCCACTTTAGGTGGTTTACCATACCATGGACCCATTTTGGAGTTAAGTATGCTTTTGAGAGCCCACCCGGGAATCTAAGTATTATGTAAACTTTTTTTTTTTAAGTGGACAAACTTGTCCCGTGGTGCACTTGGAGAAGAAACACTTCTTACTTCCAAGGCTTAAGTGGAGCCTCCTGAGGCTGCGGTGAGGAGAGTACTTGTTTGTGCTGGAACGTTTGTGCCTCGGGGGCAGGGTGCTCTTTGCTTGCTGGCACTCACCTGCACGGAGCCTGTGGGTGACATGTGTCCGGGACCCCCTGGGTGCCAGTCTTCGCCGACTCTTCAGGGGCGTGTCACAGATGATGCTCTGTGTTACCGGAGACCCGGGTGTGCTGTCCCCTGTTTTCACGGCTCAGGGGCCTTCCCTTGCTGCTTAGGTGTTGGTCACCGAGTGGCACAGAGCTTTGGCAAGCCCCCACGCAGCTGGAGCTGAACAGACGGGGGTTTCAGGAGGTAGAGGTTTTATTTTTAGCCCCACAGCCTCTGTGATTCTGTCACTATGGAGATACCAGGCTGGGGGCCCTCCATGCTTCTCCTGCCAGTGAGGAGAGAGGGTCCTGTTTCCTTCCTGCAACTTGGTTCCCCAGGCAGCCTCGGCTTCTCAGTCAAGACCTCCGTCTGTGTGTGTGTGAGAAAGAGAGAGAGACAGACAGACAGGTGCTACTGCTGCAGCTCATGATGAGGAAGGACGAGCTCTGGGCCCCGCCCTGCGTGGAGGCCAGTGTCCACAGCCACTTTGGGGCTAGACGGCACCAGGAGATCCGAGGCTCCATGGACCCTGTGCCGTGTGACCTTGGGCAGGTTGCTCCCTCTCCCTGGGCCTTCATTCCCTCTCCTGACAGGTTGGGGTGATCCTTCTCTGGATCTGGTGACGTAATCGATTGGGGCAAACTATGAGTCTACAATGAGGTTTGAGTGCCATGAGTGTGTGTGTGTGTGTGTGTGTGAGCATGTCCAGTAAGTATCATAGATCACCTAGAATTTTTCCTGCTCCTTCATCTTGCTCCTGTTTCCCACCATTTGGCTGCTCCATTCGAAGGCAGAGAAGGAGGAGGTTGGAAGGAAAAATACTTAGTCCTTTCCATACATTATCATAAAAGCCGTATTGAGGGAAGTTGAAACCAACCCCTCTCCCACTACCTATGTGCCATCCCTAGAGTTTATGAAAATACTCTCTTCTGGTCCTGTGGCGAGTACGCCGCCTTGCTTCCAGCAGGAAGGGACACGCGGCCCCTTAGCTGCGTTCCTACGGGGGACGTAACTGAGGCTCCGAGGCGCTGAGGTATTTGTCCCGAGCTGCACAGCTGGAAGCACCAGGGCTGGAACTGGTGTCTCCTGACTCTGCTGCACAGAGCACGCTCTGCGGCTCTGCACAGAACGGCACGCGTGAAGTGGGCAGATGCCACTCTTTTAAAAAATCCTCCTTTTCGAATCTCAGGCTTGGTTATTCTCCAAAAATTGGAAGTAATGAGTGTTGATGAGGGTGTGGAGAGACGAGAAGCCTTGTGCACACTGGTGGGAGTGTGAAACGGGCAGCTGCTGCAGCAACAGTCCAGGGATTCCTGAAACCGTGACACACAGTCACCCTGGGACGCAGCGATTCCACTCTCAGAAGCACTGAGGGCAGGGACCTGAACAGCTGTTTGTTTGTATACCACGTTCCTAGCATTACTGTTCATAGCCAGAAGGTGGGAACAACCCAACCATCCATCAGCCATGGACGAACGTGGATGTCCATCCAGTGGAATATCATTTAGCCATAAAAAAGGAGGGAAGGGCTCCTGGGTGGCTCAGTTGAGTGTCTGACTCTTGATTTCGGCTCGGGTTGTGATCTCAGGGTCGTGGGATCGGCCCCCTGTCAGTCTCCACGCTCAGCCCGGAGCCTGTTTGAGATTTTCTCTCCCTCTGCCCCTCCCCCTGCTTTCTCTCTCTCAAGTAAATAAATCTTAAAAAAAAAAAAAAAAAGGAGGGGGTTTCTGACATGTGCTATGGTGTGGGTGAATCTCAAAAACATTAAGGTGGGTGAGAGAAACCAGTCACAAGAGAGCAGGATAGTATGATTCTGCTTGTGTGCGGATCCCAGAATGGGCACGTTGATTGAGACCAAAAGTAGAATGGCGGTGACCGGGGTCCAGGGGGAGGAGTTAGTGTTTAGTGGGTGTAGAGCTTCTGTTTGGTATGATGAAAATGTTCTGGAAATTGTGGTGGTGGTTGCACAACACTGAATGTCCTGTGAATGGTGCATTTAAAAATGGTTAAAATGGAAGGAAAAAAAGAACCCAATCAGGCTTGTCTTGGACCTCAGGTGAGACTGGGCTGGACGCCACCTTGCTTTTACTTTTAGGGAACTTCCTCCAGGCATCGGAAGAGACCCCGCCAAGGCCCCCCAGCTCAGCGGAAAGCCTGTGCACTGGTCCTCCTGCTCTTTGGGGAGGGTGTCCCTGGCAGTTAACGGCCAAGAGCAATCCCTGTGTGTGCACGACATCTGTCTCTATGGAACACTTGTGCACCTGACGTCGGGCATGTCCTTTTATGGCGCTGCTTGCTCTCAGTGAGTGGAAAGATAAATACCTTTTCAAAGAGCAGATGCCATCTGCCCAGGGTCCCTGGCGTCCACAGCTGCAAAGCGAGTGGGAGCCGGCTCCACCGAGGGCAGGTGCAGCTGCAACCCCCCGGGGGAGTCAGGCGGGGGTGTGCAGAGGAACGGACCCCGCGTGTGGTCGAGGCCCCGTGCAGACAGCGTGGGTGTGTGGCCCTGCCACAGACCTGCTGGGGGAACCGAGTGGGTCACCGGCTCTCACCAAGCTTCTGTTGGCTCACCTGCCTTTTGACTGGTCGTGAGATTTCAAGGAGAGTATGTGTGCCTCGCACGGTGCCTGGTGCCTCTCAGAGCTTGGCAAGCCTTTGATTCACTCTTGTTGTGGCCTGCAGAGGTGCTGGGATCCCGGGTCTCTACCAGGGAGAGGTCACAGGCTTCCAAGAGTTCTGGAGGTGCAGCAGAGGTGTGGCTGGCTGGGAGGGTGAGGCCTGTGCTGACTGGGGCAGGGAGGAAGGGGTGATGTGATTGGAGGGGTTCCAGGCCACACCAACCCCCCCTGTGCCTCATGGAGCCTCCTGCCCTGTAGGCAAAGCCTGGGGCTGCTTCTCTGTCTTCGTATTCGATTCCTGGGGCTGTGTAACTAAGCACCGCACACTGCGGGCCTTAAAACACAGAAACGTATTCTCTCACGGTTCTGGAGGTCTGAAGTACACGTGCAGGGTGTGGGCAGCGTTGGTTCTTTCGCGGGGCTCTGAGGGTGAATCTGGTCCAGGCCTCACTTCCCGTTGCTGGTGGCGGCCAGCCATCCTTGGTGTAGCTGGACTCACAGACTCACGCCTCCTCTCTCCACCTCTGTCTCTGTGTGGTTGTCCTCCGTGTGTGTGTGTGTGTGTGTGTGTGTGTGTGTGTGTGTGTGTGTCCGGGTCTCTTCTTGTGAGGACACCAGTCATACTGGATCAGGGCCCCCCCTAGTCCAGTGTGACCTCACCTTAACTAAGTTATCTGTAAAGATCCTATTTCTAAATAAGGTCACATTTTGAGGTTCCAAGAAGGACATGAGTTTTGGGGGGCACACCCTTCAACCCAGTGCAGTCTCCATACTGGTTGAATGAATGAGTGAGTGAATGACCTCAGTGAAAAGCCACTCATGTGTGTCTGCTCAGGTGTGTTGGTACACAAGGTAGGGACATCCCTATTGACCTGGATGTGTGAGAGGGAGGCCCCAGGGTCACCCCCTTCTCCCCGGCAGGCCCTCCGACCACTGCCCTCCTCACCCTGAGTCGAGCACGCTGGCCGCCTCCTGACTTAGGCCCCTTCCCAGGTGCCAACAAGAACGTTTATTACAGGGAAAGTCATACACACCCGGGGTTCTCTGCTTCCTTTCTGCCCAAGATCTCAAAGCTCTCTTTGTTTCTCTCCCCTCCCCTTGGAGCCAAGAAAGACTGGGGTGGGGGAGCTGTGGCCTTGGGCAAATCAGCTCTCCTCTTTGAACCTCTCTCCATCTGCACTTGTAGGAGGCTGAGCTGGGTGCCTCTGAAGGGCTCCTTTGCTCTATGATTACTTCTGTTTTACTGCGGAGAAAATTATGGGCTAGGAAAGCATGCCTTTGGGCTCCACATGAGGCAGGACTCAAATCCAGATGTTCCTGGGTCTTCTCTGCCACCTCCTGTAGGAAGCCCTCTATGATTCACCTGATTTGTGTATGGTTCCTCTAGTCCTCACTGTGCCCTGTGTGTGACCCATGAAATCACAAATACCAGCCTGCTGTTCAGATGGTGTGCATTGTGTGTGTGTGTGTGTGTGTGTGTGTGTGTGTGTGTGTGTGTGTATGCGTATTATACTGGGTTGTGGACCAGTCTCAAAAACGTAAGCAGATGATTATTTATGAGCAGATGTACTAGAAGCAAAAAGAGGGAAAAACCCACTTAGATACTCTCAGTAGATTCCAGAAGAGCATTTGATAAAGTTCAAATCCATTACTCTTAATAACCTCGAGACTGAGGAATGGACACAAGATTGCAGTGTGGCAAAGAACGTCTCCAGTCAGTAGCGACCTCCTCCTAATAGCAAAACACTGCAGCAGCGTCTTGCAACGGATGTTTGAGGGGCCCAGAATGCTTCTGCAGACTGTGTCACGACAGTGTCTAAAAACTCCTGCTGGGAGAGGCATCCCTTTGAGACACACTTACCCCCTGCCATCAATATTAAACATCGCTGTAGATTGAAGCCAGGCCAGCGGGCTGGGAAAAGGAAGTGCAGAACTCCTGGAAAGGAGCTTGCAGGATTAATGTTTTGAAATGGATACAGTGTTCCTCTTAGGTTTTCAAAGTGGACACACTGAAAAGTAATTAGAAGTAGTGAGACAGTGTGGTGGCCAAGCCCCAATATAGGTACGCAGCCGCCATCACTCTCCTAGGTGTCAGAGGTCACAGGCAGGTAGATCGATGGGAAGAAGCATCTTTGGCATAGGGCTTGGGTGTCCACAAGCTGGTGGCCTTCTTTCCTGGTGAGAAATAAGAGTAACAGCCAGGAGGTCTTGGGCAGCTCCTGCACCTGCTTTGCCTCCCTGAAGTCCTGAAGCCCAGAATCCCAGGGAAATGTAGGGACAGGGATGCAATGCAGAGCATTCCAGAGCCTTCCCAGGGTCAGGTGGAGGCTGTTCCGTGGGGCTGAGCTTCCCGTCCAGTGTTGGGATTATGCAGGTGTGGCCCGGGAGTCAGGAGCCCGGCACCCCGAGTCTGGTGGTCCCATTTTGTGTCTGTGGGGTTTAGGCTGAGCTCCTTGAAGCAGAAGTTCCTCATCTGTGATAGAGGGCCCACAGCGCCATCCTCACACACTTCTTCTGAGGAGTCTGAGAATGTCTTAAGCTCAGCACCAATCCCGGACTGGGGACACAACGTGTGGAAAGAGGACCTCAGTATGTTGTTCTCCAAGATGGGCCCTCGGGGTCTCCCGGTCACCCTGTCGCGCGTCCCTGCCTGGGCGTCCCCAGAGTGGCTGGTGAGGAGAGTCCAGGTATCGGAAGCCCTGGTAGAAGCCGGAACGAAGATGAGGCCACACGTGGTCGTTCGGCTGAGGTCACCTCAGAAGCTTCGGGGCCGAGGAGGTCTTCCCATGGCCCCAGTAATGCTCCTGCTCTTTCTCGAAGGCACTTCTTGCCTCGCTTTGGTAAACGGTGGACAGTAGGTATAATTCAGTCTCTTAGGGATTTCTGAATCACTCAGCAGGCCGGCCCCACGAGGATGCAGATGGAGCTTGGCCATGGCAGCAGGGCTGCGCTCAGAGGGACGGGATGGGGCGTGACTGCCAGACGGCCCTCGGGCGGAGCCCCCGGGCTCCCCCTAATTCCTTGTCAGGTAGCCTTCCCTTTTTCCTCTCTCTTCTCCTTTTCTCTCCTCGGTGCAGTTTTGCTGCTGTTAATGTTTTGCCTTAGTTTAGCCACGGTCATGGTACAACCCTCCCCACCCCACCCCCCCGGCGGGGGCCAGTGTAACTGAAGTTCTTGGGCTTTGTGACAGCTTTTTCCGGGCAGCCTGGTGACCTTGCTGTGCTGGTCAGCCCACTTCTAAAGGGTCAAGGTTGCTGGCCGCTGGCAGATGGGGTCGTGGACGATCATAGGGCAAGAGTTCCCAAGCTGGGTTCGCACCAATCCCTGGGGAGCTTTTTAAGAAGTATTATTGCCTCACTGGAAAAGTGATGACTTTGTTATCTACTTTCTGATTCTTTAGGAATATATGGTTCATGCAATTAAAAGGTGGACTGGAATAGGGTCTTAAAAAATATTTTAAAATCATTTGGAGCACTCGTTACTTTCTTTGCATTCTTCTGTATGAAAAGAAACATTAAATGTTGGCTTTTAAAAAATATAGTTAACTGAAATTTAAATTTTAAAAACTCTCATTCAATAAACTTCCCTTTAAAAAAAAAATTAATTTATTTAAGTCACCTCTACACCCAGTGTCGGCTTGAACTCACAACCCCAGGATCAAGAGTTGTACACTCTTCCGACTGAGCCAGCCGGGTGCCTTCTTGTCCAGTAAACTTCTAACAGCGACTGACCCATACTCTCCGTGGTGTGATTCTTCCTTGAATGAGTCTGCTTTTTCTACCGAGATAATCAATTATCAACCAGTGCCTATTTCCACTCTACTCTTCCTTCCCTAACAACTCAAGACTCACAGCTTTCTAGTCTTCAGAGAACATTTATAATTTTTCAAATGCTTTTTTCACTATTCATTCACTTAATCATCCACTTATTCTCTCATTTATTAAAAAAAATTACAAAACGCACACATAAAATTGTACATGATGTTATGCCAGGCATTAGCCGGGTTTTAAAAATAAATTAGATATGTTCTTTGATTTATGGAACTTGAAACTCATCGGTTATGATAAAATAATAAAATAGAGGATGGGGCGCCTGGCAGGCTCAGTTGGTGGAGCAGGTGATTCAGTCTCAAGGTTGTGAGTTCGAGCCCCATGCTGGGTGTAACGATTAGTTAAAATAAAATAGAGGATAAAGGCCATACTTGATATGAAAAGCATTGTTTGGTTACGTAAAGACCTTACACTTGGTACCAAGCTGACTTGTTTGTACTCTTGTCTGTGGTTTCCCTCTTTTTCTCCCCAGAGGCGACTACCATCACTAAGTTTTGTGCATGTGTGTACTCTCTCAGGAAGATTCTCTGCATATATGAATATGTATTACTTAGGGGGAAAAAAAAACCACCTCACAAATGGCTGCCTACCATTGTGCTCCTGCTATTTTGACTTAACAATTGGTACATCCTGGCGGTGGCCCTCTGTTGGTTCACTTAGATTGCCCGGGCTTTTTTAATGCTGGGCTTCATGTTCGGCTGATGGATGTATCATCATTAGTTAAATCTTTTTCACAGCGTTTTGGATTGTAATGGCAGAAGCCTGAAAGCAAAAAGTGCCGCAGGGAGTCTCCGTCCTGGTCTGGAGGTTTTCATGCACATTTCCTCTCATACCTGTGGACTAAATTCCCAGAAGTAGAACTGCTAGGTGGAGGGGTGTTTTCCTTTTATTTTCCATAGCTGTTGCTAAAGTGCTCTCCATAAAGGTAGTGCCAGTTTACACTCCCACTTACAATGTGTGAGTGCGAGGCAGTGGTTTTTAACCTCAAAACCCCAGGCAAGGAAGAGCTTTTAAGTAAAATGAGAATCTGGAGAAAACCATGTGAGAGCCTTTTCTACCGCAAAGGGCAGCTCTAGCGGAGTTCCTGGCCCAGCTGGTTAAGGACGCCGGTTCCCATTAGGTGCCCACTTGCACACGGCACGGGAGGGGGCCCTTGATTCCTCCTAGCAGATGGTGGCTGGGATGGTGCCTTCCTGGTGGGGGTTGCCCCTCCTCTGTCAACTTGTCCATCACCAAGGATCTGAGAAGCACCAGATGCTTTAAAATTACAACAGGACCTGTAAAATTACAAAATAATTTTGCTAAGGTAAGAATATTATTATTTTTTTAAAGATTTTATTTATTTATTTATTAGAGAGAGAGAGAGAGCACAAGCAGGGGAGGCCGCAGAGGGAGAGAGAGAAGCAGGCTCCCTACTGAGCAGGGAGCCCGATGTGGGGCTTGATCCCAGGACCCCGGGATCTTGACCTGAGCCGAAGGCAGATGCTTCACCGACTGGGCCACCCAGGCGCCCCAGGACATTACCTTTAAAGAGCTATATGACTCACAGACGTTACCAGGGGCTGGAGGAGGGACAATGGGAAGTATGTTTTAAGGGGTACAGAATTGCTGTTTGGGAGGATGGGACATTTCTGGAGAGGGATGGTGGTGACGGTTGCACAAGTGCTTAAGATGGTAAACGTTGTGTCCCGTGTAATTAACCACATACACAGAGCAGCGTCCGTTCCCTGTAGCCACCCTCTTGTGAGCAGAGGGTGCTAAAAAATAGGAAGGATCTAATCTAAGAATGCCAAGAGCATGTATGTGGAGCTTTTTGAACAGCTTGCTCTGTTAAGTATGTTCTCATGTCACCTTGAACTGGCAAGAGTTTGGTGGTGCCTGGTGCTGACCACCTACCCGGGTGTGAGCGCCACTCGGGAGATGCTGAGGGCGGGAGACAGAGACCTCCCTGGGGAAGGAGCTCGGCTGGGCCTGTAGGGGCTCCGTGGTCCCCGAAAAGATCCCGTTTCTGACATGAGGGCCTGAGGCTGGCCTTCCCCATCCTGAGGTGCTATCTCGGAAATGAGACAAGAAGCTTGTCCCTGGCCCGCTGCTGGGTGTTTCCTGAGCCTCCTATGAGTGAGCCTCCACAAGCAGTGACTGGGTGTGATCTTTGTCACCAGATTCCTGTGTCCCCAGTGGCTCAGATAACGTTTGCAAAGAAGAGCATTTGCCTCGTCCCACCTAGAAGCTGGGGAGTAGAGCAGACGTCTGTCTGAGACTGCTTGGAGGCTCAGAGTAGATGCTGGGGCTCCAGGGATCTGACCAGCACGGAAGAGGGTCCCAGAGATGTCGCCTGGCCTTTTGCGCTGTCACCAGCCTCCTCAAGGTGCTGGGCATGGGACCAGTGGAGCCTCTGCTTTTAGAGGGCGTGTGCACGAGCTGACTCTCACTCAGGCAACGCTACTTTGGTGGAGAAAGGGCCTTGTGCTGTGTCTGGCTGTGGGTTATGACTTTTTTCAGGGTCCTCTGTCCATGCGTGGGTCTCTGGTCCTCCCCCTACTTGCAGAGAGCGAAGCACGTGTCCCAGGAAAGAGCAGGACCCCGGGTTGGTTCCGAGGCCATGGAGAGCCCCCTGATGTGGACCAGTGTGTCCTGGCCACCCTGGGACTGGGCGACCCGCTCGTGATCGCTCCCAGCCACACTGTCTCACCCCGCGCTGCACACGGCTCAAACTCCGACTCCAGGAGGCGAGGTGGCCGGAGCTCAAACCGTGTGCTACCTGGTCCCTGAACACCCTGGCTGGGGCGTTTTATGTCTTAGAGGGTGTTGCTTGTGAAAGAGCCCCGAACGCTGTGGGTTCATGGTTGATGGAAACATAGCCCTACCTTCCCTACAGTGCACCCATCTGAAAGCCTTTGTCAGAGCCTGACACCACCACGGGAGGCCACCCAGGCACCTGTGACGAGTTTCCATTTGACTCACGTTCGTCAAGAAGGTGACACGACCTACCGAATTCACAGGCCACTGTGATTGCTGAGCTGACATAGCTCCTCATGTGGGTGGCGAGCGTACGCTTCCCATTAAGAAAATCACTACTTTTGAACAGGCTCCGAATGGAACTTTTTTGCTTTTACTAAAATTAAGAAAATAATAATGAAACAGCCCACCCAACACCCCGAATTCCTTAAAAAAGGAAAACATTTAATGTCAACCCAGAAATTCAGCTTGGTATCACAATTCAGCAGAGCCACATGGGACAGAAGGAAGAAGTTCTCACGTGGGCAAGGTGAAGGCTGCCATTCTCCGTCCTCCTGGAGCCATGATACCACATCCTTGTCCCTGCCCCCACCCCCGAGCGTGACAAAGCTTCAGTAGAAGCAGCTTCAAACACAAGCGAGTGGCACCGGATTTGCCTGAGAATCCACAGCAGCCCCACGGGATTGCTTCAGAAATCCCCCAGGTGGCTGCAGAGTCGAGCTGTCTTGCCGAGTGAAGTCTTGTTTGGAGCACTCGAGGCCTGGGGGGGTCCTTGATAAATGGAAGTGAGACTGTTATTATCGGTGCTCAGCCCAGACAGAGCAGAAGGTGGGAGTTTTAGGGCTCTGCTCTCGGCCCGCAGGGGCGGAGGCCAACGGGGCACAGGCCGGCCGAGACTCAGGCTGCAGACCCCTCTCTCGGGTCCCCGTGGTTGGGAGCGAGCTGGGGCCGGGCCTCCATCAGCCCAGCCTCCATCAGTCCAAGGCGTAAAGTTTGTGGACGGGCGTGTGTCTGACAATAGATACTGCATCGAGTAGCCAGATGGTCTGAACACCCCATAGGTGGTAGGTATGTAACTATTTTCCGTCATCGTCACGTGCTGCCGTGTTGACATTAACAAGGAGGAGGAATTACTCAGGAGCTCGCCGCAGTCAAGAGCAGTTGGGCCACCGGCGGAGGGGACAGCTTTCAGGGCAAGCTTGGCCGCCTCTTGCTGCCTCCTGCCCAAACACCGAATCCTTCACGTGGAGACCCTGGGGAACATTCCCTTAGAGCTCTTAGCAGGGAAAAGTTTGCTTGTCAGCATGAACCAGGATGTTTTTCACTGTTGGCAAGAGCCCTGTGGCCCAGCAGATTTCCCTCTTTGCTCTGCCTACCAGGAAGCACACAGCTAAAATTTTTACTCATTTGCTTATAGATTGTCCTCAGGAGTCTTAGGTTTTTCTCCTTTTTTGATTTCTTTCTTTCTTTATTCATTTGTGTTTGGGGGATGCGAACCTAGCTTGTAAGGTTTTGGGAAGCAGGTAGTATGAGTGGGGCTTGGATCTGTGAAGAAGCTCTCATCGTGGGCTTAGCGTGTGCTTGCTGGGTGCAGAACCGGTCGATATCTGATCTCCCTGAACTGCTAACTTGGTTGGTGATGCCAAGGGGGTCAAGATCAGGCCTTGGCCTGATTCTGCTCTGTATCCTTCACATGTTTGATGTGTAGTAATGGTTTGGTGAATATGTTAGTTAGGATAAGTAACGCTAGTGCTATAACAAACAATTATTATAGTCTCAGCGGCTTATCCCTTACTGGCTTGTTCTCACTCTTGCAGTTGACTTGGATGCTCTGGGGGTGGCCTCCATGCAGTGATTCGGGGATCCAGCATCCTTTCCTGTGGTGTTTCTGCCACCCCCTGGGGTTCCCTTGGGGTCCTCCCCTGGACCTGGGCAGTCAGCTGGCTGGTGAGTGAAGACAGAGGGCGTTGAGGGTCACGTGGGCATTTGAAGGGGCCAGGCTTGGAAGGAGTGTACGTTCCCCTACTCACAGAACTACTCTCCCAGTCCCACCTTGAATTGGGGGGCTACGGATGTCACTTAGGAAGAGGAAACTGGACCGCGCCAGACTGGCACAGGAAACACTGTGGAAGGAATGGTCTGTGACAGGCACAGAGACGAGAGCGGGGTTCTCAGGAAGCAGAGCTGGAGGAGTGTGTGTGCCCGCCTTGTAAATCCTGGTGCCGGTCATCTGGCCTGTGTTCGGTGTTCTGGATTACGTTCCCGCACTCCCTTCTGCCAAAACTAGAAGGTTGTGGAATGTTGGGGCTGAATGGAGAGGCCCCTTGGTGGTCAGCCTCCTCACTGGACGCATGGAGACATGGATCCCAGAGGAGGGAACTGACCCAACCAGAGCCAGCCCAGTGAGAACTCTGGTCTCAGCCCCATCGCTGGGGTCATCCCCCACCCCCACCCCCCCCACACACAGGGAGCATCTGCGTGCATAGCGTACACATCCCTGCCCTGACAGGACGGTCGAGTCAGTCAGCGGAAGGCCTGGCTGCTGCGACGAATGGTTGGAGAGACCCACGGCCTGCACAGCAGCTGCTGGATTTCAGCGCGTGTTCTGTTGGGATTTGGGGAGTAGAAAAGGAGTCTCCTCCTGGGACTTATTCAGGCCTTGTCTTTGTGACTCACCTGTGAGCACGTGAAAGACCTGCATCGGTCTCACATTAGGAACAGACATTTCCCCCGAAGCCATTAGAGATCCTGACTGCTGTGTCAGTCATCCATCACTGCAAGAGTGCTCTCCAACTTAGTGGCTTAAAACATCAACCATTTTATTTGCTCACACCGTGGCAATTTGGGCAGGGCTTGGTGGGGACAGCTCATCTCTGCTCCACTGGTGTCAGCTGGGACAGCTTGCCTGGGGGTGGAAGATCCATTTCCAAGATGGCCCCACTGCCATGGTTTGTAGGTCGGGGCTGGCACTGGGCTCTGTCAGCTGGAGCTCTTGGCTGGGACGGTGGTTCCCCTCTTCATCCCCTCTCCCCCGGGCCTGGCTTGGGCTTCTCACAGCTCAGGGATCTCCAGAGAGTTGGGCTTCCTCCATGGTGGCTGCTTCCCCCCCAGCACACAAACACAGAAGTATGCAGGCCTCCTCCTCCGCCTCCTTTTTTTAATCTAATTTTTTATTGTAGTAAAATACATATAACATAAAACTTACCATGTTAGCCATTTTCAAGTGTCCGGTTCAGTGGCATTAGGTGTATTCACTCTGTTGTGCAGCCTTCACCACCCTCCCACCTCCAGAACTCTTTCGTCTTGCAAGGCTGAGGCTCTGTCCCTGTTGCACAACAACTTTCCCTCCCTCCCCAGCCCCTGGCACCTACCCTTCTACTTTCTGTCCCTGTGAACGAGACTCCTCGGGGTACCTCAGGTGGGTGGAACCACGCGGTATTTGTTCACTTGTGACTGGCTTGTGTCCTCCGGGCTCATCCTCAACGGTCTTCCTTTTTAAGAATGAGCAATACTCCACTGTGTGGACGGACCACATTTTGTTTATCCATTCATCTGCAGATGAACATTTGAGTTGTGTCCACCTTTTCCTTTTCATGAACAGTTGCTGCCATGAAGAGAGGTGTGCAAATATCTGTTTGAGTCTCTCTGCCTTCAGTTCTTGGCCAGGCCTTCCTCAGGGCTGGGGCCCGAAGCTGGCCCAGGGCTACCTCCAGCCCGTTCCGTCGGTTAGAACGGGGCTTGGGGCCAGACTGGATTCTGAGGGCCGGGACTGCGCGAGGCCGCGGCTCATTGGGTCCGCCACGGTCACCTTGCCCGCCACAACCACTCTGGGAAAAGACCTTTGCAGAGAGGCCGGTGGGCCCGCTCGCACACACCCTCCAAGGCCTGGCTCCCCTCTCGGATGCCTCTGGACGCCCAGATGCCTGTGGCCTGGGCGTCCAGAGGCGAGGTTCTGCTGGAGAAGCTCAAGCCAGAGCGGGGCCCGCCCCGTCCCCGCTGGGAGCCTGCGGCGCTCACGGTCGGTCTTCTATCACTTGTGGCTGTTCCTCCTGTTATATAATCTGTTATTCTGTGCTGCACCAGGCCCTGCTTACTTGTCAGAAGTTTCTAAAAGCCAGCTGTATCAGCTCCAGGCAACTGGGGGTGCTGCCTGTCCCTCATAGTATTAGTCACTCTGTACTTAGCTAAATTTAACTTTTTATCATCCAAATGATATTTTTGTGGGCTTGGAATTTTACATAATGCTACCAACTGCTGCGGGCTAAGAATTTCTCCTGTTTGGGGGGTGTGTGTGTGTGTGTGTGCGCGCGCGCGCGCGTGTACGCGCGTGCATGCGATGGTTCTCTCCCCCGTGAACTTTTGCACGCCCAAGGAAGCATTGTTCAGTTTCTCTTCCCTGGTCTGCCTTCCCAGGTCCCGGTTTCTTCCTCGGCCTCTGCTTTGCCTTTTGCCAGCTGGGAGGAAAATTGCTCCTAACAGCTTTCTGATGGCCCTGCTAATGCTTCCTTCCTCACTTGAGGGCTCTCAACTTTGAAGGTCCTTGAGGGTTTCCCTGCTGCCTCCACAGTCTGGGATTCAGAGAAGGAAGCTCAGCTCCAGAGTACAGTGTCTGTCGAGAAAGCAGAGAGAAGGATCCGGAAGGAGGGTGTTGGGGGGGAAGGGACAAGAAATAAGAAATCCAGCGACCTGTCCAAGGTGTGGGGTCCAAGATGCAGGCTCCTCCTTTGTGCATGTGGGAGGGCGCGTGTGGGGAGCTCAGCTGGGAGAAGTCAGAGCTGCAGGCGTGGAGCAGGGAGATCTGGCATCTCCTTGGGGAGGGGCCTGGAGCCTGACGCCGGGGTGCGGGGACGCAGTGTAGCTGCTCTGACTTTCCTGAGTGCCAGCCACTCAGAAATGGTAGCATGCTGGGCCCAGGGGTCTTGTGTGTTCCACACTGTAACTGTGCGTGGGAGGTGCCTGCCTCCATCTTCCAGATGAGGAAACTGAGGACCAGGTCAGAGGGATGAGCAGCAGTCGAACCACAGCGCAGCAAACACTGAGCACTTACCGTGGGCCGGGCATGGTGCCTAGCGCTTGCGCTCCGTAGCTCCTCGGCTCTTGACAGCAGTTCTGTTACGTGGGTACCCATGTCAGCACTCTTTTACGGAGAAGGAAGCTGAGTCCCAGGGAGGTTAAGCACACAGGTTAAGTTGCTCGAGGCCACAGAGCTGAGAGATGGCAGAGCCTGCCACCCCCAGGCCTCCCCTCAGCCACCCAGCCGCCTCACCTCTTCTCTGCTCAGCGGCTTCAGATGGGACGCGCACTGGACCCTGGGCTGCTCTTTCCAAAGCATCTGAGGCTGACTCCAGCCTCCCTGGTTGCCGGGTTTCTCGTGTGTGTGTGTGTGTGTGTGTGTGTGTGCGTGCGTGCGTGCACGTGCGTGTGTGTGTGTGTAGGCTGCCACTGGGAGAATCAACCCAGAATTGGTATTGGCCTCTTGGCCTCTTGAGGAGAGGAGCTGGGACAAAACTGAAACTCACGCTCACCTTGCACCTTTTTTATCTTTTCAAAAATACAGACGTATTGCTTGTTTTAAGTTATTTTATGAATACATTAGGAACCCCTAGGTATAGATCCCAAAGAATTAAACACACCTGCACACAAAAGCTTGTCTGTGGGTGCTCATAGCAGCTCTGTTCACAATAGCCCCACAGTGGAAGCAACTCCAGTGGATGGATAAACAGAACGTGGGGTGTTCTTCCAGTGGACTATGACTCGGCCATAAGAAGGAAGGAAGCGCTGACCCCTGCTACAGCACGGATGACCCTGGAAAGCACGATGCTCAGAGACACAGAAGGCCATGTGTTACGCGCCCACTTGTATGGAACGCCCAGAACAGGCAAATCTGTAGAGACAGAAGCAGGTTGGCGTTGTCCAGGGTCTGAGGGAGCGGGGGACCGGGAGTGTGCGGTAAAAGGTATGGGTCTCTCTTCGGGGTCGAAAGAAGTGTTCTGGAACTAGAGAGCGCAGTGGCCGCACAGCTTTGTGAATGCGCCAAATGCGCTGAATTGTACACTTTAGAAGGGTGAACGTATGACCTGCAGACTGTATGTCAACAACAAGGAGCCGTGCGTCGGGAAGGAAGGAAAAGCTGTGGCGGCTCGGCCTGGGCCAGCAGCCCGCGCGGTGGCCCGTGGTACCCCCCACCCTCCGCATCTGTCCGTCTGTGCACGCTCTTCTGCCTCCCGGTCTCCATGTCAACGGGGGATGGAAACCACGGTGTTTAACTTCAGTTATACCACCCACTCATTTGGAACTTATGCCTGAGACATACAGACGTCTGGGCAAGCTAGTAGCTTGGCACCCCATCAAACTGGTATTCTTTAAGTGTTTGTTTGACATTTATTTAGTGGGGATGAGAAGAGACCGATATCCTATTAATAGAAGTTGTATAGAGAAACAGATTCACTTACTAATTCATGTCCACTGACTGAAATCAGTCAGGGATCTGAGAAATTTTCAGGGAAGCCCTTCTGACTCCTCCAAAAGGTGGGTTTTATTTATGTATTTTTTCCACACACGCACCCCCCCCCCCCGGCCATTTTCCAAATCATTCAGGAGGCGTAGTGAAGATTTAGCTTTTGAAACGTCAAGGAGAGGACCTAACGTGTAACAGGATGAGTATGGTTGATGATACTGTATTGTATGATTGAAATTCGCTAAGAGGCTAGAACTTATGTGTTCTCCCCCCACCTTCCCAAAAAAGCGTAGCTCTGTGAGGTGATGGATGTGCTAATTAACTCTATGGTGGGAACTCTCCCTGGTGTGTCAAACATCCCGTCTCGTTCACTTTAAATATATCACCGGTTTGTCAATTATATCTCAATAAAACTGGGGAGAAAAACTTAAAGGCGTAACATGTTTTCTTTCTGTTCCTGATCATCAGCAACAAATACACCACTACGTCTTATTTGGTTTCCGTACCCCCCCCCCCCACCCTAGACCACAGCAACGACAGGTTGCGTGGAAGGTGCATGCAATAGCGCTCAGCAACGGCTTTATTGTGATTTCTCATCTTCCCTAAGGGATGGGCTGGTGGACTTTTTGCCTTTCGTGTGAGGAGTCATGGAGGAAACCTGCCTAACCTGGCAATATCTTCCGATTTCATTCCAGTGATGATTTGTGCCCCCCCCCCACCTCCCTAGGTCCCTAGAGGTTCCCCGAGGAGCCGACTCGCTCCTTAAGCAGATCCTGCGTTCACTTTTTGGACTTTAAGTGCTTTTTTTTGTCAGAAAAATGATTTCCCCACGGTGCACCTCTAAGGAGTGCGCGTTTTTCTCTCGCAGCCCCCGCAGATCTCATTCTGCCGGGTTGAGTCACAGTTGACCTTCTCACCCACCAGAGGCGTCACGGTGGAGTGGAGAGGGGCCGGACTTCAGAATCCGGCTTACCACTGACTGGTGTGTTACCATGGCAAAGCCCCTTCCCTCCCCACGGGTTTCCTTACCTCTGAAATGGGGCGGGGGGTGGGGGAGACTTAACACTGACCTCACACTGGGTTTAGAGGTTTTGTGGTGGAAGCGAAGAAACAGAATGGAGAAACCACAGGGAGGCAGGGCATGTGTGCGTGCAGTGAGCTGTGGAATTCGGTGGAACGTAGAGGAGAGAAGCTGGAGCTCTCCCCTTCTCCCCCTCCCCTGCATGCCCAGCCGGGGGACGGGGACCTGGGACCCCTGAGACTTTTTGCGCGTTGCGGGTCCAAGCGTGTATATGGGGGTGCGGCCGTGGACAGGAGGGGCAGGTGAACGGCCAAGACGGAGCCTCAACTCCTGCAGGCCCGGCCCGAAGAGGACTTTGCAGAATTGGCCGTGGCTCCTCCGGGAGTGTGGGCCTGCACTGCGGAGGGTGGGCGTGTGAAAAGCTGGTCTCTCCTGCTCGCAGCCACACCTCCCACTGCTGTGCTGTCCCCAGTTAGATTCTCTCCCTCCTCTGAACTCTTACTGCCTGTGCCCTCATTCGGCACTTGATCACTTCTGCTGTCCCGAGCCTCCACGGAATGCCCCTCACTTTTCCTGTGCCTCTGTCCAGAACATGCGGGCCTAGGCTGGTGTCCCTGGAGCCGCTGGGGCCTGGCCTCAGCTCTTGGCGGGGGTCTCTCTGGAGCTGAAGATTGGTTCCTAAAGAACCATGACTTCTACAGCCTCCAGTTGTGGCAGGTTGGGGGGGGGGCTGCCTTCTGGTCACGGTCAGGGGAAAGCCTCCTCGGCTGCTACCCGCTACCTGGGCCCCGTGTGGGGTCTGGCAAGTACGTCAGACAAACAAGCATGTGTTGAGCTGCAGGTGTGGGCCACGGTGGGAGCCCCGGGCTGGGTGGCGGCTTTAGCAGTGCCTGTGAATTTTCGGATGTTTTGGAAGCTGATTGCACCCGGGACTCCCCAGAAATCCATTTCTCCACCTTTTCCATCATGTGCGTGTTCATCTCTGGCCTCCGGATATCTGGTGGAGGTGGGTCTCCAGTTACACACCGCCCAACTGCAGGGACTTGACGGGAAGGAGAGAGTTGTCTGCATCACCCCGTGACGCTGCTCCCGACCCCGCCCCGGGCACCAGGATGCTCCTGGCTGGTGGCCAAGAGCTCTAGGCTGCCGTTCCCCCCTTCTCTTCTGTTTGCCTTCCTTCTGCACCCTGGGGTCCCGCAGTCCCCTAGGTTGATAGGTGAAAAATCTCAACGTTGAGGCCGAGTTGGGTTTCAGTGCTGAGAAAGCGCCTGTGTGCTGGGGGTGTGGGTCCTGGTTCTCTTCTGAAGCACAGGGAGCCCTGGGCAGTATCGGGGGCATCATCCTCTGGGACCACATCCTGGACGGGTCCGTTTGTTGAGTGCAGACTCCTTCAGCCCAGCACCCCCTGTCCTCTCCCCTCGGCACAGCTAGGTTTCCAGTCTCTGGCGTTGCCCAGGATGAGGCCGGGCCCTGTCGATTTCCCAGCTGGGTTGCCCTGAGTGACCAGAGCGGCCGGCGTCTCACCTCCTTCCCCACCGGCTTCTCCCTGCAGGATGCTGACACGTGTGTCCTGGGGACCAGGACCATCCCCAACACCCTTCCGTGTGCCTAGTGAGTCGTCCCTCCTCCTGTGGCAGGACATCGAGGGACCCTTCTCACACGGACCCACTGGTAAGGACCGCCCACTAGCTTTGGAGTTTGGGGGTGCAGGGGCGCTCTTGCTGTTTCCTCTTCCTTAAACATCTGACTTTATCTGATTAATGGGGTAGATTGTATTAATCGATCCTCCTTGCAAATATTGATTGCTCTTCACTAAGTAGGTAGGACTGATGTTCTTTCCGTGGTTCTTTAAGATCCCAGATATGATACAACCCGTTAGGATGGCCCTTGTGAGTCTCTGCTGTACAGAGTGCCCTGAGGGACCTCTCTTCTCTTCTCTTGGAGCCCCTGGCCCAGCCTGGGCTCCCCACTCTCAGTAAACAGGGCAGGACAGGAGTTTCAGAGCTCCTAAGCCTTGGCAGTGGGCAGGGTCTTGAGCACTGCCTCGCCTCATTTCCCGCAAGCCGTAGTCAGTGACATGGACAAAAACGCGCGTGTGTTTTCATGTAAGCATTTCCCTGGATGAGAAACTGAGCGGTTGGGGCCGGGGGGGGGGGGGCGGGCATGGCATGTATGAGGTCCTCCGGAGAGTGGGCAGTGGCCTAGGCGGGGCTCCCAGTGCTTAGCTCTTTCTCTCCTGCCCTGGGTCCTCTTGGGCTTCTTGTCCATCTCATCCCATTTCCTGTCCCCGAGTCTCTGGCACAGGCCTCGCCCTGTCCCCCTCTTGTCATGCCAAGGCCTTTGGGGGGTAGAGCAGGGAAAGTGGTGTTGCCTTTTCTTGTTCTAAACTCCCACACACCCCTCTCCCTGGACGCTAATCAGCCAGTCTGAGCTTTGCAGACAAGGAGGATGGATGTTCGGGGTGAAGATGCCGGGGGGTAACACTAGTGTTCCTACCCAGACACAGTGCGAACACATTGACTCTGCTAAGCACACAGGATCCATTAGGATCCCCTTTTACACAAGGAAGCTGAGGCTCAGAGGTGGCAAGTGTCTGGCCCAAGGTCACACAGCTAGTCAGGGGTGGGCTTGGGATTGGACCCCAAGTCTAGACCCTAGAGCACATGGTGTGGTTTTCCAAATATGGCCCCGCCTTCCCCAGAGGATGGGGCCCAGCCTCCACCCTTCCTTACTTTGGGCTCCAGGTAAGCCCCTTGCCGCCACCGGGCCTCCCGTCCTTTCTGGGGAACAGGGCACAGCAGACGAGGCCTCCGCAGAGCGCCCCCCTCACTCCTGTGTTCCCATGTTGGCACCGCGGGCTGTTTTCTCTGTAATTGCTCATTCTTTTCAGTTGCTGTAAAAAGGCCTCCAAGTGCTAAGAAGAGAGAGTGCTCTGTTGTATTTTTGTTTTGTTGTCTTGTTTTAATTCACTCTCTGAGAGTCTCCGAGCCTCAGCGGCTGGGGTGGGTGTGGCGGAGGGCACAGGAGGTCGCCCTGGCCTTGGGGCCCTGGTGAGCACGCCTCTGCCCTGGACGCCTGAGCTCTGACAACAGAACTTTGCTTCCTGTTTCCTTTTCCACCTTCCACGGGAAGGCAGTTCTTTTCTTTCCGAACAACTGCATCCCCCAGTTACGGGGTTTTAGAGATGGTGGCCTTGTGGCCATCTTATCTGGGGGCCCCCACTTAGCCCCAGGTGTGCTCAGGAATTCCTCTGCTTTACTCATTTATCCCGCGAACATTTACTGTGTCCCCAGGATAGACCAGATGCCATGTTGGGGTTCCAGGCATGCAGCTGGGAACAGAAGAGGCAGGAGTCCCGCCCGCGTGACATTATACCCTGGTGTTGCCAGAAACCCGCCCCACGGTCTCACCTCTGCGTTGGCAGAGGGGAAGATCATGGTTGCCCCTACATGCCTCTGAGCTCCCCGTGGGAGTTTGTGGCCATGACAGGCCTCCGGACCACTGGGCCCCGGCTGGCATGCGTTGGGAGGGTTGGGGAGAGGCAGGCCTTCCCCGCGGCTGAGAATGTGAAGTCTCCTCCTCATCTCGGAAAGGGCTTAAGGAGCAGGGTCTATTTTTAGAGGAGCTCCTTGCTCCAAAGGAACAGGAGCCCTTCCTTCCAGGAGGTGGGGGTGGGGTGGGCACAGGGCAGGGGGCAGCTGGGGTGCCTCAGCTCAGTCTGGCTGTGTTCTGCATCTGCTCGGCCTGGACGCAGGGCCGTCTGCAGAGAGGGTCTGCCTGAAAGAGGGGATCCCCGCCGGGGAGAGCATCCGCCCTCAGGCACCCACCCAATCCGGGGGGGGGGGGAAGGTGAAGATGTTTCCCGTTCCGAGCGGGGGCTCAGGGCGTCTAGCATTTGACGGCCCCCTCTGTGGGGAGGGTCTGCTGGCCCCGGCTCTGGGTCATCACTTCCTTCCTGACTCTCCCAGCTCTCGCAGGGAGGGGTGCTTCCTGCCATTGTCTTTGTGAGGCCTCAGCAAGGTCACTATCTCCTTCTGGGGAGGAAGAGAGCCCGATGCCTCTGACAGGACCTCAGCCCACAGCGGCACTGACACACTTCCGTCCCCACTGCGCAGGCTGGCCTCCCAGCCTCCCCTTGGCCCAGTCTGGAGGCCCATGGCAGGGTGCGGGCTTCTCTCCTTCACCTATAGAAGCTTAACCCTGCCTGCAGGCAGATGGGAGAGTTAGCAGCTCGGGGTTCAGGCCTGCGATGATCGGCATGTTGGATGGCGGTAGCCGGAGTGGGAGGCCGCGCCCATGAACGCGGAGAGGCAGGAGCTCACGGTCAGGAGGCAGGACTCTCGGACACTGCGTCGTGTCCTACAGCAAAGATGCTGCCCGCTTCCTGCGTTCCTTTGCTGTCCCCCTGCCGTGTCTGGGAGGGAGCTGGGCGGGATCTGAGTCCCCCACCTGTTCCCCCACGACTTCCCGCAGCCATGTTTCTTTTTCTCATGCGGGGCTTTGACACACAGCCCACGCTGCCCAGGACCTGGGCCGCCCCCCCACCCGCCACCCGCGTGCAGAATGCCCTGCCGGCCTCTGGCTGTCCCCCCTCTCTGTTCTGCTGCATCTCAGGGGCCTCTTGGTGCTCAGTCCCTGGCTTTGCCTGTTGACTTAGGTGCTGCACTTCCTGAGAGCGTACTTTATTCTCACCCAGGTGGCACAGTGCATTCCTCCGGCTTTGTTTCTGGTCCCTGCTTCCCGTCACCTGTTGTGGTTCACACAGGGTACCAGGGCTCTCAGAGAGCCGGGCTTGAGTGCGCCCCGCTCATGCACTCCAGGATTGGCAGGGCCAGGGCAAGAAGCCGCCTCAGCCTCCTTGGGGCTGCGCGAGGGCAATGGCTCCATCTCATCCACCCTGTCCCGGCTGGGGGTCCCCTGGAGCTCTGCCCACAGGCCCTCGGCACTGGCAGCCCCCCTTCCGGCTGCATCCTTCTGCCCGTTTCCCCATCTCGGCCTTCCCTCTGTTCTGAGGATGAGCCCACTGCTGGAGTCTCTTGTACTTCCCTGTGGATGGTGTCCAGTGCCCTCACTGAGGCCATGTTTGTTACCTCATCTTGCCCGACAAGGAGGCACCTGGAAGCATTTGCTTATGAGCTGACCCTCAGACTTCCTGGGACCAGGTCCGGTCAGTGTTCTCTGGGTCATTTCCTTGCTTTGTTCCTCCACACACTTCCTGAGCTGCAAACCTGCCTAGAGCAATCACTTTGATTCCTGGAGACAGTGTCCAGAGCTTGGGATTCTCAGAAGGACTCCTGAGATGATGCCATTCAAGCTGGAGGTTATTATGGCCCCAGACTGTTCCTTTTAGCAGCATGGTCCAACCTGCAGATGATCAAAATGTATCCATTCAATACATTGTATTCAGGGTATTCATTCAATATTTAGCGAGTACCCACTATTCTGGGAGCTGGGTATAAAGGAATGATACAACATTTAAAATCCTGGCCCTCCTGGGC
Organism: Eumetopias jubatus; assembly: GCF_037043125.1. Lineage (NCBI taxonomy): Eukaryota > Metazoa > Chordata > Mammalia > Carnivora > Otariidae > Eumetopias > Eumetopias jubatus. Next base: position 87,379,751 of record NW_028274822.1, on the reverse strand, counting down.
GTACATGTGGGTAGACATACAATAAACAAAGACTGTCAGATGGGGATTAATGCTAAAATGCTAAATAAATAAATAAATAAATAAGAAGGCCTCTCAAGTTGGGACAGTTAAGCAAAGTCCTGAAGGAGGCAAAGGAGAGAGCCAGGCGCTTATCTCGAGGAGGAGCATCCAGGCGGGAGACAGCCTGTGCAAAGGCCCTGTGGCAGGAGCTTGTCCAGGATGTCCTAGAAACTGGAGGGAAGGAGGGAGGGGACGGGTAGCACAAGAAAGGGGTTGGAGAAGTAATGAAAGCCCACATCCCGCAGGGCCATGCAAGTCTTGTTGAGACTTTGACTCTGACCCCGAGCAGGATGCGGTGGTACTGAGGAGTTCGAGCAAAGGAGAGCCAGGATCCCACTGAGCTTTAGAAGGATGGTTTCTGGCTAGGGTGCTGAGAATGGACTGGGTGGGGTGGAGGGAGGAAGCAGAGACCAACGGGGAGACTGCTGTCAGGGCCTGAGGTAGTGGACTCTGGGCCAGCCTGGCGGTGGTGGACGTGGTGAGGGAGGTGGGCTCCAGGCATGTCTTAAAGGTAGAGCCTGAAAGGATCGCTGAGGAACCAGGTGATCCCTATTGTGTGGACTTGTAGAGAGCAGGCTCTCACAGACTTGGAAGGACTCAGGAGGTCAGCCTTTTCACTTAACCTGTGGGGAAACTCCTTTGGAGAAGCTGGATCTATTAAGGCCAAAAGGGGGGAGATTCAGTTTGAATTGTCCTTCCGCCTTGTCACTTGCCCTGTCCCCATCACAACAAATGTACCAGTGAGGAGTGGCAACCTGGAAATTGCTTCCGCTGATTGATTAATGGGCCGTCTGCAGAAACGGTTCTCACTGCCCCGGGCTCTGGCCAGTGCCCTGGGACCCCAGGTGACCGTGGGGCAGGGCTAACAAGAACGCGGTGCCCAGAGGTGGGAGATCCGGCCGGACGCTGAAGAGAGGCACGAGGCCCCGTGGGCTGGGCGTCCGGCCAGCTTCTGTCCTTCGGTTGGCGTCGTCCTCGGAGGCCAGAGGAGAGGGGAGGACAGCAAGGAAACCGAGGCACACGCTCCCTCCTTCCCTCCTTCCCTACCATGCGCCGCAGCCTGACAGGGCATGCCAGGGATCTCCCCGCAGTCCTGCCGTGCTTCTCACAGGCAGACCCTCACCTGGCGCAAGTGGGGCTCGGTGCAGTTCCCACACACAGCTGCTGGGGTTCAGGATTCACGCCTCCCCTCTGGGCTCCGTCTCCCCGAAGAAAGGGGGTTTGTTGGCCTGTTCTCAGCCAGCAGCTTTCTAGGAGGTGGGTTCCCAGACGGGAGGCACGGCCTGAGGCCGGGCCATCATTTAACTAACGTGTATTAAGCACCTTCTGTATGCCTGAGCTGTGCTGTGTGCCAGAGGTAAACATAAATCCTAGTGGTGCTTCAAGGGGCTTGGAAGGAGAGCCTTGCCTGCCCTCTTCCCTCTAGCGGAGCTGAGCCTCCTCTGGGTCTCCTTCACGTTCCAAATACTCGGGAAACACGGCGCACTCACTCCCCAGTGTTTTACCGTGAATAAGCTTATGAAAATGGAACCAAGCAGGGGAGGATGAGAGGAGAGGGCATCTCAGCAGGAGGGACAGCTCTTACATCACGGGTTGCCCCAGGGCCAGCCCTTCCCATGCTCCACTCCTGTCTCAAGGGGACATCTGAGGTCAGGGCCAGGTTTTCTTCAACCACTAAAGCATCTTGCAGAGATGGCCCAGATTTGAAAAGACTGACCAGAGGAAAGAGAGCAAATGAGAAACCCAGAGTAGAGCACCTCACATGGCCTCTGGCACTTAGTAGGTGCTCATTAAATGAACATCCCTTGCCTGACACAAGCAATCAGAGTTGGCCACGGATCCCAGGGGTTGTGGCTGCCTGGGGACCGTGGCTGTGCCCCTCGTTGGGAGAGCCCTCTGATCCACATCTGTGTGGGCCTTGGGGCTTGCAAGTGAGTGGTTCCTTCTGTCTCTGAGGCCAGGAAAGTCTCCTGGAATTGGGAACTCTGGAGCTACAGAGGCAGAGTTTGAAGGGCGGTGTTTGAGGATGCACTTGCCCCAGGTGAGGCGGCCCGAGTCCTCTCTTCCTACCAAAGAATGGCCCGTGCTGTGCCGGCCCCTAAGTCCCGTGTCTGACACAGGAAGCTGGGGACAGGCCTGGCTTAGAGAAGTGGCAAGCCGACGGAATGCCACTGGGTGGTGACCAGAGCTGCCCAGCCTGCCCCTCCCACAGGCAGTTGGGACTCCCCCTGCTCTGTCTCCCCGAGCGCCCTGGGCTTATACACCTCTGCTTTTGCCTAGCGTGGTGATTTTTTAGCAACTTGCCTGGGATGTAATTTATATGGCATACAACTCACCCATTTAAAATGTACAATTCAATGATATTTCATATCTTCCCTGACTTATGCAACCATCAGAAAATTTTAGAATGTTTTTGTCACTCTGAAAAGAAACCTGTACCCCTTCGCTGTCACTCCCTTCCCACACCCCTGGCAGCCGTTGGTGTGGTTTCTGTCCCTATGGATTCGCCTGCTCTGGACATTTCGTGTCATGGGATCAGACACGGTGTGGCCTTTAGTGACCGGCTTCTCTCACGCTGTATCATGACTGCAGGGCTCATGCAGGTTGGGGCAGGTGTCCGTACCTCACTGTTCTTTTGGCCAAGTAATAGCCATTGTATGGATAGGTTTTGTTTATCCACTCATCCATTGATGGACATTTAGCTTTTTTCCCACCACAATCTTTTTTTGTGTGTGATCATGAATAATCCCACTGTGAACGTTCATGTACAGGTTTTTGTGCGGACTTCTGTTTCATTCCTCCTGAGTATGTACCTAGGAGTGGAGTCACTGGGTCCTAGGGTAACTTTGTCTTTCTCTAACATTTTGAGGAACTGCTAGACTTTTCCAAAGTGGCTGTCCTATTTTACAGTGCATTTTTTTTTTTTTAAATAATGATAGACATGGAGAGTCGGGTAGTGTGGTGGTTAATGCAGACTCCAGAGCCAAAGTACTGGGTTCAGATCCTGGCTGGGAGATGGGGCAGGTCCCTTCACCTCTCGAGACTCAGTTTCCCCATCTATAAGATGGGGACAGTATTAGGGCCTACTGCATGTTGCCATGGGAAGTAGACCAGTGACTTCTGTACAGCGCTCAGGAAGGGCTGTGTCTGTTAGCTGTTATCATTATTTTTCCCTAGACTGTGGGTGCTGGGCACACAGTAGGTGCTGGGCACACAGTAGGTGCTGGGCACACAGTAGGTGCTCTGTTGGGGATGTTTTGAAGGATACGGAATTTGCATTCAGGGTGCCCCCTTTTTTTTTTCTGATCACCCCTGGGGAAAGCTCCCGTCAGCTGTCAGTGCCTTGTACCCTGCAAATCTCTTTCTTCACCCAGAGGGGCTGGCATAGGGCAGGGTGGGCCCTGGAGCAGCTCCAGCTCCAAGAGGCATGAAGCCCAGGCACACAGGGAGTCCTTGGAGTCAGGACTCGAGATTTAGGAGTGGTTTGAACAATTCAGAAGCTGCCGTGCTTGGGAGGCAAGACCCAACCCCATGATGGTGGACCCTGCTCCTCTCTGCACCCTGGCTCCTGCCCTGTGATCAGCCACGAGGAAGGAGCCCAGATCCCCACCAGGAGCCCCACAGAGGACCAGCCCCGTGCTTGGAGGCATCCTCGGAAGCTTCCCCAGGAGCCCCCGGCCCCCAGGCAGAGAGACGGGCTTGCTCCCTCCCCCGGCTGGAGCCCCTGCAGAGTGGCAGCTCCCCAGCCTGGCAGCACCAGCCCAGCACCTGCCCAGACAGCGAGGCTGAGTCAGAGAGCACCCAGGCCTGTCGTTTGCCCTGATTGCCGAAGGGAGTCCACAGGGTATGGGGTCCGTTCTTTAAAAAGTTTTTTTGGGTGGTCAAGAGGGAGTTAGGCTGTATACAAGTCCAGCCAACACAGAGTCGAGGCAAACCTTGGATTTCAAGTCCGACTGCATCACCAACTGCAGTATTGTCTTGAGCAGGGGGTTCAGCTGCCTGGAGACTTCATGTCTTCATTTGTGGAAGGGACAGGTTGTGACGTCTACCTTGTCCGCTGACTGCAGTTAAACAGTCCTGTGTAGGGTGCTCCGAGGAGAGCACCTGGCTCTCTGGTCACTCCACGAATGGGGATTCTTTCCCTTCTTGTGGGGAGGTGCTCCTGGGGCTGTGGAGGCCCAGAACGGGCCAGGGCTCCTGGGAAGGAGGGAAGGGTGGTCAGAGACAAAAGTCAGGCCAGGGGCTAAAGATCTAGTCAGGGAGGAGGTGTCAGGGACCAGCCCGGAGTCCCTGTCAGAGGACACCCTGCTCAGGCCACAGATAGAGCCGGTGAGTCTCCTCAATCCCATGTGCTCAAAGGCCCTGCTCCTGAGATCTGTGATAGGGTCCAGCACCCTTCTTAGCCTGACCCCATCTCACCACCCCTGACCCTGCATTCCTGCTCCTGGGACTTCCTGCCATTCCCCAGACACACCATGCACTGTGAGCACTAAAGCCACTGGCTCGTGCTGGTCCCTGTGCCCTTCCCCCTTCTGTCCTGGTAAACGCCTATGCATCCTTCAAAGCCCAACCAAAATGCCCCCTCTCCTATGAAATCAGGCCATCGGCTGGTGCCTTTGCCTTCTCTCTGCTCCAGCCTCACTCTGTGGCCTTCCTCTATTAATATGCCAGGTGCTCCAATGAGTGCCTGTCCTCCGTCCCAGAGGGCGAGTCCTTCCTCCAGGACGCTGAAGCTGAGGAGCACCAGCAGCCCTCCGGTTCCCCTAAGGTGCCTGCTTCTTCCCCAATCAGCCAGGTTGTCTCCGAGTGGTCCTCCTTTCCAGGAGGGGGATGTGGCCAGGGAAGCGGGAGACCGTGCACGCGCTTCCACTGTGAGCCGTGTGTCCAGGTGCGGGGTGGGGTGGGGTGGGGAGGACGGGAGGGCGTGTCCCTGCGACCTTGGTGTGTGGGTGACCTGCTTTTTGTGAGCGTGTGTCCGGGCACCACAGAGCCTGCGTGCCCGCTCCCTTTGAGTCTCCCTTCTGTCTCTGAGCTGATTAACGTGCTGACGTCCGTCAGGAGCTCACGTCACTTTTGGTCTCCCTGCAGCCCGGCAGCTGTGATGCGTTGCTTTGGACTTGTCCGCTGCATCGCAACAGAGGGCCGAGGCCGGCCGGGAGCGAGGGATTATGTGGTTCCCCTCTGGCTTCAGCTGCCTCGCCGGCCCGACCAGCTGTTCCCTGTTGCCCACTGCCAAGCGGCAGATGTGGGGGGCGAGGTCAGCCCGGGAGCTGGGGACCTGCCCATCATCTTCACGTGAATGTCTCCAAGGCTATTTCTGGCCTCGCCATTATCCCAACGGCTTCAGGGGATAAATATAGCCACGGATTGAAAAGCCCCAGTGGCAGGCAGGCAGGCGTACATACTGGAGAGTGTGCGGACGGGGTGCTTGGCTATAAATAAGGCTGCTAGAACACCTCCCCAGCCACGCCGCCACCAGCAGTGCGTGGAAAGACAGATTTCCTTGCCGACTCCCTCCCAAAGCCCACGTGTGCCTGGGGGCCCCGGCGGTGGAGGCGGGAGGCGGGGGGACGCAGGTCTGTCCGGACGTTGCACAGAAGGGCTGGCTGCTGGAAGTAGCTAGCTCCCCTGTACTGCTCTCTAGAGTAGCTTATAAAGGGGGATGGCCAGTGGCCCCAGCAGGAATCCCAGGGACAGCCGCACGGAGGGAGGGACGGTGTGTTGTGCTAAGAACCGTGGCCCAGTTCAGCATCCTCAGCCCGCTCCGTCTCCCTCCCCGAGGCCCGGCTCCTGTTGCAGAGAGGCCCGTGGACAAGGGCTGGGCCCAGGTGGTCCTGGAGCCCACGTGGCAACGTGGCTTTCTCGAGCCCCATGCCTGTCTTCCCCTCTGCTTCCTCCCTGCCTGGATCCAGCCTCCTGATAAGGGCACAGCTTTGTTTATCTTCTGCTCCCCTGGTCCTCACTGCTCAGCCAAGACAGTGACCCTCGTCCAGGCTGGAGTTGTGGGGGGAGGGGTCCAGATGCTCCCTGTCCCTTTCCCCTCCTCACTCCCGCCTTCCTGCGCAGGAGCAGGTACCTAGGGCTGGCGTTGAGCGAGGAACAGGACGCGTGCCCAAGAGACACTTCTCATGGACAAGGATAGAAGTCGGGAAACTGGCAAGAATCCTGTGAGCGCGCCACGAATACAATATTGCTCCTGTGCCATCGCCAAGCCCGGGAAGCGGCTTCCTGTGAGCCCACTCCCTTCTGCGGCCTCGGTGAGCAAAGGCCGAGAGCTGGGGCAGGCAGAGCCAGCGCAGGGAGAAGTCACATGTAATGACACCCGTCATCCAGCATGCTTGCTGGCTGCAGATGGGGAGGGGGCAGCTGTCGCGAGGGGGCCCTGCCAGTCCCGCAGAGGAGGGGTCTGGACCTCTGCCCCACGGCTCTTCTGGAGCGGGCGCTTGTGTGTGGATCCATCATGAACCCCGAGTGTGGGCTGGGAGCCGAGACGAATTGGGTCTGGCCCCCACTCTCAGGAGCTCATCGGCCACTGTACACGCTTGTGGTGCCCATGATACCCACCTGTGGGGATGGGACCGGGAGCCCAGGGAGGAAGCTCTCAGGGGCGCCGGCACTTGAGTTCACCCTGCACAATATCCAGTTCACCCGCCAGCCGGGGTAGGGTTGGCGCAAGCGGGGAGGGCCTTCCCTGCAGAGGGAACAGCCTGTCCGAAGACCTGGAGGCAGGAGGCGCTGTGGGTCCCACTGTGAGTCTGGTGAGCGGGTGATGCAGGGAGGCCAGGCTGAGTGGAGGGAAGGAGCAGGGTTTGGGGGCGCAGGGGGTCGTGTGCTGGCTGACGAGTGTGGATGTCCTCTTGAGAGCCGAGGGGGAGCGTGGAACAGAGCGGCTTTCATCCCAGGAATGTCACGCTCTGATGTGGGGATTAGAAAAGGCTTCCTCTGGCTTCGTGTGGATGACAGGTCAGAGGCGGGGGGAGGAGGGGGCAGGCTGATGGCAACATCATGATGTCTTGCTTTGTTGAGTGCATACCTGAAAGATTTGTGTGTGTGTGTGTGTGTGTGTGTGTGTGTGTGTTTTTAACCGAGCCTGGAAAACCAGGACGTACGTGTGGGTGCATGCCCGAGAAAGTAGGATTTCTCAAGATGGCAGTGCTGAGCTGCTGTCAGCAGGCGCGGGCGCCATGCCACCATCGGCTCCCCTTGTCACCAGAGGGGTGACTTTGTCCAGCAAGCTTGGCCGCTGCCAGTAGCCTGGGTCTGGAGCCAAGATAATTGACTCCCACAGGGGTCAGCCCCTGACCTGGGGGTTCTCTCTCTCACCCCGAGTTGGCCGGCTATAAAGAGAGGTTGGTGTGTGGCTCTCAGCATCCCCCTGGGCACCCCCCTGCCTGCTACTTTTCCCTCCTCACCCGAGTGCCGAGTGAGTCCCAGCACCCCAAGAAAGAAATGACTCTAAGAGTGTTGTTTGACAGAAAGATAAACATGTTTGCTTGAGCCAACCGCAGGACCCAGGAGTTAATCTGGTCATGTAAATATTTTCATGTATTTACGGTTCTGCGGGTGTATATTGATAGAAGAAAGGAGAGATGGCGTGGCCCTGATCTCGCCTTTAGGGAGATGGTGTGATGTTTGCTACCGAATGCGTGACTCAGAGGCCCCACGCTGCTCTGGAGCCCCAGTGTCTGCAGGGCCTGAGATGATCAGAGCCAGGAGGCTCCCGAAGGCCACGCAAGGCCCGTCCTTCAGTTTTCCGACAGGGCACGGGAGGAGACTGTTTCTCTACTCAGCAACAATTTCTTTCTTTCTTTCTTTCTTTTTTTTTTAAGATTTATTTCTTTATTTGAGAGAGAGAAAGAACTAGTCAGGGGGAGGGGCAGAAGGAGAGAGGATCTCAAGCAGACTCTGAGCTGAGCGCAGAGCCCGACGCAGGGCTCAATCCCATGACCTCAATATCACGACCTGAGCCGAAACCAAGAGTCGGATGCCGAACCGACTGAGCCGCCCAGGCGCCCCCTCAGCGACACTTCTGATACCACATGTGTGGGTTTTCCACACCAAGCCATTCTCCGGTTATCTGTGGACTCCAGCTGGGTGTCCTGTATGTGGTTCAGTTCCGACGCTAGCTGCCTGGAGCCGACCCAGACCCTACAGGGGAAGGGCTCGGCCCCGCGACTGCCTTCCATTTCAGACGCCAGTCTCTAGGGGCGGGTCCTGGGTTACCCAGCCTTCTGTCCAACATGGCTGCAGCGTTGGGGTTCCCACACACCCCTTCCTCTGCCTCAGGTTGGATTAATTTGCTAGAACGGTTCACAGAACTCAGGAAGCATTTGCTGATGTTTGTTGGTTTATTATAAAGGGTGTGATAATAGAGATGAAGGGCCAGATGCAGAGGCGTGCGGGGTGAGGTCCGGAGGGACCCCAAGTCCTGCCCTTTTACCCTTGTGGATTTTGGAGAGTCCCACCCTCCCAGATATATACGTCAGCCTGGAGGCTCTCTGAACCCTGCTGTTTAGGGTTTTTGTGCACAAATGATTAAATCATTGCCACTGTGATTAGTTCAGGCCTCCAGCCCCTTCCCCCTTCCTGGGGCTGGGGAGCTTAGCCTCTAGCTCATTAGCACAAAAAACACTCCTATCACTCAGGAAATCACAAGAGTTCTGCGCCTGGCTCTCGTGTGGTCTGCACAGCGGGTCGGTGCCGGCTGGAGGTCCTGAGCCCTACAGGCAATGGACCTGGGTTCTGCCCAGTGCTGTCACCATCTGAGCCTTGTCAGTCAGACTCTGCAAAATGGGAATTGTAAAATGTCACCTCCCAGGGTCTGAGGGAGGTTGAAATAAAATGAGTTGAGGCAGGCCAGCTCACGCACGGTGGTGGCCTCACTTGCCCATTTCACTGCCCACTGAAGGAGATGTTGGGGAATCCCTCTGCGCTGATGCAGAAGCCAGGCTCAGGGGGGCCCTCGGAGAGGCCTGACCAGCCCCTCTGTGCTCCTGGCCCCCACGTGCCCCTTCAGCTCCATTCCCCCGGCTGGTCACCTGAGCTGAGGCTGCCCCCTTGAAATGTACGGTCAGCCTGGGGTGGCGAGGCTGACATAAAAGAAGGACTTCTAAAATACCTGGCTGGGTAGAAAGCTCGTGACCCTGTGATGTAGGCAGAGGCAGCTGCTGCTGAAATCTGGCCTGTTCGGCAGTTTCTGCTGTCCACTTGCCCCCGACCCAGCCTTCACATCGTCCCCCTGTCCGCACTGGGCCCGCTGCGGCCTCAGACCCCAGCCTGCACTGGCCTCCCGCTCGGGTCCCAGGCTTTGTCCTTGACATGACCAGGGGTGCTGCCGGGGTCCGGCTCTGCCTCTGCCGATTCCTGATTCCTCACTGTGGACCCTGGTCTTCTGGCTACTGTCCCCCAGCTCATGGGATTCTCAGATGCCCGGTGCTGGCGGGGGGGGGGGGGGGGGCGGTTGTCCAGGGTGCGTGGCCCCTGCCCAAGAATAATACACAGTGTTGGCTCCTCTCGCATCAAGTGTCATCATTGCCTTCCCGTTGCTGGTACTGTTTTAGCAGAGGTGAGATCTCGAGGCACCATTGTCTGTAGTCAGACCCTATTCAGCCGCAAACCAACTGGAGGTTGATGCGTTGTTACCTTTGGCCTCAGGGTTGGGGGGATTGAAGATGTGGAGTAGCAGTTTCTGCCCAGGGCCACCACCTGTGCTCTGGGTCCTGGGGGGCTAGGGAGAGCCATGTCCCCTTGTTTTCCCTCCCAGCGCTGGCCCCCATGGAACGACACCCTTGAGTGATGGTTGCCCATCGAGGGGGCTGTGGAGCAGTGGGCGGGGGACAGGGCTCGGGGGGGCAGAGGGAGCCTCCCTTTCAGAGCCTCTTCCAGCAGCCTTACTCGGTTGTTTACAAATAGTCTTATTTTGGGGGTGTCAGTGTGGCTCAGTCTGTTGAGCGTCTGACTCTTGATTTCAGCTCAGGTCATGATCTTGGGGTGTGGGATCGAGCCCCAGGTCGGGCTCCATGCTCAGCAGGGAGTCTGCTTGAGATTTTCTCTCCCCTTTGCCCCTCCTCCCCCTTGCATTCTCTCTCTCAAATAAATAAATCTTTTTAAAAACCCAACAAATAGTCTTATTTTTGCATGACAGCTTTATTGGGATTTAATTCACATCCCATACAATTCATCCATTTAAAGTGTACGATTCAGTGATTTTCAGTACAGTTGATCCTTGAATAACAGAGGTTTGAACTGTCCACTTATATGTGGATTTTTTTCTTCGATAAATACAGGACAAGACGGACTGTCAATGTATTTTTTCTCTTCTTTCTGATTTTCTTAATAATTTGTCTTTTCTCTGGCTTCCTTTATTGTAAGAATGCAGTGTTTAATACGCTGAACATACCAAATACCTGTTAATTGACTCTTTACGGTATCGGTCAGGCTTCTGGTCAACAGTAGGCTGCTAGTAGTTAAGTTTCTAGAGAGTCAAAAGTTACGTATGGATTTTCCACCACTCGGTGGGGCGGCCCTCCTACCCCGTGTTGGTCAAGGGTTAACTGTATATTCACAGGTGTCTGTGACCATTTCCCCCATGAGTTTAAGAACATTTTCATCACACATAGACGTCACTCCGTGTTGCTCCCTGAACCCCAGCCCCCAGCAGTCACTAATCTGTTTTCTGCCTCTGTGGGTTTGCCTGTTCTGGATAATTCATATAGATGAAATCATACACTGTGTGGCCTTTTGTGACCAGCTTCTTTCACTTAGCGTCATGTTTCCAAGTTTATTCATGTAGTGGCGCATGTTAGAACTTCATTCGTTTTTACGGCTGAATAATACCCATTGTGTGGATGGACCTCATTTTGTTTTTCCGTGTATCCGTTGATGACGAGTGCATATTTGTTTAAGTAGGCTCCACACCCAGCGCGGAGTCCAGCGTGGGGCTTGAACTCACGACCTGAGCTGAGATCGAGTCGGACGCTCAACCGACTGAGCCACACAGGCGCCCCTGAGGGGTGCATTTTTTTTTTAAAAAGTGATTTTCCATCTCAAGCACAGTTCTGGGCTGCCGAGGGGGTCAGGGGACAATTGAGTAGAGAATGTGAACAGCATAAACCGTGGCTTCCCCGAGGGGCTTTGGAGGGTGAGGGTGTTCTTTCTCTGAGCAGCTGCTTCGGAGGGAGAAGAGTTAGGAGACCAGGACAGGGAAGGTCCATTTCAGGTGTCCTGGCGATTTTTCTTTCCTCTTTCTGTGAGACAAGGAGGTTCTTTTTTTTTTTTTTTTTAAAGATTTTATTTATTTATTTGAGAGAGAGAGAATGAGAGATAGAGAGCACGAGAGGGAAGAGGGTCAGAGGGAGAAGCAGACTCCCCGCCGAGCAGGGAGCCCGATGCGAGACTCGATCCCAGGACTCCAGGATCATGACCCGAGTTGAAGGCAGTCGCTTAACCAACTGAGCCACCCAGGCGCCCCAAGAGACAAGGAGGTTCTAAGCCCACCGTTGAGGAAGGCGCCAAGCCTTAGCCCCGGGAGTGGTCTCTCTGAAGGAGTCCTGGGTCCCAGGTGGGAACTCTGGAGCGTGTATGTCCCAAGGCCCTACTTTGAGGTGACATCTAAGGCCTCAAGGAGCCTTATGGGCAGATCCAGAAGGAGCCCAGATTAGAGGCTGCCTGATTGATCACAACCCAGGGATTAGGGGAGGGCTGTTAAGCATTTGTTTAATCTTGCTCTAATTGTCTCCTCTTTTCAAACAAAGTGAGGAGTAATCCCGTTGAAGGCTGTGGTGTGGCAGTGCTTTCTGGGAGAAGAGAGTCTTGTAGTGAAAGGCACCACACCTCTCAGCCCTGTGCAGGCCGCACCTGAGCCGGGGCCGGTCCTCAGTCCGGAGCTTGCAACGGGGGGTCACGGGGAAAATGCTGTAGCAGGTGGGCCCCGCCTCACCCACCCCAAAGTGTGCGTGCAGAACACCAGCTGGGAGATTTCTCCACTGAACCACTTCCCTGCAGGGACCCCTCAGGTTCCAAAATTAAGCAAGGGGGCAAGAAGGCAAGGAGAAACAGCTCCATCCTGTCTCCCAGAGGCAGGCGCCCCACTGGAGGCTTGTACACTTTATTTAATTTCACTCCCGTGTCAGCCCTGCCCGACAGGGCAGATGGATGAGGTGCAGGCAGGTCTCAGAGCTTGTGGGTGGATGGGGGCAGGAGCCTTCTGCACACAATGGGGCGGCGCCGGAGAGGAGGGCTGATCCTCGTGGCAAGTTCAGGCTGGTGGAGATGGGGTCTCCAGGGCAGTGTGGGGCGAGGCTTTCTGGGTTTGACAGCCAGGCTCCCGTAGGCTCTGGGTGGTGGCCTGGCAGTGTAATGTCACTGTCTTTGAAGACACGTCAGCAGAGCTGACCCTTGTCTGGTTTCGCAGTGGGTCTCGGACAGATGGTGACCCTGGCTTCTGTGTCCCCCCCACCCCCAGCTCACCCCCACCCAGGCCTGTGCAGGGGAAGGGGGACCCAGCATTGAGAACCATCAACCCAACACGGAGAAGTTTGATTTACGGACTTAATAACTTTCCCCCTGTTGGTGGTGGTGAGAACGGAATGGGCAGAACTGAGAATCCTCTGTCGGGTTTTATGGACAGACAGAAGGCAGCTCTCGCACCGTGTTTTTCACCTGTGTCTTCCCACCTCTGAGCGGTCACACATCACTCGGGTGCTTCTGGAAGCCTGCCTCCTCACGAAGTGGCTGCAGCAGGCGATCCTGCCGTGAAGTCAGGCACCTCGGAGCAGGCGAGGCGGCAGGACCAAGTGAGGAAATGCTCCTTGCTGTTTCTGCAAGGCGACCGGTGGCTGGTGGCCTGGCCCCATCAGCCGGGGGCAGGGGGGGTGACCATGGGAGCGGCCCGGCCCTGTGCTGCTTCTCACGAGCCGCCTCCGTCCTGGGTGCGCACAGCCACATCCTTACCAGCTAGCTGCCAACCTGTCCTCCCTGCTCCAAGGAAGCGGGGCGCGTGTGCCCACAGGAACGTCGAGTCTGACGTGAGTTTCGTGACATGTTAGAGCAGCTGCTCGTATTGACTGAGTGTGGTGGCCCTGCCCTGGGGCCTGTGCTAGATGCTTCTCTCACATTATCTTATTTCATCTTTGCGACCCTCCCACGAAGTCTGTGCCGTTATTGACCTTATTTCATAGATATGGAAACACTGGGAGGTTAGGTGACGTGGCCAGGCATCACCACCCCGGCTTTGGACTCCTTTTGGAGGCCACGCTGCCCATCGAGGGCAGAGGGCCACTGGGGTCCCCGGGCAGGACAGAGGGCCTGCCCGAGCTTCAGTTTCTACATCTGTGGAATGAAGAGGGATGTCCCGGCCTCCCAGGTCTGTCATGAAGCTAGAAGGAGGTGGGCTGGGACTAGGGTTAGGAGATTCCGAGGTGGCCCCCGTGCCCCTGCCTCCTGTAGTCAGAGCCCCATGCCGCTCCCCCAACACACACACGTCCTGGCAGGGCTGACCCGTGCGGCCTGTGGATGTTGGAGGAAGGACGGAGTGTGACGGCCAAGGCGCCACGTGGTTTATGCCGTCCTGTCTTGCGGGTCCCTCACTCTGGGAAGCCAGCCGCCATGTCATGAGGAGCGAGTTCCCTCAGAAGTGGCTTGACTGTGACCTCACAGTTGACCTGGAGCCAGAGCCCCCCAGCTGAGCCGCTCTTAGATTCTCGATGCACAGACACAGGACGAAACTAGACACGTTTATTGTTTTAAACCATGAAGTTTGGGGTAATTTGTTACACAGCCATAGACAACTAATATCAAGTACCATAAATGCTGTTTCCCTTCTATTGTTCCTCCGAGTCATCTTTGTTCATGGGGCAGATCTTGTTATCTTTCTGCCAGCTGCAGAGATACCCGTTTGTTGGCTCTCTGTCATAATTGCCGGTCTCGATGGCCGGCAGCAGGCCTTTACCCAGAGCACGGTGGGTTGTCACATCCAGAACCCAAAGGTCACATCTGCTTTGCCGGTACGTGGAACCTGGTGTCTTTGTGCCTGAGTTTGAGGACGGGGAGGGAGGCGATGGGGGATGGGGAGGCAGAGGAAGACGCAGCCTGTCCCATGGAGCAGTAGCTGAGCCAGGGGTTTCTCTGGTTTTGTTTGCATCAGTGTTTTCGATGAGGGTGAGGCAGGGATGTTCCAGAACTTCTCTGAGGACGGGAAGAAAATTTGTGTTCTCTCTTTCTCCTCAATGTTCTTTGTCTTTCTCTTCCTTTGGCTCAGCTTTACAGACCACCTGAGCCTAGAGTGATTCCCTTTTTCCTGGGTTGGTCTGCAGAGAGCAAGTGCTGGGCCCATTGGAGAAATGAGGGCAGCCGCTGGTCTTCACAGGACAGGGCTTTGGACCGGCAGCAAGGGTGGCGAGGGCTCCCTTTGGAAGCAGGCCAGGATGAAGGCAGGGAAGGTGTAGGCCAGGCCCAGGTGCAGTTGGTCCTTCATGAGAGCCAGACTGGCTGGCTGGTCAGAAGAACTGCCCTCACCTGGTGGCAGCGTGCACTTACAGCCTCTGTCAGTGATGCCCCTGCTGTGGGCACAAAACACACAAAGACACTGACCTTGCTGGCCAGTTTCAACAAAGTACATTTCAGACCCACGACCCGGGGGGGGGTGGTGGAGACAGTTTTACAACCTCGAGCCTGTCCAAGTTTGCACAGAGGGGCCCTAGCTGTTCCCTGTAAGATGGCTCACTGAAGTCCCGGTGGCTGCCACGTCCTGAAAGACCTGCCCCTTACCTTCTCAGTCTCCAGACTTTAGGTGGGACGGGGAGAGAGACTGCTGTGTTCGTCTTGGTTTGCTCTGCTGTGTCCTGTTGGGTCTGTGTATGCCTTTACAAAGCTTTGTTGTACGTCTTTCATTGTCTAGTTATCCATGATCCATTCATTCGACAGAGCTTATTTAAAAAAATGTAAAACTTTTTATTGAGGTATAACGAACATGCAGGAAATGTACAAATACGAGGTAATACTGCTGTTGACTCTGTACAGACTGACTCCAGATCGACTAACAGGACATCCTCAGTCCCCAGGAGCTCCCCACCACCCGTCCACCAACCACCTTCCCTTGTAAAGTCATCAACAGGGGCGCCTGGGTGGCTCAGTCCTTAAGCGTCTGCCTTCGGCTCCGGTCGTGATCCCAGGGTCCTGGGATCGAGCCCCGTATCGGGCTCCCTGCTCAGCGGGAAGCCTGCTTCTCCCTCTCCCACTCCCCCTGCTTGTGTTCCCTCTCTTGCTGTGTCTCTGTCAAATAAATAAATAAAATCTTAAAAAAAAAATAAAGTCAACAACAGTGTTTGAACACCGCTCACGTGCCAGGCATTGTTCTAAATACTGGTGATTCAGCGGTGAACCCAATGAAATCCCTTCTTAAGATACACTGTTCCATGGTGCTCAATGCCAGGAGGGAAATAAGGGAATAGAGAGAGAGGCTGGGGTGGTAGGGGGTTTTATTTATTTATTTATTTAATATTTTTATTTATTTATTTATTTATTTATTTATTTGACAGAGAGAGAGAGCGAGAGAGGGAACACAAGCAGGGGGAGTGGGAGAGGGAGAAGCAGGCTTCCCGCAGAGCAGGGAGCCTGATGCCAGGCTCGATCCCAGGACCCTAGGACCATGACCTGAGCCGAAGGCAGATGCTTAACGACTGAGCTACTCAGGCGCCCCGGTAGGGGGGTTTAGACAGCATGGTCAGAGAGGACCTCTACACTTAGGAAACAAATCATATAATATCTGGGGAAGAGGAAATGACAGGTGCAAAGGCCCTGAGGTAGAAGAGTGCCTGGCAAGTGTGAGGAACAGTGAGGAAGCCAGGGGGGGCTGGAACTGAAGGAGAGAGGGGAGGTGCTAGGGCTTGAAAGGTCAGGGGCCTAGTCTTGGGGGACTTGGAGGTTATGGCAGAGACTCTGGTCTTGGTTCTAAGTGTGAAAGGAGTCGCTGGAGGGCTTGAGGTGAAGAGTGACATATTCTATTTACATTTTTCAGTGCTCACTTTGGCTGCCCTGTGGAGCCTGGAGTGGCAGCAGGGAGACAAGATAGAAATTCAGTACTGCAGTAGCCTGGCCCAGTGGTTACTTAAGAGGTTTGCAGATACCCTTTAGAAAGTGGTGTAGCCGGGGGTGGGGGTGCACATGGGTGGCTCAGTCGGTTAAGTATCTGACTCTTGATCTCAGCTTAGGTCTTGATCTTAGGGTCGCATTGGGTTCCAGGCTGGGCGTGGAGCCTCCTTAAAAAAAAAAAAAAGAAAAAGTGGTGTAGACAGAGTGAATCTCCTTTGAGAAGGAGGTGAAAACACCTCACCCTTTTACTGTGCGCAGGGAATCCGCCACCAGGGTGCAGCCCCCCCCCCATCCCTCTGGACCGGCCTTCAGATGTCCCCTGGGTCTCTGAGCTGCGGGCAAGGCGTGGAGATACTCCTTCCCTCCTGCACTCTAGCCTGGGTTCTGAGGGAGTTGATTGCATCCTCGGGTGCCTACCAACACAGCTGGCTGAGCAGAACTAAGTATGCAGATCTCAGGCTTGACACTGAAGACCTTCCAGAGAAACCAGGCCGCTACACTTTACCACCAGCTTCCAAGGACTCACGTAGTCCAATCCGGGATCCGGATGTCAGAGCTGCAGAAGCTGGTGGTGGGGGGCGGGGTGTCGACCACTGTTAGCTTGAGGCTCCTCTCTGTGCCTCCTCCTCCCTCCTTCCCTCCTCCCTCCCTCCCCCTTCCCTTCCCTTCCCCTTCCCCTTCCCTTCCCCTGCATCCCTCCCTCCTTCCCCTCCATCTCCAGAAATCTTTTCTTTCCCCAAACAGAAATTCTGTCCTCATTAAGCACTAACTCCCCATTCCCCCTCCCCCATCCCCACCATTCCACTTTCTGTCTCCACGAATCTGCCAATTCTGGGCGTCTCCTATAAGCAGAATCATAAAGAGTTTGTCTTTTTGTGTCTGCCTACTTTCACTTAGCATAATGCTTTCAAGGTTCGCCCATGCTGTTGGGGGTGGACTTTTTAGAAACAAGTGGGGTGTTAGCTCTGCATGCCTGCCCCTGTCCCAGGAGCCACAGAGGAACAAAATGGGGAAGAGCATCGCGGGTCCCGGATATAGCAACTCACGTTGTCCCTGTGCCCGAAGGCTGGGGCTCCTCAACTCGTGGCTTCACCTGTCTGCACCTTCCAGGTGGGCGCCCCTTGAAGCCAAGGCCTCCTCCCACCTCTGGTCCTCCGTGGCGCATGTGACAACTTGAGGTTCACCTTGGGTCCTGGGCTGTGTGCTCAGGTGCATCCCATCTCAGGCTTGTTTTTCTCCCCCAGGTGATGGGTTTTGTGCCCTGACTCTCAGGTCACCTTTGACCCGATTCAGCTGGCTTCCCACAACCCAGCCTGGACCTGAACCTGGTGTGCCAGGCTGACTGGGGGCACAGGAGGAGGAGGAGTGCTTCTTAGACTATGGCTTTTTTATTTATTAAAAATTAATTAAGGGACTTTGATGTATCAGGACTTAAGAGGGGTTGACAGGTCACATGGTCTCTGAAAGCACAGGGCTGGTAATCCATTTAAAAAAACATTTTCTTCTTCTTCTTTTTAATTTAATGGAGGAAATCATTAGCTGGGAAATTGGTAGAACTGATTTATTCCTGTTTTGGGGAAGGGGAGTGGAAGAGAAAATCTGCTCTAATTGCCGCTTGTTCTAGAAATATGTCAGCAAAATATTCCCATTAGCTGGGCCTGGCATGGGTGGAGGCAGAGCCCTGAGCTTTCTTCCCTTCCTTCGGATCCTACTCTGAGCAGGGGGCAGCAGGCTGCGTTGGACCCAGGTGGGTGGCCGTGATGTCTGCAGTGACACATCTTAAAAGTCCCAGCAGACCTGCCTTGGCCCCTGGGGCACATCCTGCTGGGGGCCCTGTTGCCTGTGAGCCCCAGGGATCTCATCCTCAAGCCCTCGTTCCCAGGGACACAGGACCGGGACCCCCGTCTGGGAAAAAGGACTACGTGCCTCTTGGGCTCCATCCGGTTCCAAGGGGAGGCAACTGGGTTCACCCTAAAAATAACCAAACATGCAAACAGCTTCAACATGCAAATGTTTTTCATATCTGTGGGCCAAATAATTTAAAGGTACAGCTGTTTTTCCACTGTCCCAATCTGTTTGTTTTCCCCGAGCCGGGAGGAGCTCTGACGTGGTCTGGGGCTCTTTTGGGGTCAATGTCTTCCAGCACAGTGACCTGGCTCGACCTGGCTGAGGTCTAGCGGGCGCTGAGCTGGCTGTGGGCTTTTGGCAGCTGCCCTCTCCCAGCCACCTCCTGCCCCGGGGCAGCCTGAGCCTGGCAAGGGAGAGCACCCCCCAGCGCCGTCCATCCCCCTTTCAGGCTTGTTGCATGTGGGCAGGACATGGGTAAATGAGTTCTCAGAGGGTAGGAGGCCATAAATAGCCAGGCAGGAGGTGGAGAAGGTGAAAGGCAAGGGACTGCCAAGGTGGTGAGCCCCAGATGGACCCCAGGTCTCCCAGATCCCCATCAGAGAGAGCTGCCCTGCTGGGTGCCGGCCTCCCTAGTCCGGGAGCAGAACCAGATGCTCCAGGCCCTTGCTCACCTCTCTCTCCCCCCACCTCTGGGCACCGTGCTAGCTGCTATGAGGTTTCAGAGCAAATTGTCACGTCCGTGGCAGCGCACTCATTCTGTCCCTGTAATAATCCTCCCGTAGACAAGCTGGGTCTGGGGAGAAAGCCCATGGTGGGGGGGGAAGTCCTGCGGTGCTGGGTGTGGTCACCCCTAGGAATGGCAGGCATGAGACTGCAGGGCAGGAGTGGGGAGGGGCATGGGGAGCGGCCGCCATCCGTGGGAGTTGGTCCACAGTGGTGGGAGGGGCAGGCCCAGACCTGTGGGTGACTGACCTCTGCCAAGTCTCCATGCATGCGTGCATGCATGCATGCCTTCATTCATTCAAAAGATTCATTCAGCGCTTGCTCCGTGCCAGGTGCTCTTGGAGGCGCTGGGAGTGCAGCAGTGAGGACAGCCAACCCCAGTACCTGTCCTCATGCAGCCTCCATGGCAGTGGGAGAGATGGTTGGTGTTTCCTTGAAAGCATGTGCTGTACCATGCATGGGCCCAGAAGACATGCTGAGTGAACGAAGCCGGACACGAGAGGACAAATACCGTGTGCATCCATGTATCTGAGATGGCCAGAGGAGTCAGATTCAGGGCGTGGGAGTGGAGGGAGGCGAGGGGTGGGTGCTGGGGCTGGGGAGGGGGAGTGCGGAGTTAGTGTTAAAAAGAGCCTTGGTCTTGCCACACGAAAGAGTTCTGGAAGCGGACGGTGGTGAAGGCTGCATGAGGGTGTGAGTGTGCTTCATGCCACAGAACCGGACACTTAAACATGGTTAAGATGGTAAATTTGATGTGATGTATTTCACCACAATTTAAAAAATACAAATAAAAGAAGAAGAAAGAAAAGCAGGCAGTGTCTTCCATAAGGATCAAAGCTGTGAAGTGAGTGAGAAAGGCTGGGGGGGTGGCGGAGCGCGGCCTTAGGGAGGAGGGGGGCGGCTGTGGGCCGAGGGAAGGCCGCTACTGGTGCTGGACAGCATGGGGCATTGGTTTGAAGGGGCTGCCTCCGGCCATTCTGTTGGGGGAGGCAGGGGGCTCTTGGGAAGTAAGGGGTTTCGCTGGGCTGGGGGGCGGGCAGTGGGAACAGGCTGGGGCTCCCTGTCCTCAGTAGTATTTCCCAGCTCTGGGTGACCACGCCTGTTCATGAGCTCACACCAGGAGCTCTGGTTCTTTGCAGCACATTTTTCTGGAGTCCTCCCTTTCAGAGCCCAGATGTCACTTCTCCCTCCCCAGCGCGGGCGGGTTGGGGTAGGTCAGGGACAGGAGTGGGCTGGCTTGGCTAGGTTTCAGTTCCTGCTGTTCAGGCTTTGAAGCTGCATCGCTCCCTGGAAGCACGCAGCCATCTCCGGGCCCTGGACCTGCCCCGACGTGGGGCCCCTCCTACTCAGGAGGTTCCAGAGTGGCCTCTAAGGAGGCCCGTGCAGACTGGGCAGAGCTGGGGGCTTGGCTTGAGCCCCCAACTCTTCCTGCCTTGCCTGTGCTCCTCCAGCTGAGTCTGGGTTTCTGCTTCTGCAAAGTGAGCAGGTCAGATGGGATTCTGGTCTGGATTCTGGCAGACGGAATCTTCGAAAGCTTCTGTACGCATTTGGGATGGTCTCCCTGAGGGCCCAGCCCAGCAGCCCAGCCTGGGACCAAGGACCTGCTGCACATCCCCACAGGGGTCCCGGCTGCCACTTTAGGAATGGGGGAGGGTCTGTTCCAATCCTATAGCTCTGGCCGAAACATTCCAGGGATGACCTCAGGAGTTGCTGGGGGAAACGGCAGGAGATGGGGTTCTAGAATAGGGGTCTGGGGCCAGTAGGGGCAGGAGGAGAGGTCAGTGGTTCAAGGATCCACGTCATTATGGAGTCCACCGAGTCCACTCCCCAGCTGGGGCCTGCTTTGTTCCCTGAGAGCCCAACCACCGGCCCTCTGTCCTTTTAGAGGGGGCCTCGGGGGCCAGGCTGCAGACAGAAGCCTGCTCTACCGCCCAGACAGTGTGGGGTAAGTAGGGAGAGGGAGGAATGAGGGAGCAGGGCTGTGGAGCTGGGTGCTTGGCCTGGGCATGTGTCCCACCGTCCCATCTCAACAAGTCCTTGGGGCTGTCCGGGGCGATCACCACAAGCTCCCTGCGACTACATGATTTTCATTTTAAATTGAAGTGAGATAAAATTTAAAATTTCATTTCCCAGCCACAGGAGCCCCACTACAGGTGCTCAGGAGCTGTGTGGGGCTGGTGGTGGCCATACAGGATGGTACAGACATAGAACACGTCCATCACCAAGGAAAGTTCTATGGGGCAGTGCCCGTCCCGTTTCTAGCACAACCCCACGATGGAGACTGTTGCCCCCATTTTACGGATGTAAAAGCTGAGGCTCAGAGCAGGGACTGACTTGCTGGTTGTGTAGCCCGTGGGCGCCAGAGAGTACTAGAGCCCGGGTCCGTTGGGTCTCGGAGCATGGATGTGGGGTTGGCATGCTCCTGTGTCCTGCTGCCCAGCGAGCTGGGGACCAAGGAGGTCAAGACTCATCTGCTGGCCACACACGGGCTCTGGGACCCCTGCCTCCTGTGCTCTGTTACCGGTGGGGAGCAATCTTTAATGAGAAGGCAAATCAGGGCTTAATATTCAGTTTGGAGCCTCTTCAGCCTGTCCCCTCGAGACCAAATCCCTTAGGAGGGGTTTCAGGATGTGTCGCCAAGAAACTCTTTTTAAAAGTGAGAGAGCGCTAGCCAAAACCCACCTGTCCCTCCAAGGATGAATGCATCTGGCACATCCATCCAGTGGGACTATGGTGCAGCCGCCAGGAGGAAGGAAGCGCGGGCACCTGCTACAACCCGGATGAGCCTTGCAAACATGGTGCTCCGTGAGAGGAGCCAGACACAGAAGACCACATAGTGCATGGTTCCACCAATAGAAGAGGTCCAGAAGAGGTCAATCCGTAGAGATGGAGAGTAGACTGGTGGTTGCCAGGGGCTGGGGAGAGAGGAGGAAGGGAAAGTTGAGAGGCTGTCTGGTTTTGAGGGCGATGAGAATGTTCTGGAACTGACAAAGATGGTTGCACAGCACTGTGAATGCACCACAGGCCCCCGAATCGTATACTTTAAAATGGTGAAAACGGTCAGTTTTGGGAGACAGAATGACAGGATCTAGGAGGCGCGTGGATGGATGTGCTTTATAAAATGTTTTCGACTTAGCCGTATGTTTGAGCATCTTCATAATGAAGGGTCGAGGGGAAAAGGTGACAAGACCGTGAAGGGAAGGCGCCTGGCCGGCTCAGGGTCATGAGTTCAAGCCCCGCGTTGGGCCTAGAGCTCACTCACTTACTTACATACGTACATAAAAACTTATAAAAATAAACAGATGAAAAGACCATAAAGGGAGAATGTTTGTGAGGCTGTGGCCTTCAGGCTGGACTCCCGCGTCGGCCACCCTTTGGTCTGTCTGTGTCAGAGCAGCGAGCCAAGGCCTCTGTGCTGGCTTCAGGCTGTGTAGAGCCTTCATCCAGTCCATCTCGGGGAGCGAGGAGAGGTGGGGTGTGGGGTGGGATCTCCGAGGTGGTGTGTTTCCCGGTGCCCGTGCCCCCTCACTGTCCCCGGCCGTTTGGGTGTCCCAGGGCCTGGGGGTGCAGGCTGGGAGAGGGGGGTGGTGGGCTTATCCTCCCTTGTCATGAAGAACAGAGGAGAGGCCCAGAGACATGGCTGGACTTGCCCCCTTGCGTGATCTCCATGAGGAGATACGGAGACCCCCAAGCCAGGCCTCCTGGCTCTCTCCCCAGCCCCATTTCTGCTGCTCTGAATGTGACCGAGCCAATGGCAAAGGCCGGCCATGAAGTTGGGTTCTGTATGGAAGCAGCCCGGCTGCCCGGCTGGCAGGTGGGAGCAGGTGTCCTGGAGAGTCCTCCCCCCATCCCCTGTCCACCCCCCCCCCCGCCCCTCCGCATAGGCGGCTCTGGGCAAAGGAGCCCTCTGCGGGGGGACACACTTGTTCCTGAGGGTGGGAGACGTGGCTGACACTCATGGGGCCTGTGACTCAGGGTCCGGCCCCTCTGATTTTTAGACATGGGGAGGCGGGTGGAGGTCTGCAGTGCCTCCCCGGACGCCAGGGCCCCAGGCATGGCCCAGGCGGTCGGAGGGGCTCTGGTCCGGTCCCCATGGCCCGGCAGGACCCGAGAGGGGGGCACGGCTCTGGGCAGGGCAGGGCGTGCCGGAGCAAGGAGCCGGGCGAGGAAGCCCGAGGCTCCTTGCGCCCCTGGGCCGCCGTGGGCCCGAGGCTTGGGTTGGGGGAGGCTGCGCGGCCCGGAGAAGGTGCGGATTGGCTCTCGGCTGACGCCTTCCCTCCGGCATATGGCTCCTCCGCCCGCCTCAGGCTCTGCCAGCGGCCCCCCCTTCTCCATGGCAACTTAGCTCAGTGGTCCCAGCGGAGGAGAGAGAAGCAGTCCTCCCTCTTCCCTCCCTCCCTCCCCTCTCCCCACCTCTTCCTCCTGGCCTCCCTGCCTCCTGCGTCCCCGCCAGCCCCGGGCTCCTGCGTGCCGGCCGGCCGGCCGTCTGTCCGTCCGGGAACCTCCGCGCTCCGGGCGAGGGTTGCCTGCGGAGCTGCGAGCTGGGGGCGGCTCCCTGAGGCCGGCAGCATGGGGAGCCGGGCGGACCTCCGCAGACATGGGGGGCTGCTGCGCGCCGCTCCGGCTCTCCCACTCTGTCCCCCCTCTGCCCCTTCCTTACATTTTCTTCCTGAAAGGTAATTTTCCGCGAAAACTGTCATAGCCTCGGGCCGGGTTTATTAGCAAGGAAGGCTCGGTCTGGTCACGTGGGCTGCTTGTTTTCTCTGAGTAGCGGGGCTGGAGGGAGCCGCGGAGGGAGAGGCATGGCCTGCCTCGCCGGGTGGGAGGGGGCCCAGCAGAGCTGGGGGGCGTGGGGTCTCCCCAGCGGCTGTGAGCAGCCTGGCTCCTGGCCCCAGGCGCTTGGGCCCGCTGCTGTCTGTTGCACTCCTGTTTTCCCATGTACTTGCTACATGGCACGCGCAGCCTGCTTTCACGGACCTGATCTGGCGGGGGAGGGGACATGGCGAGGCCGCACGTGCACCCCAGATGGGGCAGAGCTCCCGATGCACCCCCCCCCCCGCGGGCTGCGCATCTCTGCCTAGTTCACGCTCACCTGGAAATGGAGTTCAGTGGGGGAATGTGTTGTCCCCGTAACCAAGAATGAGGATAGTGGAAGCGAGAAGCATCTGCTGGCTGGTTCCTGGCAGCTCGGCCATCTGTTTGGGACAGTCCCTCAGCAGAGTTTGGTGCAGACGGGATTTTAAGACCGCTGCCCAGTGGGTCGGCATTCTGTCTCGTCTTCCCCACTTCCAGCCATGGTGCTTAGGATGGGTTTCCTGGAGGGAGTGGCTGAGGTCCCCAGGCGTTCCCCAGATGTGCGCCCTGAGGGGGGTGGGGGGCAGGGAGCCCCCTCCCTGTTACCTCTGTCTCCTGCACAGCAGTGGAGGGGCAAACCTCCCATGGTCAACTAGAACATCTCCTAGGTTGATGGAAGGTGAGGCCCAAAGGGAACGGATTTAGTACCCAGTCCTTAGAAGCCACCGGCTAAATGGTGTCTGAGAAGCCCTCTGTGATCTTTAAATAGAAAGCGAGCGCCAAGTGGCCCGTCTGACTCACAGGGAAGCTTCAAAGTTTGGTGCAGGTATGAGGGGAAACAGCTCTAGACTCTGAAGGTGGCGGCCGACATGGGGTGGGGGTGGGGGTGAAATGGCAGCTATGTGTCTTAGAGTCATGCTCCCGGGCATCTGGTGGGATTATATATTCTGTTTCAGTGTCTTCTCTGACAGATTGCTTTAATAACAAATTCGCCTTGAAGGCAGACCAAGTCAGGGCTCCCCGTCTGGTTTTGCGGTCGGGCCTCTTCCAACTACATTTGCACATCCCACAAAGCCCTGTTTCTCCCAAGCTGCCCTCCACTCTGCATTGTGGGTGCTTCCCCTTCATAACAGGCTGGTTCCTGTTGGGCTGGATGAGAAGAATGCTTCTGTGTCTGCAGATGTCTGCGCCGTCTTGCTTTCCCTTCGCTTTGAGCCTGGAGTCTGTCATGGAGACCCTCCTGGCATCTGGGCGCTGTGCAGGCTTCTTAATGACATTACCCGCGTCTGGACTCTCGTTGGTTTGCTGTAAATTCCGATAAGTTTACGAGTTGAGTGGTGCATGGGGAGGCAGTGTACTGGTTTTGTTTTGTTTGCTTTTGGTTTGCTGGCGCAAGGAATTATCCGATGTGACACAAATGAGGTCTGCCCCACGTGTGGCGGCGATCGGCTCCCGTCTTTGCTCTCAGTCTCCGCGGGGGCGTGCTGCAGCTGGGGGGACTCTGCCCCCCGGGGGCCTCTCATGTGCATCCAGGGTTGGGGGGGGTTGCTTAGGTGACACACGTGTGTGTTCAGTGATCCCAGCAAGCCCGAAAGTGAGAAGGATGGCAGAGCGGGGCTGCCCCACCAACCCGCCTGCTTTCATCCGAAGTGAATCCTGAGTGCTCCGTGGCAGCCTCCCTCCTTGGGTGCCCCAGCACAAGGAGCCAGCCTCCTCTCTTAGTGTCATTTCACGTAGCAGTGACTTACTTGAAAGCTTTAGCTGCAGAGGGTGTGAGAGCAGGCGGA
This sequence comes from Eumetopias jubatus, assembly GCF_037043125.1. Classification (NCBI taxonomy): domain Eukaryota; kingdom Metazoa; phylum Chordata; class Mammalia; order Carnivora; family Otariidae; genus Eumetopias; species Eumetopias jubatus. The sequence continues at coordinate 87,354,450 of NW_028274822.1, read as the reverse complement.
GAGGTGGGAGCCCTGGCTGCCGATGGCTCCAGCCAGAGAAAGTGTGGAAAGCTCATTCCAGGAAAAGTGGAATAATCACCCGTTGGCTGGCTTTCAGGCGGTGAGTGACTCTCTCTTCTTTAATTCCACGGGAGCCCTGGGATCCAGGGAAGGGCTCGGTGGGAAGCCCGGTGGTTCAGACAGATCTCACAAGAGGAAAATCTGTTTTATTTTTCCCTTGAGCGCTGGCGTCTACCACCCAGGCTGTGCCAGGCAGGATGGTGGCGCTGGTTCGGCATCCGGGATTCTAGGACTCAGACCGCGTCCACCTGGGAAGCTGAGCCGGTGTCCCGGCCCAGCCCCGTGCCCAGCCTGGAGAAAGTCTGTTGGTGGTGGCTGCTGATCTTCGTGACACACATGGCTTCAGGAAGTGAGCAGGAGAAAAGTGGCTCATGAACATCAACAATCCCAACCTGTCTTGTGCTGTCCCTGACACACGTGCACACACGCGCCCACACACACATGCAGTCACACGTGTGCACTCACACCCACACTCACACACCCGTACCATCTGCACACACACACCTGTACACACAGTCACACACAGGCACACTCACACCCTCATGCACACACACAAACAGTCACACTTGTGCAAACTCACACAGATCCGTCTTCCCCTTCGGCCACCAGGGCTGCTTATGGCTTATTGGCATTCTGCTTATGGCAACGTGATCTCCTATAAACGGCTCCTGGTGTTGATGAGATTGTACGACTTCCCTTTTCTGCATTGCTTTTCGGCTCTGTGTCTTACCTGCGTGAGACAGACAGCTCCTACCCACTTCTCCCATGCGCCCGGGGCTGCGTTGTCAGACGTACCACAGAGACCGGGACGGTTGTGTTTGCAGGGAAAGCCCCTGGCTGTCAGCTTTGCATCCTGGGCCTCTGAGCATCTGAAGCCAAAAGGAAGGGGAGTTGCCAGAGAGACTGCAAAGCGGTAGATGTGCTGAGCAAGGCCGGGTGTGCGCACGCGTATCCACGCTCTGGAGTGTTCATATTTAGGCTTCCTTGGCTTTGCTTCCCGTTTTCTCCCCATTTCTGGTTCATTTCTCAGAGCACAGTCTCAGCAGACTCACCCCCCCACTGCCTTGTGGCACAAATCTCATCTAAGTTAACGGTCTGCAGCTGCATTCGAAGTGCTTGGTGTGGTCCCATTTTACCTACGAGCACACTGAGTCTCAGAGGGGTTGAGAAACCCGCGTGGGGAAGTCAGCATGACCTCAGATCTCAGATTCAAATTCATTCATTCATTCATTCATTCATTCATTCATTCATTGGGCCCTGTGCCACAGGGCTCTGATATGAAGAGGAGTCCATCCATCCCAGTTGTCTGAGGAAAGAAAAGGAAAAAGAAAGAAGCAGAGAGCAGGCTCTGGAGGCTGCAGCCCAGGGCCTGAGTGGGGAGCCCCTCCCTGCCCGCTGCCAGCCCCACTCCTGCCTGGAACTTGGGAGTCAACACTGCACCGTAGAGAACCTCCATCACCGGGTCTGGACCCGCTCTTTATTCTGGTTTCTTTTAAAAATGTTTCCAGCATCATCATGTCGGGAAGACAGTCCACAGAGAGGGGTCTGTCTGCTCTATGCTGAGAATTAGGTGTGGGTGGCTCTGTGTAGTAGGAGGGGCACCGCACATCGGGAGACTGGGCCTCAGTTTCCTCCTCCTTCACACGCCTCAGCACAAAGGAGGGGAGTGTGAGGGTGCCTGGCAGTGACCCCCATGAACTGGCACGGGGGGCAGGGCTGGGATTGTGATCATGCCTGTGAACTTTGCAGCACCTTGAGCTCTGACGGTTCTGAGCAGATTGTATGCCTGTAGATCGTGTGCAGAGAGATGTGCAGAGAGAGAGCACTCACATGGTAAAGCAAGTGATTTAAACAGTTGTGCTGGGGAGAGGGTATATGAAAATTCTCACGTTATATTTGCAACTTTTCTGTAAGTTAAAAATTATGTGAAAGAAAAAAAAAAAGACTTAGGCAATGTGAGGGCTTGTCCCCAAAGGTGGACAGAATAGTGACATAACAGAGGAGGGTTTGTACCTCAGAGACCCCCACAAGAAGACCCCCACGTGGGAAAGGCTGATGGCCAGGGGGAGAGGGAGCCACGAGGGTGAGACTTTCAGGCCACGGCAGTCTCTCGAGAGGCAGTGGTCCTGGGCGCGAGGGCCTCTGAGGTCAGGCTCCTCCCCAGCTCCCTCCCTGGGCTCTCTGATGGGGCACCAGGCTGGAATGCCTTCCCCAGGGCCCCTGCCTAGTGGCCTGAGTCTCTTCTTCCATCAGACACAGCCTGCCGCCTGTCCCAGGCCCAGAGAAAATTGTTTGTGACTCTTGATGGTTTCTTGATGGGGTGCTGGTTTATCCTGTGGTTGCAAATGCACCCATTATGTCAGCCTTGTGGCCCCTGCTGCCTGGGCTCCTGCGAGCCCCTCGCAGTAAATCGCCACCCTCCCATCCTTGAGGCAGTCGAGGGGAGGGAGCCCTAGACCTCCAGTCCTGTCCCTGTTCCTTGCAACCTCCCGTGCCTCCATTATCTCCCTGACAAAGCCCAGCTTGGTGGGAGTGAATGAACCAGACACCTGACATGCTCTGTTCAGTCCAGCCTAGCAGCAGCTGCCCAGCACGTGCCTTGCCATAGCGAGAGGCACTTTCCTCCCCAGGTCCCCATCACCTCCGTGAAGGCAGCTCAGAGGGTAACAGGGTGCACAGGAGGCAGCACCCCAGAGCAGCCTGGGGGTATTGGGCCACCTCTAGCCTGTCTCCCACCCTTAGGTGCCCACCTGGCGCTGGGGAAGAACAGAGGGTGGAAGCGAGTCAGAAGACCTTGTCCTGATCCCCACTCTGCCATCAGCCTGGGTGCAAGACCTTGGAGAATTCCCTCGGCCTCTCCGAGCTTCAGTCTCCTGGTCTGTGCAGCAGGGTTAATGGCAGGTGCCCTCTGGAGACCAGGCAGGACAAAAGGGGCGGCCTGAGTGGAGCACTCTCTTCCACGCTGGCGCCCTCCCTCGGCCTGTCGCCCCGTGCCCTTGTGAAGCAAGCACTTCACAGCTTTCTAGGCATGGGCACGCTTTATCGCGGCCTGTGGCTGTGATGGGGCTCTGTCAGGGCTGTGGATGGTTCACTTTAAAGCGCTCTCGCCGCCTGGCTTCATTCGCCCGCTGAGCCCCTGCTCACCTGCATGGCTGAAGGCCTTCCCAAGACTCTGGGCTCCCGGGATGGGGAGACTGGGAGGTAGGGGCAGACCTGGGGTGGCAGGAAGAGCAGGACTTGTTAGCCACGGGCTGGAGGGTAAGTCCCGGCTCTGTGACCTCCAGAAGTCGCTAATCCCTGGAACCTTAGCTTCCCTCCGTGCAGAACAGGGCTGTTGGGAAAGAACGTGAGACTGTGCTTGCCTGGCCCGCAGGAGTAAGGTGACAGGGTGACCGTTTTATAGGGCTCTCCTCCAGCGCAGGACTTAAAAATGGATTGCTTTCAAATGGCCCCTCCGTATCAAAGCTTGTCTTCCTAGGATCAGGGCCAGGCCAGCTGCAGCTTTTCGTGCTCCCAAATGTTTGGAAGTCCGTTGCTGCTCGCAGCCAGGGGGACCTTCTGTCAGGAGGCATGGTCACTGAGCTGCCCAGGGCCTGGAAGATGAAGTCTGGGCTCTGCCAACCCCCTGAGCGCACATGGCACAGCAGGGTTGCTGACGGGGTAACTGAGGCACGGGGGGTGTGTCCAGGCTGGAGCTGCTTGTGGCCATAGCGCTAAGGAGGGGCCTCCCCTGGACCCGCAAAGAGAGCCAGGGCCAGAATCGTTGCTTGGCTCACCACCTAGCCCTCTGCCTTCCCAGGAAGGAGTCGGTACACTGGGGTTCCGGGTCAGGCCTGGCAGATGGGGAGACTGACAGAGACCCTGAGGAGCTTTCCTGAGTGACCCAGAGCCATGCTGGGCTGGGTAGCTCCTGGAGGCAGGATGGAGCCCACCTTCCCCCTCCCCCCCCCCACTGGCCCCTGCCCCACTGCTCCCCCCGACTGTGGGGGGCTTGTGCTGGGGACGTGGTGATGTCCCTCTGAGCAGCGCTGGCCTGAGTCCTGGCCTTCTTGGGCCCAGCTCTCGCCCCACAGTCGACCCGGGTTGGGCTGACGCAAGAAGTGGCATGTGGGTGCTGGGCCCTTAGGAGTGCCCCCCCCACCCGCAACTAGCCCAGGCCAGGCTGAAGAACCGGTCGGTCCCTGTGAGGTCATTTAGAAGGCAGGGCTCCAAGCGGCAGCCTTACATACAGCTTGAGGTGCCTTGGAGCAGAGCCTTCCATCTGCCAGGCAGCCCTACTCTCTGACCGCTTGGCAGTCGGGCAAGCCGAGCATGGCAGCCAGTGGGAGGGGCTCCTGCCTCGACCTGGCAAGTGTCATGTTCCTCTGGGCACCCTGGGAACCTGTCTGTGAAGAGAGGGCTCTGGGGGGACACCAGCGAGCACCTGCCAGTGCGGGGGTCCCTGAGGGCACAGAGCCACCATCAGCGTGATCCTCAGGCCCTTGGAAATGGTCTAGCTCAAACCTTCGCTGCCCCTGGGAAACAGGCCTGCAGAGGGTCAGGATCCTGCCACAGCTGCACAGGGTATGGGACCAGGGTAGGGCTTATGCCCCCAAGAGCAGTGGACTGTGCTGGGTGGGCAGGAGGCTGGCCGAGCCTCTGGAATCTGCCTGCCTGTCTCACTGTGGGAGACGGGCCTGCCCCTGGGCCCTCTCCCGCCGCCCTGTCCACCTGTAGCATCTCCTGGCTGGCCTTGCTGCCCTGGGCTTCCCGCTCATCTCCAATCAGTGAGAACTTGATGGCTGCATTACGGCTGGTGTGCAGAGCTCATGCTTGGATGTGGCTTTGCAGTTTCCAAAGCATGTTGCGTCCAGGTTTATTGGTTGAGTCTCACCGTGGCCTTGTGAAATGGTCAAGACAGAGGACCAAAATCTTTTCTACGGAGAGGCAGAGAGGTGGAGGGAACTGCCCAAGGTCAGACAGCTGCTCTGGGGCAGAATTTGGACTGCACATCATTTACCTAACAAATATTTGTCGGGCACCTGCCTTTGTCGAGCAACTGCTCTGGCCAGGCCCCGGGAAGGCAGCGGTGAGCAAGCCGCAGGACCTGAGCCTGAAGGCAGAGCATGCGGTGACATTGAAGTCTAGGAAGGGCCAAGAGGAGAGTCTGGGGAGCTGACCAGCCTTCAGGGGCCAAGAGGAGGGTCAGTGCCACATGCCTGGGGAGCTGACCAGCCTTCAGGGAGGCCTTACCTGGGAGAAGGATTCTTTGAGAAGACAGGGGGCTCAAGTTTTCTGATTCTAGACCCAGAGGGACACCTGGAACCCAGGCCACTTGTTCTCACCTCTGGTAGGCTTCCTGATATCATTGTGGGAATGTGTATTAAATGCAGGGTCCTGGCCTTCTCATACAGAGGTTCTGATTCAGTTCTGATCCTGGGCGGGAGGGCCGGGCATCTGCATTTTGAACAAGCTCATTAAATGTTTCTAAAGCAGCTCGTCCCTGTCCATGAGTTTGAGAAATGCTGGACTGGGCTTCTCAGAGCCCTGTGAGCTGGGATGGTCCTCACCTGGTCCCTAGGCATGGTAGCATCCACAGAGCTAGGAAGGTAGAGTGCCGGGGGTTTCTAGATGCTGAATTGTTGGGGAAGCCTTGGCGAGCTTCTTACCCCCAGTGAGAGGTTCCCCCAAAACAGATACGGGTAGGAGATGCTGAGCCAAAGCTCAGGGTGGGGGTGGAGCGCTTCTCGTTAGAGAAAGCTGCGGTCCCTGGGTTAGGAGCTCACCCAGGGAGGGCTTCCGGCTGCTTGCTTAGGGCTGGTGCACCTGGGGGCCTAGAAAAGGCTGTCCAGGTGCCAGTGTGGGGAAGCAGGGAAAACGGGGAGGCCGGGTGGTTGCACATCCAGTGGTCACTTCCGCTGAGTGTCTTCACCGTGGTTGCAGAAGGGCTTCTCGCTGGCTCCCCAAGTGCCCTGAGCTGTTTGGCTGCAGGCCTGGTGACAGTCCAGTCACAGGCTTACTCAGGCCTGCTCGGGTGCTGGTGTGGCCTCCCTGCCAGGACACCATGGGTTCTTCTCCCACAGGCTCCCGAGCAGGGGGACACTGGCTAACGTCTGTGCAGCCAGCTTGGGCAGTGTCCTGCTTCCTAATGCCACAGAGCCCGTGTCCTGTTTCCTGGGGCTGCCATCACACCGGCCTGAAGGCTGGGCTTAGAGCAAGCGAACTGTCTTGTCTCATACTTCTGGAGGTCCGAAATCTAAATTCAAGGGGTCTGCAGGCCCGTGTTCCCTCCAAAGGCTCTAAGGGTGAATCTTTTCTTGTTTCTTCCAGCTTCTGGTGGCCCCAGGTGCTCCTTGGCTTATGGCTGCATCACTCTGTTTCTGCATTTGTGTGCCCATGGCCAGCCCCTCTGTCTCTCCTCCTCTTCTCCAAGGACCCCTGTCATTGGATTGGGGGCTCACCCTAAATCCGAGATGATCTCATCTCGAGATCCTTAACTAATCACACCTGCAAAGACCCTGCTTCCATATCAGGTCACAGTCCGAGATTCCAGGTGGACAGGAATTTCCCACTCAGCAGGCAGAATGTCACCAGGTAAAGGGCAGGTCTGCTGCACTGGCCAGGGGGGCAGTGGGCTGGCAGCTGGTCCCAGAAGCCAGATCTGGGGCTTCTAGCAGCCTCCGGCTCTGTTGTCAGCTAGGGCAGCTTTGCGTCTGTTAATAGAAGGAGGGAGCCCAGAGCAGAGGAGGTAGTGACTGAGGGGGCGGCTACCCCAGAGAGGGTATGCCATGTGGACACCTATTTTAAGGTGTCCTGGAGGAGACAAGCAGAATGTGGCTCTGAAGAGCCAACTGGGACCCTAGGTTGAGTCCCCAGGAGGCCAACTGCACAGCTTAGGGACTTCCTGGCAGGACCTTGTAGGCGATGAGCATCCCGTCCTGGGAGGTGGTCTAGCAGCCCTCCAGGGTGGGCATTGCAGAGAGCATCCCCATCCCCAAGAGCTCTGAGCCTGTGCTTGTCCCCAGGGTGGATGGTCCCATCCAAAAGCTCAGGGACCAAGGGCAGCCAAGGTGATGTGGCAGAGCCAGCCCCAGACCCCTAGACCCTCCCTCTGGCTGGCTGGTGGGTTTGCAGGGTGGGGGCAGGGGGTACCCCCCAGTACCCAAGGCCATCAGCCCCCTCCCGCTGCCCCCACAGAGCCCTCCACCTCTGCAGCTGGGTCTCCCCTCCCCTTGCTCTGTCCTCTGGCTCAGCATCCTGCCCGCCCTCCCCCAGGAGCCTCTCCCAGGGTGCCTGTCCAACAGGAGCTGCCTGGCTCACACCCAGGGGCTTTAAAGTTTTTTTTTTTTTTAATTTGGTAAGATTCATATAACATAAAATTAACTCTTTTAAAGTGAGCAATTCAGTAGCATTTAGTACATTCACGATGGTGTGGAAATAGCACCTCTGTCTAGTTCCAGAACATTTTTATCACCCTGACAGGAGACCCTGTACCCAACTCTGGAGCTTTTTTTTTTTTTTTCAATTGGGGTGAAATACATGTAACAGAGTTGACCACTTTAACCATCTATAAGTGTCCAGTTATGTGGTGTGGAGCACATTCCCATTGTGCAGCCGTCCCCACCATCATCTTCAGATCTAGTTGCTGTCTCCGCACTGACACTCTGTCCCCACGAAACACTCACCTCTCCCTCCCCCAGCCCCTGGTGCCCCGTCCTGCTTTCTGTCCCTGGGAACTTGACTCCTCTGGGTGCCTCGTATATGTACGTGGAATCATGCAGCACCTGTCCTCTCTGACTGGCTAGTATCACTCAGCTCAGGGTCCGCCAGGGTCATCCACGACGTACGTAGCACGTGTCAGAGTCTCCTTCCCTGTGAAGGATGAATAACATCCCAATGTGTGGATAGACCACATTGGTTTATCAGTTCATGCATCAATGAATGCTTAGGTTGCTTCCATTTTTGGCTATTTTGACTCCAACCCTGGGGCTTTTTGAGAGTCGAGTGAGAACAAGTACAGAGCCAGGGGTCAGACTGGGCTCGTCACATCTCCAGTACATGCACCCATCCCCCTTAATCTGTAATTAACTCAGGTCCCTGAGCCCAAGCCTAGGGAAGGATGATCATTCCAGAATGCCCCCCGCCACACACACCTGTACCTTCCTCTCTGAGCCACACTACCTTTGCTGCTCATCAGCCCACATTATTTTTCCTCCAGAAAGACCAGGACACAGCATGCTGAGAACCTCAGCCCTTGCAGGAGGTTGCTGGCCTCCTGAAATTCTGACTTGCTAGGTGACCTTGGGCATGTCTCTCCTCTGAGCCCTTGCCTCTCATCTGAAGGGCAGTGATCCGAGATAAGGAACTCACATGGGGGCTTGTGTCGGCTACTCACGAGGGGCTGGGCTCCTCGGAAATGCTCCCAGATGACTGTGCATCCTTGGTCCTGCTGTCTCTATGGCCAGCCCCATCCCCTGGTGTATTCCGTCCACAGGTATTTGCTGAGCACCTGTTTTGGGCAGGATGGGGGCCAGAGGGGCCTGCCCAGCAGAGGTGGCTTTAAGCAACCCAGAGGGATGACCAGACATGTCAGGAAGGAGGGCAGGTGTCACCCTTCGTATACATGCCTAGGGCCCCAGTGTTATCTCATTTAATCCCACTCACCCCTGTCAGGTGGGCGATCAGGTAAACTGAGGCCTGAAGTGGTTGAATGACTTCCTTGAAGACAAAGCTTGAATTTGATCTTAGATCTGTCTGGTTCCAAAGCTAGTCTTTCCCACTGCATCTTGTTCCTTCCAGCTAGCCTTGTTTGTTTGTTTCCTGCCACCTTTTTTTTTTTTTTTTTTTTTGCAGGGTGGGAGAATTGTGCTTGCCCCCGCCGCCCCCCACTTCCCCCGTTCCTGCTGTTCAGTTCAGGGCTGTTCAGCGCCTCCTCACTTCCCACCCTGTTGACATGGGGCTGTTGCTGGGTTGGTTTTGTTTTTGACCTAGTCAGCCTGGCAGGGAAGTGGCGGGCTGTGTGCAGAGCTTCCCAAAATAGCCCCAGGCTCCCCGCCAAAGATAGAAGAAGCCAGACTGTGTGCGATGGTCTTGGGCCAGTAGAGGATGACTCTGTTTCCTGCACCCAGGCACCCCCGCTTCTTCTTGCCCTCCCCTTGGCCTCCCCTGCCCCGTGCCTCCCCCAGCCCAGGTCACCGAATGCCACTTCCCACACCTGTGCCCCCTTAGGAGGTTCTTCCCGCTAGAGTGCCGTGAGGCCAGGATGGGTTTGGGATAGCCTGGGGCCTAGAATCAGGGATTCTCATTTCCTCCCTATGACTGACATGCGCCATGACCTTGACCAAGTCCCCACTACTCCCTTGGCTTCAGTCCTCGTGTTGGAGGTGGGGGAGGCACATCTGCACACCCGCCTGGCATTATCACCTTGAGAGAGTGGGGGCAGGGGACCCAAACGGGCAGTGGGAGGGTTGGTAACAATGATCTCAGTGAGTCATCTCTTCTCACCCTAACTGTCTGGAGCATGAGGATACAGTTCAAAGGGAGGCGCTCCATTAGCAGGGCGGTTCCAATACCGCGTCACCTCGCAGCAATCATGGCAGCCGTGGTCATCTCTTGGGTGTTGTGTGCTGGGCATTTTATGTCCCACTGTCCCTTCATCTACTCCCCCTCAACTGCCCTCTGAGGGTACATGGCACTGGACCTAGTTTTATAAGCATAAGAACGAAGGGTCAGAGGCGCCTGGGTGGCGCAGTCGGTTGAGCATCCAGCTCTTGGTTTCGGCTCAGGTCGTGATCTCAGGGTCGTGAGATCGAGCCCCGTGTCAGGCTCTGTGCTCAGCAGGGAATCTGCTTGAGATTCTCTCTCTCCCTCTCCCTCTGCCCCTGCCTCTAAAAATAAATAAATAAGTCTTAAAAAAAAAAAAAAGAACAACTGAGGGTCAGAGATTTCGAGTAACTTGCTAAGCCCAGGTGAAAGGGGAAGCTGTGAGGAGAACCCTGTTCTAGCTTCAAAGCCCATGCTCTGTCTTTGATGTCTTACCCCCTCCTCCAGGCTAAGCCTGTCGCTGCTCTAGGCTTTTCTCTCCAGACCCTGAGCCCAGCCAGATCAGCCAAAAGGTTCTGTGTATATTTATATGGAAAACCTGATATAGGACAGAAACCCATGAGGGCCTTACCTCAAAAGAGAGCCCTGGGGACGTGGGGGCATCTCTGGGACTGGAAAGCTGCCCCGTTAAAGCAGCTCTTTTTATTTTGGACAGTGAAGCAACGTCACAGAATGGTCAGCAAGCATTTCGCAAGGACCACCATGTGCCAGGCCCTTGGGGGCACATGCATGCTCCCCCCAAAACCTGGGGAGGCTCCATTATTTAGACTTGGCAGGTGAAGAAATGCAGCTCAGTGAGGTCAGGCCACCCTTCCAAGGCCGCCGGCTCCTCCATGGCAGGGCCCGAACTAGACCCCCATCTGTCTGGTGCTCTCACTGCCCCTACAGAACGCAGAGACTAGGAAGCCCGTGGCCGCCACACTCCAGCCCTATTCCCCCTCTTCGCGCCTTCCTGCTCTTGTCCAGGGGCAGGTGTCCGTGGCTGCTGGGGCTACACAGGGCTGGGTTCCATCCCCAGAGCAGGGCTCCCATCATTGTTTGCTGATGCGATTATATTTACACACATTTCTCTGTGTGCTTATGTGTGTGCGCAAAGCTGTCTTTGGTTTGTGACTGATCTTGCACTGTATGCCCTGGGGTCGGGGCCTGGCGAGTTTTGGGGGCCGGGGTGTGTGTGATGCTCATCATCTGGACTGTATCGGCTGTGGGATGAACCAGGGCTGACGCACAGTTGTTTCCCGGGGAAGAAATGCTGAAATGCAGAGACATAATTCCTTAGCCTCGATTCCAGAATCCAGCAAGCTCAGAAAACCAAACGTTTTTTTCATAACTCATTTGGCAACAAAATCCCGCCTGAACCGAGGTGAGGCTATTTATAGTCCCAGTGAGGCTATTTATAACCCGTATGCAGTCTATGTCCACGTATTTCCCTGCAGAAATGTCAATATATTTGGTTATTGGATGCTGCTGAACGATGCAGTGTTACCCGTCTAAATGCAGGGAGCTCTGAATTCTTAAATACATCTGGCCCTGAGGCTAAGATCTCTCCTTTTAGCCTTCTGCAAATAGCTTCTGCTCCCAGGCACCCACAGTGTCCCTCCCCTGGGATTCCTGGAGCTGAGGAGGGATGCCGCCTCAAGTGCCTGCAAGACCTGCCCCCCCCCCCCCGGCCCCGCAGCCCACGCCACCAGCAGCACCCGGCAGTTAGATATTTCTGATATTACCGTGGGGAATGGAATACATCTTTATTGCCAGGCACGGCGTCTCCACGCCTATGTCTGACCCCCCTGCTGGATGTATCACCACCTCTGTTTACAGATGAGTAAACGGAGGCTCAGTTTTAAGTATCATATCTAGGGACAGAGGTGAGAAGGGCAAGTGCTGGGGCTCCAACTTGCCTTTCCATCCCGCTGTCTCTCTGGGAGGGAGTCTGGGGGCACGGCAACGTGTCTCCCTGGATTTGCAGCCAAAGCACGTTGACATGGGAGGGAGGAAGCGTATGGGGACCCAGGTGCACATGCAGGGGAGTAGGCAGATGCGAGTCAGGCCCCTCCCTTGGCAGGGAGGAGGGAGGGGGAGAAGCAGGAGCCCCCCTGCTGCTGCAGGGCCTCCCTTGGGACCCACTGCCCACCTCCCGCTGTAATCCCTGCTTCTCAGATAGGCCCTGTTGTAAGATCACCTGTGCCGCCTCCCCACCTTGTCTGTTCCCAGCAGCTGACAGCCCGCCCTGGATCTGCTCCCACTCTTGGGGCTTCTCTGCAGTACTCACGGAAGCCTGGGTGCTCAGAGAGAGTGTGAAACTTTGCCTGAATCCCCTCTGCCCACTGTTCTTGGGACCGCCTCCCCCACAACCTTCAGGGGCTCCCTTGTATCTGGGCTTTGGTGGGCTCTGAAGCCCCCAAGGTTCTAGGCTCCCCAGCGTGCAAGCTCTTTCCCACTCATCGCCCATCAGTCATCCTGCGACAACCCAAGGACCCCTCGCCACCTGCCTGAGTCCTGCCTCAGGGCCTTAGCTCAGCCTCTTGGCTGCTGGAAGGCCTCCGCAGCCCCCACCCGAGGCACGCCTGCCCTGCAGCGCCTCGCCGCGCAGTGAGAGTGCACTGATGGTCAGAGGGACCCCGTGATGGCTGCAGTTCCCACCTCGACAGAGCTGTCAGTGAACCGGCCTCAGGGCAGGTCCCTGCGGTAGTCCGTACCCACGAGCCCCACCAGTAGGGACTCTCTTGACGACCCTTGTTGGGTCAGAAAGTTTCTCAAAGCTGCCATGGGCTTAAAGAAGGCAACTGTGACCCATTGTAGAGAGCTCTGGGTTGAGAGGATAGGACTCTGGGCCCCAGTTCCAGCTCTGCCTTCACTCCCTAGAGGGAGGGGAGGGAGGGATGGATGCAGATGTGAGGCATGATGGATGGATCCATGGGTACATAGATGGATACATGGATGCATGTGTGGATGGGTGGATGCATGGTCTCATGCATGCATGCCAGATGCGTGGGTGGATGGCTGGGTAGATGCATTGATCGATAAATGCATGGATGGTTGGATGAATAGATCAACTCCCAGCCCTTCTCTGGACCTCAGTTTCCCATCCATACAATGATAGTGTTGGGTTACAAGTTCTCCTTCAGTTTCTGAGTTCTGTGATTCTGTCTGTGTCAACCTAGGACTCTTAAGAACCCCTGCCCCACCCCGGGCACCTATAAAGCACCCATACCTGTGCCCGGGGACTCTGGAACCCTTTCTTGGTTCCACTTTCCACTTGCCCTGGGCGTTCCCTGGGCCTCATGACCGTAGCCTTCATCCTCTGCCGGCACGTGTGCGGCTGGCCCTGTCCTCACACACCTGTCCAGCTGGAGGCGTGGCTGTGCTTTCTTCCGACCTTTGTTTTTGACAGAGCCGTTTGTTTATCTGTGGGAGGGCTGTATGTCTGTCTGGAAGGAGCCACGGAGGGATCCGTAGGTGGAAGTGTTGGGTGGAAGGGAAGAGCGCCCCCTGAAGTTGGACAGCCCTCTGGTGGCAGCAGGCCCTGGGGTCCACAGCAGACGACACACGGCCCCCGTCCCTCCAAGAACTCAGAGCATTATGGTAGCATTATGCACAGTGACACCCCCTCCATGCACCGAGGGCTTGGAGGACGGAAGGGCAGCTGTGGGCCAGGGACGGCTTTATCAGCAAGGCAGATGATGTTGGGGCTCGGCTCCCTAGGCAGGGTGTCCCTGGGGAGGTGGGGACCCAGATGATGGCAGCACGTGAAGACACCAAGATTGGCCCGGGACCTCGACGCACAGGGTTGTCTGGTCTTCAGCTCCTGCCGGAGCTCGAGTGCCAGGATAAGGAGCCTAGGTGTTCTCTGGTGAATAAAGGTGAACTCTTGAAGGTCTTTAAGCAGAAGAGGGACCCAGTCAGTTCGCCTTTCTTACAGTCTGTAAAGAAACAAAGACTGAGTCGGAAAACTCACCCCTGACTGGTGCGCTGAGCCCTCAAGGCCTCGTGGTTGGGATAAGGAGCTGGGATGCTGGCTCACTGAGAAAGGGGCAGCTGCCAGGACTCAGACAAAGAAGGGAAACTGATTAACTGGAGTTTTGCCTTTTTTATTCTGAAAAAAAAATTTTTTTGGAGATATAATTCATATGATATAAAACTATGTTAACAATTCTGTGGCATTTAGTACATGCACAGTATATTAGATTGTGGTCGTGTGACCACCACCTCTGTCTATTCCAGAACATTCTCATTATCCCAAAAGGAAACCCCGAAGCCATTAGCAGTCATTCACCATCTCCCCACGCCCAGCCCCTGGCAGCCACTGATCTGATTTCCTTCTCCATGGATTTGCCAGCTCAGCATCATCATGCCACCGGAATCACACATACATCGAATGCCAGGGGCCTTTTGGCCTGACTTCGATTCTGCTTTGCGCCCCCCCCATCCCTAAGCTCACCTGTACTTTGTGCTCTGTGGCCCCCAGTCCAGCCTGGTGTCCGACCAGACTGTAGCTCCTAGCCTTGCACTGGTCCAGGAGGGAAGTTGAGGCAGATTCCATAAACAAGCTAGTCAGCAGTAAGCTGGACCTGCTGGAGAAACAGTTCTTTTCTTTTTTTTTTTTTTTAAGATTTTATTTATTTATTTGACAGAGAGAGACACAGCGAGAGAGGGAACACAGCAGGGGGAGTGGGAGAGGGAGAGGGAACACAGCAGAGGGAGTGGGAGAGGGAGAAGCAGGCCTCCCGCGGAGCAGGGAGCCTGATGCGGGGCTCGATCCCAGGACCCCGGGACCATGACCTGAGCCGAAGGCAGACACTTAATGACTGAGCCACCCAGGCGCCCCTGGAGAAACAGTTCTTCCACCCTCATGGGGCATGGCTTCTGTGGAGGGCTGTGAGGCTGGGATAGTACCCCCCACCCCAGCAGAGAGCACAGACCCAGCTCCAGAAACGAGTGCTGCAGGTCACATCTGGGGCCCCGCTTCCCTCCTGGCCTGATCTGTGCACACCACTCCATCTTGTAGACCCTCTACCAGGACTCAGGCTAAGTGACTCAATGGCCACCTTGTAATGAAACACAGGGGAGGTTCCTCATCGACTCACTGCCCGCCCCCAAGACTGCTCCTTAGAATATCCCCAGAAATGACCCAAAGCACCCCCCCCAAACTCTCTGACCGTTTGGAAACACCCGGGTTCTTTGTGCCCTGCCATGCGCCTTGGCCAGTTTTCTCCCTGCCCGGAATCCTTGACCCCCGCTTGCCAGGGATTTCTAGATGTCTGCAGGGCGCCTTGTGGCATGCCCAGCACTGAGTGAAATGGACGTGGGCACTGCCCTTGGGCCTTGCAGTTTGGGCCCAGTGTAATGGTGTGGGAACAGAAGGTGAGGTGCTTGTCGGTGGGGGACCCTGGGCGCCCAGCGTCTCCTGGAGTGGTCAGGGAGGGCTCATAGAGTGGAAGCTGGTTAGGTGAAGACTTATGGGACCCTTTGGGGGTTTGCCACGTAGACCAGGTGGGGAAGGGCTTTTTCGACAGAAGGAGCAGCAAGTGTGAATCGCAGCAAATGCTTGAGGCAACAGTGAGGCATCTCCCGCCGTGTGCCAGATGCTGGGGACCGGGTAGAAGATGTGAGCACTGCCCCTGAGGACTTCAAAGGGGTGCTGGGTGGGGGAGAAGGGGGGAGGCTGCCTGCGACGTGGCTTCAGGAAACAGCGAGGAGAGCGGATGGAGCTGGAGAATCGGGGCGGCCAGGTGGCAGGACCAGAGAGGTCATGGGCAAAGCACG
This sequence comes from Eumetopias jubatus, assembly GCF_037043125.1. NCBI lineage: Eukaryota > Metazoa > Chordata > Mammalia > Carnivora > Otariidae > Eumetopias > Eumetopias jubatus. Next base: position 87,339,045 of record NW_028274822.1, on the reverse strand, counting down.
AGGACCTTGAGGGATGTTCTGGGAGCAGGGCCTCTGACCCTGGAGGGAGCTGTCAGATGTGATCAGATGCACTCTGACAGCTTCTAGGAAGATTTGGGGGTGACCCAAGCTGGAAGCATGGGGAGCAGCTGGGCATCTGTTCTGCCACCAAGGTAGAACAGGGACAGTAGGCGGGGCAGATAGAGTCCCTGGTTCTGCGTGGTGACGTGAGACCCATGGGGAGGGACGCCAGGTGGTACCTGGGGACCGGGTCTACATGCTGGCCTGGTCCTTAGCTGCTGTGAGACGTTGGCTAAACTGCCTGACCATGCCCAGCCTTCTGTTCACTCTTCTGCAAAATGTTCAAGAGGAGGGTCGAGGAGCATTGGTTCATAACTACTTGAAAGAGTGCAAGCCAGGGAACGAGGCTAGATTGGTTGTGCTTCCCCTACGGGAGGACCCTGGGGCTCATGGCCCAGCTCCTGCGAACTCTAGCTCCCCCAGGTCTGTGCCGCTGTAAGGTCCCAGTCCCCCTTCCCAACGCCCAGTTCTCGCCGGGGCCTACCGCCTTGCCCACCCCTCCTCCCCCAGTTAATAATTCAGGACAAGCAGATGGCTCTGTTTCATTACCCTCCTGCTCTTGACTGGCCTTCCCGGTGCTTGTTCCTCAGTTTGGGGTGGGCATGGGGTGGTGGGAGCCCGGGGGTCTCTCACTGCCAGTGCCCACGGCCTCGATGGGCCCCAATGGGCCCCAGGGCGCCCCAGCTTCAGAGCTGTCAGCCCACAGCTTATGGGGGTGGGGAGGATCCTTAGACACCCCTGGCCCTGCCTTCCGCCCACCCCTGACTTCACACGGGGCCTGTCTGGGGCACGTGGCGAACAGTTACAGGATGAAGAGACCAGCGGTGCCACTTCTGCTCTTAGGAACGTTCTTTCTTTCCTTTGCTCTTCTTGATGTTCCTATGAGGAAGGGATTCACACGCATGCTTCCCACTTTGGGGATCTGAGGCTTCAGAGAGCCTCAACTTACCCAAGGCCAGCATGCCTTCCGGCCGCCCCTGCCCAGTCTCCCCTCAAGGCCGAGGGCTAGAGCTCAGTGAACAGTGAACTCCCAGATGACAGAGCCCTGCGGGGGAAGCTTTAACACATGCTCCACTCTCTGGTTGTTGGCCTCGTTCTTCATGAAATCCTGGGGGAGCAGCCAAGTGCATGTGACCCCCTAATTGGGCTGAACATAGAAAGAGCCAGATCTCAAGGCCTACTTGGTGGGTGCTTACCACCGAGGAGGCCTGGGACACGGTCCAGGGCCCCACAGGATTGGAAGAGGGCAGAAAGACTTCAGCCTTTGTCTGCTAACCCAGGAGGACTTGCTGGAAGAGGGGGGCAGGTCAGTTCAATTATTTCGTGCTTGGCGTCTGGCAGAAGAAAGCAGCAACACAGAGAAGCCAACCAGGCCCATGAGGGCTCCCTCCAGGGCTAAGGGCTGCTGTGGCATGGTCCCTACGTCTGTCCACTCAGGTGAAGCCTTCCCAGTGAGCAACTGGCACAGAATGCTCTGGAGCGGCTCTAAATCGAGAGTTGGTCTCCCAGGCAACGTGAACGCGAGCTATCAGCCTGCACTCCTCCACCTGGGTACCCAGCACTGCCCAAGAGCTCTGGCAAAGTTCAGCTGTTAGCTCTCCTTCCCAGACGAGTCAACTCAGGCCAGGCTTCTGTGACACATACAAGTGGCTGAGCTCAGCCTGATAGTCTTTCCTTTGAAGCTCGACAACCACCCTGACCTGAGGGGCAGGATCTGGGACTCAGTCCTCGGGGCCCCTCAGAGCTGACTCAGGGAAGCTTGACGGGGCTTGGGACTGGGCAGTGATGTTCCAGGAGCCAGATGGACCTGGGGACAGAGGTGGTGTGAGCTTAACACCACGGGGCAGAGCCCCTGGGAGAGGCAAGGGCCGTGTGATGGCTAGCGGGGGCATGGACGTATCATAAAAGGTGCCCCTCCCTGACTAACTTCTCTCCATTTCTTTCCTTCCTGCTCTCGTACTGCTCCCACTGACACCTCACAAGCGTTTATGTTCGGATCTGTCTTAAGATCGTCTTATTAGCATACGAGGACACTTCTGTAGACAGGGGTCATGGGGAGCCCCCGGCACTAGATCCCCCTGCCCTGTGTGCTCCTACAGGGGCCGGGAGCAAGGTGAGGGTGGCTCAAGGGTCGGGCAAGAAGGAGATTTTCCACCTAGGATCTTGAAAGGAGGGGTCTGGTTTTGAGGTTGATCAGAAGATCCTGTAGCCTGATCTCCCCTCCAAGTGGTCCAGAAACGTGTGACTCTAAGCAAAGTCTACTGATGTGCGATTAATTTACAAACAGGCGTGCAGAGCGGGACACTGCGCACACAAGAGCCTGCTGTTCCTGCAAAGCTGTGTCAAGATGTCACCAAGCTCGGTTTTATTTTAGTACCAGTTATCATATCTGTTTAGCACCAAACCTGCTCACGCACCAGGTGGCCGAGCTGGTGGCATTATCGCCTTGGGGAGGGGACAAACCTTTGAGGTCGTTCCAGGCCCCATGGGGGGCAGCGGCAGGGGGGCGGCCCAGAGCAACTTCCCAGTTTCACAGAGAGTGCCCACGTTTCGTGGATAAAGTCTCCACGCGATGAAAGGTTGGTGCTCATCCAGAACACCGGACTCCCCGTCTGCCTGTGTTCTCCGACGTCTGCCCTCCACCCCAACCAGCCGCGGCCTTCCCCTAACCAGATGACCTCCGCGCAACTCACATGGACTCAGAAGGCAGATTGTGAGCTTTCAGATGACTATACAAAGAAAAACACCTTAGCCGATTTGAAATTTTTAATCATTCTTGACTTTGGGGTGGAGTGAAATTTATTGTAATGCCCTTCTGGAGGAGAAGATTTACTCAGCAAGTGAAGACCATGCAGAAGGTCAAGGATGATGCATCATCCTATGATTAGTCGGGACTTTCCTGGTGGTGAATAACAGCAGTCCAGTTTAAGCTAGCTCCAGCGAAAGGGGGCCCTGCTGGGAACGCTCACATCACCATAGAGGGAGGACAGGGCAGCCAGCCCCAGTGGCTGGGGTTACAGATCAGGTGCCACCAGGACTTGCACTCATGTTCAGCTCCACTGAGGCCCGTGTGCCTGGGTGCACAGAGAGGACGTAGCGGCTGACACCTTCCTTTGCCACCAGGGAAAGGACCAGCTCATGTTCTCTTTGACCCCAGGCTTAAAAAAAGGTCCCTGGCATTTTAAGCAGAGGCAAGATCACAGTCTGCAGGTGGAGGGCACACTGCAGCCTTCTCTTCTTGCTCCAAATCCCTCGATGCGATAGAACAAATATTATTAAATATCCATGTGGGCAAAGAGATGCCTTTGGTGCATAAGAAACCACGAGGAGTTAGCAAAAGATGGGGTAAAAACAGAATGAGACTGAGGAAGGAAACAATGTTCAAATCGTACCCAGGAGGGAGAGAGGATTCTAGGTGTGTTCTAAGCCTAGATGTGACATATGAGGACCTGAAAGGGGTTCTTGGGTAATCTACACAGTTGGTAGGTAAATGAGGAGGTAGAATGAACACAGCTATCAAGTTTCTTCTCTTGTTGGGGAAGGAGAGGTGGAGCCTTATTAAATCTGGGCACTCTAGAGAATTATATGTCTAAGTATCCGTGTTTAAATATTTAAAGAGGACCCCTGGAACAGGAGTCAGCAGACTATGGCCTGCAGGTCAGATCTGGCCCACACTCTGTTTGTGTAAATAAAGTTTTATTGGAACACAACCGCACCCATTTGTTAGTGTATTTTCTGTGGCAGCTTTCCTGCTATAGTGGCAGAGCTGAGTAGTTGCAGCAGAGACTGCATGACCCACAAAGCCTAAAATAAATACTCTGTAGCCCTTAGTGGAAAAAGTTTGCTGATCCTATTCTAGAAAAATGAAAATAACACAAAACATCCAATGCAGCATAGGAAAAAAAAAAAGATATATCTAACAAAACAAAATGAATCCAATAAAGAGCAAAGAAGAAGAAAGGAAATACATATAGTAAACAGAAAACAGCAAGAATTAGACTAAACATCAGTAAACACAATGATTGAGAAAAGAGAAAGTCTCTCAAAATAAGCTAAAAAAATTTTTTTAATGAAACTGAAAAAGAAAAAAAAGAAACTTAAGAAATTTGAAAATAAAAGGATGAGGAAAGAAATCCCTCACAAACAGCAAAGAAAGCAAATGAGCAATGTTAATATCAGATGAAAGAGAAGTAAAATGAACATATTTTAGGGATCGAGGAATTGCTTAAAGTGGTAAAAGGAATATTCCACCAGGAAGTTGAAGTTAAAAGATGTGGACTTTCTGTACTTAACGATGTAGCTTCAAATATGGTAAATAAAAATTGATGATATTATGAGGGGGGGAAAAATGACAAATGCAGAGTAACAATATTGAGCTTTGAAAGTCTCCAAGATGTC